>NC_050076.1:38661453-38969077 GCF_009764565.3 Dermochelys coriacea
CCTAGAATCCTATTTTCGACGTCTCAGACTCAAGGAATATTTCCAACACACCTCTGACCAACATATTAACCCACAGAGACCTTCCTGCCAACACTACAAAAAGAAGGATTCTGGGTGGACTCCTCCTGAAGGTCGAAACAGCAGCCTGGATTTCTACATAGACTGCTTCCGCCGACGTGCACGAGCTGAAATTGTGGAAAAGCAGCATCGCTTACCCCATAACCTCAGCCATGCAGAACACAGTGCCATCCACAGCCTCAGAAACAACTCTGACATCATAATCAAAAAGGCTGACAAAGGAGGTGCTGTCATCATCATGAATAGGTCGGAGTATGAACAAGAGGCTACTAGGCAGCTCTCCAACACCACTTTCTACAAGCCATTACCCTCTGATCCCACTGAGAGTTACCAAAAGAAACTACAGCATTTGCTCAAGAAACTCCCTGAAAAAGCACAAGAACAAATCCGCACGGACACACCCCTGGAGCCCCGACCTGGGGTATTCTATCTGCTACCCAAGATCCATAAACCTGGAAATCCTGGACGCCCCATCATCTCAGGCATTGGCACCCTGACAGCAGGATTGTCTGGCTATGTAGACTCCCTCCTCAGGCCCTTCGTTATTAGCACTCCCAGCTATCTTCGAGACACCACCGATTTCCTGAGGAAACTACAGTACATTGGTGATCTTCCTAAAAACACCATCCTAGCCACTATGGATGTAGAAGCCCTCTACACCAACATTCCACACAAAGATGGACTACAAGCCGTCAGGAACAGTATCCCCGATACTGTCACGGCTAACCTGGTGGCAGAACTTTGTGACTTTGTCCTGACCCATAACTATTTCACATTTGGTGACAATGTATACCTTCAAATCAGCGGCACTGCGATGGGTACCTGCATGGCCCCACAGTATGCCAACATTTTTATGGCTGACTTAGAACAACACTTCCTCAGCTCTCGTCCCCTAATGCCCCTACTCTACTTGCGCTACATTGATGACATCTTCATCATCTGGACCCATGGAAAAGAAGCTCTTGAGGAATTCCACCATGATTTCAACAGTTTCCATCCCACCATCAACCTCAGCCTGGACCAGTCCACACAAGAGATCCACTTCCTGGACACTACGGTGCTAATAAGCAATGGTCACATAAACACCACCCTATATCGGAAACCTACTGACCGCTATTCCTACCTACATGCCTCTAGCTTTCATCCAGATCATACCACTCGATCCATTGTCTACAGCCAAGCGCTACGATATAACCGCATTTGCTCCAACCCCTCAGACAGAGACAAACACCTACAAGATCTCTATCATGCATTCCTACAACTACAATACCCACCTGCTGAAGTGAAGAAACAGATTGACAGAGCCAGAAGAGTACCCAGAAGTCACCTACTACAGGACAGGCCCAACAAAGAAAACAACAGAACGCCACTAGCCATCACCTTCAGCCCCCAACTAAAACCTCTCCAACGCATCATCAAGGATCTACAACCTATCCTGAAGGACGAGCCATCGCTCTCTCAGATCTTGGGAGACAGACCAGTCCTTGCTTACAGACAGCCCCCCAATCTGAAGCAAATACTCACCAGCAACCACACACCACACAACAGAACCACTAACCCAGGAACCTATCCTTGCAACAAAGCCCGTTGCCAACTCTGTCCACATATCTATTCAGGGGATACCATCATAGGGCCTAATCACATCAGCCACACTATCAGAGGCTCGTTCACCTGCGCATCTACCAATGTGATATATGCCATTATGTGCCAGCAATGCCCCTCTGCCATGTACATTGGCCAAACTGGACAGTCTCTACGTAAAAGAATGAATGGACACAAATCAGATGTCAAGAATTATAACATTCAAAAACCAGTTGGAGAACACGTCAATCTCTCTGGTCACTCGATCACAGACCTAAGAGTGGCTATACTTCAACAAAAAAGCTTCAAAAACAGACTCCAACGAGAGACTGCTGAATTGGAATTAATTTGCAAACTGGATACAATTAACTTAGGCTTGAATAGAGACTGGGAATGGATGAGTCATTACACAAAGTAAAACTATTTCCCCATGGTATTTCTCCCTCCCACCCCACCCCCCACTGTTCCTCTGATATTCTTGTTAACTGCTGGAATTAGCCTACCTGCTTGTCACCATGAAAGGTTTTCCCCCTTTCCCTCCCCTGCTGTTGGTGATGGCTTATCTTAAGTGATCACTCTCCTTACAGTGGGTATGATAAACCCATTGTTTCATGTTCTCTGTGTGTGTGTATATAAATCTCTCCTCTGTTTTTTCCACCAAATGCATCTGATGAAGTGAGCTGTAGCTCACGAAAGCTTATGTTCTAATAAATTTGTTAGTCTCTAAGGTGCCACAAGTACTCTTTTTCTTTTTACATAAATACAGGTTTCTATTAACTATATGCAGTATAGTCAGTGGACACACATTACAATACCCTCTATCTCCATTAATATCTCTTTGGTTCTTGATTTCCTCTCCTCTACTGTGGGGGGAAAAATAACCAAAATTGAAGTATTACCTGATGACAGTTTTCAGAGTAGCAGCCATGTTAGTCTGTATTCGCAAAAAGAAAAGGAGTACTTGTGGCACCTTAGAGACTAACAAATTTATTAGAGCATAAGCTTTCGTGAGCTACAGCTCACTTCTGAAGTGAGCTGTAACTCATGAAAGCTTATGCTCTAATAAATTTGTTAGTCTCTAAGGTGCCACAAGTACTCCTTTTCTTTTTCCTGATGACAATGATTCTCTGTGCTTCAGTCATCCAATATACCCGCCACTTGCAGCACCATGCAGCCCAGTAACACCTTTTAGTGCCACACTTTTTGTAAGTGAGAAAACCTGTGATAGTCCCAAGCACGGTCACTTGCCCACTGTCCATACCACCAGCTTTTCTGCCCCTCAAGAGCTGTGAAGAAACAAGCCAGTGCTTCATAATTACATCCACAGAAGTTAGAATGAAAGAACTTGCAGCAGGTGTGCTGGGCAGAAGTACTGAGCATTTCACTCCTACCCATTCCCATATCCCTAAAGCTAGAGCAACCTCCTGCTCAGTTGGAGAGAAGGGTGTTAGGAAACATTAGCACAAAGGATAGATAAATAAGACAGAAAATATCATAATGCCACTATATAAATCCACATGTGCCCCTAACTTGAATACTGCGTGCAGATCTTGTCAGCCCATCTCACAAAAAATATATTAGAATTATAAAGAGTACAGAGAAGGTCAACAAAAATGATTAGGGGTATGGACAATTTCCATACAAGGAAAAATTAAAAAGATTGTGACTGTTCATCTTGGGGAGTGGGGGGGGGGGAAGCATCGATAAAGGTCTATAACATCATAAGTGGTATGGAGAAGGCAAATAGGGAAGTGTTATTCACTCTTTCACATAGTACAAGAACTACGGGCCATTCGATGAATTTAATGGGCAGCAGGGTTAAAACAGACAAAAGGCAGTAATATTTCACACACCGCACAGTCAACCTGTGGAACTTGTCACCAGAGGATGTTGTGAGGGCCAAAATTATAACTGGGTTCAAAACGAATTAGATTAATTCATGGAGGACAGGTCCATCCATAAGCCAAATTGTTCGGGGATGCAACCCCATGCTCTAGGTGTCCCTAAACCTCCAATAAAAGCTGGAACTGGATGATAGGGGATGGATCACTAAAAATTGCCCTGTTCTGTTCATTCCCTTTGAAGCATCTGGCACTGACCACTGTCAGAAGACAGAATACTGGGCTAGATGGACTGTAGGTCTGACCCAGTATAGGCCATTCTTATATTCTTAAGTTAAGGGTGAAGAATCTGTTAGTGATTCAAAGTCAGAGGGCACACATAGGAGCAGTGGCTGTGGTTCAGGCTCAGAGCATGGTGTGAAAGAAGATTAGTGCATATGCACTTTATGAAAGAGGATTAATGGATCTTGTCCTATGTGCAAAAATTGTGCATCCCCATGCCCTGTCCCTCCGCCGTCTGGATTCTGCTGGCTAGATGGCAACTATTACTTGTGTACAATATATGTACAGAGCCAATGATCCAACTGGAGAATGTGTGACCTGGCAAAGTCAACTAGGTTGTATGGGTATAGCCAAGAACATAATGTATCTCTAAACAGTATATAAGAATTAAAACTCATGTATATCATTTTCTCCTCACTGCACTCCTTATGTCTTCTTATGCTTATGCCTTTATTCTCGTCATTGTATAGTAACGGTGCTGAATGTTGGTGAGATAGCTCACCCCAATCTTATGCACTCATTTTTGAATAATTAATTTGGATGCTGAATACAAAGCCTGTTTTTTTCAAGTACAAGATAAGTTAGCCATTGGAGAGGAGGGATGGTTTCAAGGTTAAGACACGGGGCTGGTACTCAGGAGACTGGGTTTAATTCCTGGCTTTGCCTCAGACTACCTGTGTGTCCTTCAGTAAGTAACTTAGGACATGTCTACACTAGCAGTTAGGTTGGCAAAACTTTTGTTGCTCAGGGGTGTAAAAAAACACCCCCGAGTGACATACGTTTTGCCAGCATAAGCACTTGTATGCACAGCACTATGCTGGTGGAAGATGCTCTCTCACTGACATAGCTACTGCCATTCCTTGAGCTGGTTTTATTATGTTGCTGGGAGAGCTCTCTCCCATCAGCATAATGCGGCTACACGAGCACTCTTACAGCGGCACAGCTGAATCGGTACAGCTGTGCTGCTGTAAGCTTGTAAGTGTAGACATGGCCTTTAGCTCTCTGCGCCTCAGTTCCCTGCCTGTGAAGTGGTGATAACAGCACTTCGCTATACATGAGGGGAATTGAGAAGATAAGTGCATTAAAGGTTGGGAGGGGTTCAGCTATTAAAATGATGTTGGCTGTAGTAGTGCCTAGTTTGATAGAGTTGGGTGTTTGGGACCCCCGACCTATCTTTTATTGAGAACTCACCTTATTGTGGAGAAACTTTTTCATTTTCCTACCATAAAAATGATGTAAATTGGCAGAGTACAGCACTTATATAAAGCTGCTTGCATTTGTCTTTAAAACACTGAAGTCACACCACTCCCTATTCAAAAACCACAGGCTCCATTGTCACACCACTAGACCAGAAAGAGACAATTATACTTGGCAAAAATATATTTTCCCTGCTCATTTCCTGGAAACAAAAGCTTCAAGTCATGGTGGTGAAAAAGCTGCCCAATGGTGCTTATAAGGAAGAAGAAATGGCACATGGTACCAAAACATCATCTTTGTCAGAGTGAGAAGGAATAAAGCTCCAAAATATGGCAACAGATGCTTGTGTGAAATGGAGAGAGTGTCTTTGTGGCCCCACAAAACAGTTTACCAATAAAGCTCTCTTTGGTTGTTAGAGTTGGGTTCAATAGCAATGACAGCTGTCAAGTTGCTTGGGGAGTCTCTGCAATGCCTTCAACATTTTAATCACTCCAGCAAAGGCCCAGAATAAATGTTTGTGTTTTGAACACGGCTATTGCCATCCAATATTGAAAAAGGAATGGGTAATTGTTATTTACCTACGAATTAAAAATGAGAAGGAGCCTTTGATCATTGTGATACGGTTCTCTTTTCTGTAAGTAGAAAGGACAGGGCCACTTGCATTTTAATTTGGAATGGTTAATTGGTGATTTACATAGCCCCTACTCCCATAAAGCTCTCAAACCACAGATGATGAACCATTCCCTTCCACCCCCAGAAGATCAACTGACAGATTTTAATATTCCATTAACTTTCCGGATTTACTGTAACATTGCATCTTGAGACATCGGCACACTTTGATTCAAACTGCAGGAAATTAATTTTCACTTTTATTACACTACCAATAACTTTCTTAAAAATAAAACTTTTAAAACTATTGATGACATGAGTATAATACTGTAAAAATGACATGAAGAATTATTAATTTTATTTCCTCAGGCGAATGAAGAGAGGGGGTAATTATAGCTTTCGCACCATTGTATTAAACCTGGAATTAAAATGCTTTTCTAAGACATGAAACTCTCATAGCACAAGAAATTATCATGATGTAATTCTTTGCAGTTGAAAGGTATTAACTTTTGTTAACCCCTTTCTTTGCAGCTGGAATGTTTTGAGTGACTATTTCTGCGAAGGGCTCTGTGAGAGGGCAAACCACATATAAATCCAACATCACAAAGACCAAATCTTTCTATGTCTTCTAAAATGAACAGAAATATTTTTGGGAAAAAAGTGGCTTGTTAGTTACTTGATTTTTATATCACATTTTAGCTAATTCAGTTTTGTGGTGATTTGATATTGTGAGATTATCACTACAAAAGGTCCCCCCCCCCGCTCTCCTGCTGGTAATAGCTCACCTTAAGTGATCACTCTCGTTACAGTGTGTATGGTAACACCCATTGTTTCATGTTCTCTATGTATATAAATTTCCCCACTGTATTTTCTGCTGAATTCATCTGATGAAGTGAGCTGTAGCTCACAAAAGCTTATGCTCAAATAATGTGTTAGTCTCTAAGGTGCCACAAGTACTCCTTTTTTCTTTTTGCGAATACTGACTAACATGGCTGCTACTCTGAAACCTGAAGTGATATAGCTATTAGCACTGTTGTTGTAGCCATGTTGGTCCAAGGATATGAGAAAGACAAGGTAGTATCATTTTTTGGACCAACTTCTGTGGTGGAAGGGGACAAGCTTTTGAGCTTCACGCAGCTCTTCTTCAGGTCCTATAATACTGTAAAAATGACATGAAGAATTATGAATTTTATTGCCACAGGAGAAGGAATTTTATTGTTAGTTATATAGGAATTCTTCCAACCTATGAAGGCATGTTTTTAGCCTATGTTTTTCTTTGTGAACATTAAGATTTAAATTGTTTGCTCATGCCTCTCTCTTCTCCCCAGTGCACAGACAGATAAAAAGAGACAATGTTAAATAAAGGTAAACTCAAATTATATATGAGCTGTCCTTAAAAACAACATTATTAAAGTATTTTAGTAACAAATTCCTGTAAATGCTATAAAGTCTGGAAAGTTAGTTATGTTTCCCAGCCATCATCATTCTGCTGCTAGTATTCTCAGCCACCTACCATTTACCTAGGTGCAAGAGACCCCCACCATTCACAACACCTTTCAACTCTAAGGATTACATCATGATAATTTCTTCCTCAGTTGGAGCCCAAGGAAAGCTTCAATGATATGAAAGTTCTAATGCTAGAAATACAATTCTTCATATCTACCCAATTAAGTTCAGGAATTGCTATGGCATATTTTCTTGTATGATTGTATCATCCACACCCACTCTCCTAACCAGTGTTGGGTACTGATTCTACATAATAACACACTGCCAAGGCAGATTAATGGAAGGTCTGTAGGATGTGTAGGCTCCATGCTAGAAGAGATCCCTGGATCTGTCAGCTGGCAGCATACACCTGATTACCGCCGGCCAGCCACCTGCTTCCATTGCAGCATGTACGATTCAGGCAGAGAGGACAGAGGAGTAGGAGATATACTGGGTACTAGCCCCTCCGGTTGGCATTTAGATACTTTATTGACAGGCACCTTACAAATATCTAAGATAGAAAGTCGCCTCACATCAGTTGACTTCGCAACTGACTGGAAGGAAAGACAGAAGGCAGGCAGCAGATGGCGCTCATGTACTGCCTGGGGCATAGGGAAACTGCCCAGTCTGTACAGTTCTGGTGAGGGTCCCCTAGGAATATTGAGTTCAGGGCTGGGTATCTGTATACCACAAACATATTGATGAATTGGAGGCAGTTCAGAGAAATGCAAAGAAAATTATCAGAGACTGGAAATGTTTTGTCTTGTGAGGAGAAGTTAAAAGTAGGCATACATGGTGATTAAATGGAGTGGGATAAAAGCCACAACTAATAGCAGGATACTAATATGAAGGTAGGAGAGGATACAGGGGAGGGGAGGGACTAGGGTTAATGGGATGAAAAACAAAAATGAAGCCTTAGTATCAGGGAATGCTTTTTGACCATGAGATCAATGAGACTATAGTGGGGAGCAGTCTCCCAAGGGAAGTGATGGGAGTCAGGCTCTTTGGACCATTGAAAACTAGACAGGCAAAAGCACTATAAAACATACTGTAGGAAATAATTCTGCATGGCCAGGGGGTTAGACTTGATGACCTAACAGATGTTTTGCATCTATGATTCTGTAGCATGCATATGTAGATTTTCCCGCACCCATCGTTTGGATAGGGGAAGAAGGACCTTCTCATGGGTACTTTGGCATCTGTTGCAAAAGCAGATGAGGAGTCTGACCCCTGTTAAGCAGATAAATGATACAACTGCAAGGGAGTTTCAAGCTCACATGGGGAAACTGGATTGAAGCGAGTGGGGTATCCCAATCACAGTAGGATGTTGGATGAAAAATAGATGTTGTCTCTGGATAATGTATTATAAAAGATAAGATAAAAGACTGATGCTTCTGGCCCAGAGTGGGGCTGCGGGTTGTGAAAGGGTCAGATCTCTGTCCAGCATGTGGAAAGTAGGATGGAAGATGTTAGTGTTTCAGGGGCTTCTGAGGAGGGATGGGTTGGTTTCTATGGTGGGGGAAGAAGGGGAGGCCTCTCTGGCATGTTGTTGGAGGATGGACAAGTATATGAAACTAAAATAAAGGCTGGTAATTAAATGAATTTCTCGACATTTCTGTGGGGTTTAAAAAACTAAAACATTCTATTAATGTTTAATTGCAATTTGTCTTAACTTTATCTTAACAAAGTTTTTGTCTGGCAATTTCTTAACTTTTTCATGTAGCAACCTGTGGGGGTTTTTTGTGTGTGTTTGTTTCATGTGTGCATAATTCAAATATCGTTGAGCAGATGATTCTTGTAATCTTTGTGGCACCTGCATGGGATCAGAGATGCTCCTGAGAGTTAAATGCTCTGCCAGCTGTGTGGGCAGAGCTTTCAACAACTGAAGCCTGTCCCTCTAGATCCAAGAAAGGTTTAGTCTCACACGCAGGAACCCACACAAAGTGAGAAATGGGGCATTATTCCCCCCGAAAAATAAGGCTGTGTTCACAGTAGGTACAAACTCCATTCTCATAACTGGATGAGGCCAGCCATACCTGAGGCCTCAAAGAAATCATTAGCTCCACATACCTAGCCAGCAGAGCCAGTAAATCTTTAGAGGCCTGTGTGTTAGCAGATTCTACAATTTCAGTGAAACTTCAAATGTGCTCTTAAGGGCAGATGAATAGGGATTTACAAGATCCACTGCCGAAGTATATAGCATGAGTACAGCATGTGATGCCTCTCCAAAGTTATAAGCTTCCCTCTGGAATTGCTAGTTGGACTTACCAGTACTATAAGGCACACACATACCTCATGGAAGTTGAACATAGTTGAGTGAGCTTGTAACCTTTGTAAGCCTCACAATTCCTGTCAATGATAACCAAGTAATCACAGTGAAAGCCGTATTTCAGGTCTCACATAGCAAATATGGTTTCTGGTGATTACGTCTTCACTTGCATGGGGTTCATGGTATTAGCATAGGGCTATAAGTACATTACAGTTGTTTTAGGTGGTATCAGTTTAAATCCCACCCCTAAACCAGTTAGCTATAAAGTGCCTCTACAGTAAGAGAATGGGTGCATTGGAAATGCTGTAAATGGACAGATCAACAGATAAAAGAATGTAGAAGTAGGTCTATGTTTTATCATACGCAGAGCAACATGTTATTTTAAATCATCTGCTAGAAGTTAAAGTCCGCGCCAGGGGACATGACATGGTTTTTGACATGAAGGAGTTTATCTTGAATAATTAAATTTGGAAAGTAAACTAAAAAAATGGCTTTGCCAATGAATGTCAAATCTCCTCCACCCCACCACAAATACACACATTTCCTGTAGAATGAGAAAATTCAACCCCTGCCCAAAAGTGTTTTCTTGAGTGATGAGGATTTAATATGGAAGCTAGAATGGAAACTGTCATTCATCCTCAATTATGGAGTCATCACATGAGTCCGTAACAATGGCTATTACTGTTAAAACATTTTATGTGTGAAGGAGGTGAGGAACAATGGATCATGCTCACCTAGTGTTCTTTTTCTCGTGTACTTTCTGGCTGTCCTCTATATGCTTTACATCAGCCCTCACAACACAGCCACTGAAAAATGCTTTACATGGTTTTATTTTATGACAAAGAAACCTCTCCTGGATTTTAAATGAATTTTAGCCTCTTTTCTATTGTATAAGCTACTTAACTGCCCATGCCCATTCTCTAATAACTAAAGAAACACCTTTCTTTCAATTGAATCCCATTGAAATACTGTAATAAAATTTAGGCCACATCACAGCATCAGTCCTTTGACTCATGTAAATTTGGCTTCTCTGCTCTGATTCTAAATTTTATTAAGGATCTGATTCAACAAAACAATAAGTTAAAGGCTTACGCACATACTTCAGGTTAAGTCCCATTGACTTCAGATGTTAACAATAAGCATGGGTTTAAGGACTTTGCTGACTCACTGCCTAAAAGTCCATTATAAGGACCAGAATACAATACCGTACTCTTCTCAAGAAAATTTAGCCCCCTCAGATCCAAAAATAGCCTTGTAGGGAGATCTGTGTTATATTTTATATTAATAATCTAATAACACTGATATAATGCAAGAGGTCAGGGGTCCTCCACAAATCTGAAACTCCTTTTGCTTCATGTGAAGGTGTCAGTCCCTGCTTCAATTCTCTTGTCAGGGCGCTTTTGATGCAGAAATTTCCAAAGTCATTTACATAGTTGAGAAAATATATTACATAACAAGGCAGTCAAGCTAAATTACAGACAACTCTTTCCAATCAGGCTGCTGGAGCTCTGTGTTGATCTGCACAGCTCTCGCTCCCCCCCCAGCCCAACTCAGATGTTGTCATGGAAACCAGTTTTTGTCATGCACACTAGAGGGTCCCACATGTCTTCTTTTTTTTCCAGTGTAATCTTCTGTCACTGCAGTAATAGCAGTAGCTGGTGGTTTTGGTTTTTTTTTTTAATATACTCTTCTCAGTACCACATATCATTTTCAGCTACCTAGGTGAATGCTTGACATTACCAGCATGGTGTGCTACTATTCATTTAAACAAGGAGACAAAAAACAGATGCACCCTGCTCAAAAAAAATTGCTCAGTACTTTATGCTCTGCAGGGTTGCATGGTATACATCTACCAACATTTCACCTTTTCTCTTTTAAGAGATGTAGGATGAAGGTCTTTCATATGAAAAGGCAGCCTATTGGGGGTGGGGGGTGGGATGATAAGAAATAAGATCAAAGACATAAATAGAACAAAATATGCATAAGAGATCTCATCTGAGATCAAAGATGTGAGTGTAATTACCATGAATAAGAAGTGCAGTGTTCACCCAGAACAGAATATTTTGTGCATGGATAATTCTATAAAAACAAAAACTGTTCTGTGGAAAATGGAGCCCTTTACAATGTGAGAAAGAGACATTTATTCTGTGGCGAGTGGAATAAATCATGTTGAGTCCACTCTAAATGTGATATTGCTAATAACACGCAGCCCCAATGCAAGGCAAAAGTCATCAGAGTAGCTCAAAGATAACATCAGAACCTTTTGTTTAAAGACTTGATCTGGGGGAAAAAAATAATCTTGAGAAATGCTTAATTCACACACAGACTCTTTTTAGGGGTGTATGCAGTACTCAAAATAAGGGGGCAGTAGAAATAATTGCACCGGTTGCAATGAAATAATGTAATGCATATAATAAGAATTGTGTAGAAAATGAGAGGGTTCTCTTTATTTAATCTATTCACTCAAGAGTTGACTCTATTTGTCATTTTTTAAAGATCAATGTCCATATGCCCAGAGGCCTTTATAAGACTTTTTAAAATGAACTGAAAGAAGTTGCTCAGAGGACCTGACCAGCAAAGGATACAACAGTGACTAAGCTGAAAATTCAGAAGCGCTGAATCTCCCCATAGAAAGACTATGGAGAAAGATTTTGGTCAGTTATACCAGAGTATTTCTGGACATAAGTAGAGCTATTTCTGGTTTGCATCTGCTACTGAATGCAGAATTTGTTCTCTGAAACAAAGTTGTCTAGCTCTCAGATAAAGATGGGCCCTGCACCTGAATACCTCAGACTTGGGGAAAATTGGAATCTGAACCCACCTCCAGAACTAGTTTGCTGGCACCTATCTCTGTCAGTGATCTGAATCAAAACCTCACATATAAAGGTTTCAGAGTAGCAGCCGTGTTAGTCTGTATTCACAAAAAGAAAAGGAGTACTTGTGGCACCTTAGAGACTAACAAATTTATTTGAGCATAAGCTTTCGTGAGCTACAGCTCACTTCAATGCATCCGATGAAGTGAGCTGTAGCTCACGAAAGCTTATGCTCAAATAAATTTGTTAGTCTCTAAGGTGTCACAAGTACTCCTTTTCTTTTCACATATAAAGGTCTCCCAATCTTTTGGGAGATTGAAGTCTGATTCTAGATTGAAATTTTATGTCTCAAGCCCAGAAAAAGCCATGCATGAATATATGAAAAGCCTTCTGTCAGTGCTTACACTGCATGCACACACTTTCTAAAGATGCCACTGTATTCAGAACTGTATTTAGCATGTCAATGAATGTTCTTTCAAACAGTAGCTTACCGCATCTTTGCATAGACATTTGCTATTGTGCCTGTAACACACGTGCAGTCCAGAAAAGGTATCTACACTCATTTTATTCCTGTAGTTCATTAGTGTTCTGGCAGGTGTGGGGGAGGTCCCTGGAGCTTGTTTTTTGAGCCAAGGAAAATGAATATATTTGTTGTTGTAGAGCCTCACATCTATCTAGCTCAGTGGTTCTCAACCTATTTACCACTGTGGGCCGCATATGCAGCTCTCTGTGTGTTATGTGGGCTGCATCCACTCAATATATATACTACCCTTATGGCCCCGAGGATGTCACATGGTCCACAGCTGTGTGCTGTTTGGGCCACAAGCAGCCCACAGGCCACAGGTTGAGAACCACTGATCTAGCTATAAATTGTAAAACTAATTTGTGTGTGTGTGCGTGTGCATGTGGCTAGGGTGGATGCTAATTGTTTCCATGCATGAAAATACTTTGTCTGAAAATATGTTGTCTCCATAACCTTTTATGGAGATGCTCAAAATGACGTGAACACACATACGGTGCAATGCTGTGTCTAGAGCAGCACTGAGTTTCATTCTGCAGCTACTGCATGCAAGCAGATTTGATTGACTTCCTTGGTGATTACATTGACTGCAGATGCTTGTATGCAGCCGCAGAATGAGGGCCAGAGGATTGGGTGTTTTTATGGCATGGAATTAAAGAATTCGATGGTTCATGAGAGTGCACAAAATTAGACTGGCCCAGTTTCATATGACAAAAGGGTCAACGTTTTCTTTATTTTTCACTCAGTTAAACATAGTGGACCAGATTCTATCCTCAGTCACATCCAGGCAACCTCACTAATATCAATGGAGTTGCATGAATGTAACTGAGAGAATAAATTGTCCCATTTTACTCGTAATGTTCATAATATCTGAAAAAAAGCTTTGTCAAATCCTTTAGGACAAAAATGGCATATCTTATTAATACAATCACGTAGTGCTGTTCTGGTCAGGCTTGAAGCACATTGACAGAGAGTTATAGGAAAATGTGTCTTGCTGTTTCCAATACAGCCCCTTGTTCTGTTGAGAACTCTTACTGGATTCATACTACAGATCTGTCAGTGAGAAATAATCTCACTTAAAAAATTAATGACAGCTTTTTAGCCTGAGGGACTTGGCAGTGTCCATGTAAATACACATTTGAAACATTTCCAATATATTTATTTTAGTGTCAAACCGTATAACTCTATATCCTTTTTTATTCTATAAAATGGGTTCCATTTGGACTGGGTCATGAATATTTTTCATGCATGTACATTATATTTAGTCATTTTCATTACAGATAATATTATGGGCCCCAGTTTAGGAAACACAAGCCTAATTTTAGGAATGTGAGTAGTCCCAGTGAAATCAGGTGGGCTGAGTCTGCTGAATCAGAACCATACCCATGACTTCCATTAACAGCATGCTCCTCTTTTGGTGAGTGTGCGATATTGGACATAATCTCTGATCTCTATGAACAGAGCAATGTGAGAGATGCCACCTTTGCACTCATGACTCTGAGCCAGTTGAGAAACAGTCCAGCTCCTTCATATAAATTAGAGCAGGTTGAGAGTTGCTTTAATTTATGTCAGCTGCCAACAGCCCCAAGAGGATAATGGGGCAGTTGGGAGTCACTGGGGAAAAAGGAACCCACAAGCTATATATTCTCTTCCCAGGCTATGTCTCCTATTTGCAGGACAGCCCCCAATATGGGCAGCCAGGAAGTGGTGGTGTAGGAACATTTATACCAGCTCTAGGTCAGCAGAATGTTCCTCCCAGTGCAGATTAATCTGGTTTTAGGGCCATTTTACAAGTACAGAGCTGTGCAAAGCAGCCACAGCATAGCCGAAGAACTGGGCCACTAAATGTACTTCACTGGCAAAAGGGCTATAAACTCAGATGCTTTTGAAAATAGCAATGTGGATAGTCCCATCCCCTTCCTCTCAGGACCAAAGGACCACCTTTCTGTGCTTGCTCACAACAGCCATCACTATAATTCAAATGAGATAATCCCAGGAGGGCCAGATTTGCTACTATAGAAAATGGGATTTATGCCTTCAGTTGGGGCAGTCCTGGACCTGTAAAATGGACTTCCCATTTTAATCAGTGAAGACAAATAAAATTCTGCCTCTACAGCTATCTGGGCCTGATTCCCATTTACACAAAAGCTCTTTATCCCACTTTGGCAATGTAAAGTGGATGCAAATGTAAAGGGGCATTAGTGTAAATGAGAATCAGGCCCAAGAGTGAGAATCAGGCCCATGGAACGTTTGAATGACATGAGGGGAAATGCACATCTTCTAAAGAGGTTGAGATCATACTAAAAATAAAATGCTGCTTGCAAAAAAGGGCTTATGTTTTTCTTCCCTCTGAAAAAGGAAATATGGGGAAAACCCAAACCTATGTGTATTTGAAAGCTGCCCAAGGACAGCTTTCATTTTATTTTGACCCACT
Organism: Dermochelys coriacea; assembly: GCF_009764565.3. Lineage (NCBI taxonomy): Eukaryota > Metazoa > Chordata > Testudines > Dermochelyidae > Dermochelys > Dermochelys coriacea. The sequence goes on from NC_050076.1 coordinate 38,676,563, forward strand.
TACTTTGACCCACTTCTACCGGAATTCCTTAGTTATTTCAAAGACTGATCAATCCTGCTAATCTTCACTCAGTGGACTGATCTAGTCCCAGAGCCATTGATATACATCTCACATCCCCAGTCACTCTGGTATGAAAATGAAACAAAGAAATAGATGAGCAGCACTAGAAATGAATGCTTACACGGAATTTCCTTCTAAACGGTGTTTTTTAAAACAGTTTTTAAGGAAAAAAAAGAAAAGACCATGAGCCAGGTCCTCCACTGCTGTAAATTTGCCCATAGCTCTACTTGACGCATGAGAAAATAAGACGCAAACACAAAGAAATGGCTTTAAACTGCAAACTTTATTAATAAACAGTTGACAGGGAAATAGGAGGCGAAGTTCTGGCACAACAGACTACCAGGCAATTCACTGGTTCCAGTGTGAGACAGATTGAGTTAAACAGCTTCAGTGAGATAGGCAAACCTCATCCTAACCCCACCTGCCCTCAACCAGACGTTCAGCCCATGTTTGATTCTAAGCACTCGCCTCTCATGTGGGAGTTAAGTGTGTTGACAAGATGGTGTCCCAGTCTGCCTGACATCTGCCTGCTTTGAATCAACCAGAGGTCAACATTACTAATCTTTTGGGTCCCATGCTCAGGTTTACTTCAGGAGGTGGCCCCCATACCTGACCCACTCACACTGATCACTGCTTATAAATTGTGACAAAGTTTAAACCTATCCCATATCCTACCTAATCATCAGACCTCCACTAGTGGTATTGTCAACCCCAAGCATTCAAAAACCATGAGTCAGGCCCCCCAGAAATTCTGACTTTGCTTTAAAAATCATGATTATTTTTTCTAAAAAAAGCGTTTTCTTTGTATTTTCCTTCTGAGCATTTATAATGCTCTTGGGTCTGGTTTACAAGCTTTTCTTCACAACTATGAGGGTTATAAACTTCTTTAAAGAAAAGCTCTGATTCTCCTGTAATCCTATGACTCCAGGAGCTGGGGCTTTAAGAAAGAACACTAATTATAAGACTTGCAATAAAAACATGAGACCTGGCAGCATTGCACCAGACACACTGCCAGTCTAGACTAGGGGGAAATCCCTTCTAGTCCCAAAAAGATAATCTGACCAAGTGTAACCCACACAGCTGGGTGTGGTGTTCTGTCCCATCTAGTGGCACTGAGCCCTCTTAGCAAGAGAGATAAAATGAGTCTGCTCTACAGCCTTAGCAAACAGCCAGTTGGCTTTCTAGTTCATGTGGCAGAGCCTCATGCATTTAGCTCAAGAGGTTCCAAGGTTCAATCCCACCTACTGATGAGTGGTGTCTGCCGATGTTACACAGCACAACTGGGGACCTGCTAAAACAACTGCAATTCACATGGGTAGGCAGGAGCAGAGTGGCACCCAAAGAAGTTCTTTATGCCCTCTAAGGGGGGAAAGGAAAGGGAAGCCAAATGAATCCTGCCTCACCTAAACCAGCCAATCAGGAACAGATGGTGTAGTGTATCCCCTACCAAAATCCCCACATAGGACTAGAAGGGGCCTTATGGGTCAATGACTCTAGTCTCCTGCTATCACAGGCAACCCTTTCATATAATCCTGTTCATAACGAAAGGAGGAGGGAACAGAATGAAGCAGGGACATTGGATCCTTCCCAAGACCTAAGCTTGGCTATTCCCCATTGGTCCAGTCAAGCTCCCAATCTGGGCTGCCAGCAATGAGGCACTGATTTGAATAGGGCTGTGCCTATTTACACCAGATGAGGCTCTGGTCCCAATGTTTTCAGCAATACAGGGCCTGTGAACACAAGACCAGTCTTTGCAACCTGTGCTGGCTTTCCACAGAGTAGCAAATTAAGTTGAAGGTTTCAGACCTTACTGGTCAGGTGCTCAATATCTAGAAGATCACCTAGAGCCCTGGCATGAAGACCATGGCTGAATGGAACCAAAACCAACATTTGCCAGTTTTTGAAAACTGATTTGTTTTGTTATTCTTTCATTGAAACAACAAATTTTCCATGAATTGTTCTGAAAAGAAATGCATTTCTTTCCAAACATTTTGCTGAAAATATTCACCACTTTCCAAACAGCTGTAATATATCTATGTGCATCTATCTCTGTACACACACACACACACACACACACGTCTCTTTAGAGAAGTTTGCAATCCTCTGAATTCTTTATTATTATAGTGGTGGTGTTTTGGCTTTTATTGTTGGTTAACTATTATGAACTTTAATCTGAGTAACTTTGTTGCTCAGGGAAGGTACCAGATAGCCCTGAAAACTGAAATCCTCTTTGTATTCATAATACTGGCACTGCATGGGCAGTGGAGGTGTCAGTTTCAGCATGCCAGAAACCTCCTCTCAAAGGACCACCTAATGAATGTATAGGGGAGGTTTAGGCTCCGTGTCCATTCAATCCTCTGGGCTGTGAATGTGAAGAAGAGTGTAAATTATGATGATGCTTTTTCTGGTGGTCAGTAAGAACTAGGCTGAGACCAACAACTGAATTTAAAGGGCCAGCTGAGCATCTGACAGATGGTATAATGCTCTCAGTCATTAATAACCCAAGGAAGGCATTTTCTGCCTTCATTTTATGCACTTCTAAGACCCATGTGGAAGTCAATCTGCAGTCCAACCTGTGTCTGCAGGTGGTGTGATCTGGGGTGAGGGTGGGCCGAAGTAGGATTGATCCACATGTTTGCGTATATACATTTTGTAACCTGACAAAGGCACTCATCTTTCCAAAATGCAGGTTCTATGTGCTGTTGATAAATGTGTCCAGGTTGGAGATGGCGTCCCTGGCTAAATGCAATATGGTGAAATAGAATATGAATAGGCAGTGAACTTCCTTTGGCAGCATAAATTCGGGAATCATTTAAGATGGGAAGCAAAATGTAGCCCAATGAGCCTGATTCACCACTTTCTTGTATCTTGTGCAGTCATTGACATTTGTGCGAAGAAGACAGGATAGAATAGTACTGCAACAAAATGGGAGCTTTTCACTCATTTTATGCAAGCGTAAGTAGTGACCCAAGGTCTTACCCCAGAAGTGATCTCAATGAGGTCAGTGAGATCATAGATTCATAGATTCATAGATACTAAGGTCAGAAGGGACCACTCTGATCATCTAGTCCGACCTCCTGCACAGCGCAGACCACAGAATGTCACCCACCACTCCTATGAAAAACCTCACCCATGTCTGAGCTATTGAAGTCCTCAAATCATGGTTCAAAACTTCAAGGAGCAGAGAAGCCTCCCTCCAGTCAACCATGCCCCATGCTACAGAGGAAGGCAAAAAAACCTCCAGGGCCTCTCCAATCTGCCCTGGAGGAAAACTCCCTCCCGACCCCAAACACGGCAACCAGCCAAACCCTGAACACATGGGCAAGATTCACCAGCCAGATACCCAGGAAAGAATTTTCTATAGTAAATCAGATCCCATCCATCTAATATCCCATCTCAGGGGATTTGGCCTATTTACCCTGAATATTTAAAGATCAATTACTTACCACACATCTAACATGTGACACATCTAACATGCTAAATATTATGAATTGTAAGCTGGCACAGACTCATGCTAAAGATCCATCAGAACAAGAAGGATGTGTACTCTTCATTTAAAAAAAAAAAAGTAGGCTAGATTCCTGAGTCTGTGTTGTCCCCACTAGATGCATGTTGAATCACAGATATTTCATGTCATACAGAATGGCTGAGTTGTGAAATGAACTGATGATTTTCATGGACACCGTGGAGGCACTTTGTTTTTTCCTAGTTGGGAAGGCTTAGCCTATCACCTTTGTGCTAAGTCTGCTGGGATCTTGCATGCCAGAGATGATAATTTATTTTTGTGAAGAAGGACCTTTATGGAGGTGTGACAGATGCAGCTGTAGCAACCACCATGAGCATTTTCCAATAACCTATAAAATGTATTTCCTCAAGGAAAAAATGTGTGTTCATAAATTAGGCAGGTAAAATCTAAGTCACTAAGTTGATAGAATAGTGAAGTTTCAACTTTATTTTAACAGCTACAAGTAACCTTTGGATGGTATGAATTATGACAATGGCAAGTTGTATCCTGAAGTTGAGATCTCACTCCACGTATGCACCCAAATACCTTAGCATATATAATGGGGCCAACTTATTTTGTTATATATAAAGCAGCTAAACTAGCTAGCATTGTTGAAATGGATATATACATGACTTTTTTTAAAGCTGCACACACAATGGAATCGAATGCTATGACTTTCTTTTCTGATTACCTTTTTAGGCCTTACTGAACTGTATTTGTTGCACCTAATGAAATTCCTAAGGAAACAGAGGAACAAAGAGGTTAAAATGCCCAAAGCCATACTTTCAGGCCTTAATTGAACACTAGCAGTTCAACCATAAGCACTCATCAAAAAGAATGGTGGAGCTCTCTGTGGGCTCCAAACAATGGGGATGTGTGGGTTGATACCATCTGCAGCCTAGAGCTGGTGGAACAAAAAGATGTTTGAAGAGAAGAGAATTTCTCAGAGATATGATAGAATGGGAATGATCTGAAATAATCAATCATTATGGTGACATAAATCACAACGCACAACAGCCCTCAGCCAGGAGATGTCAAACACCGCCCGCAGTGTGTCAGTCTCTCTGGCATCAGCACTTTTGTGCCTTCTGCCACTGCTCTTTTGTGGGCCATCAATTTTGTTGGGCGATGAGACCCAAGAATGTCACTGTCTCCCTTGCTCGCTAATGCAAGCTTTATGATTGCGCACCCTAACGTGCTCTTGAGGTGCATTCATCCTTTGACACAGATGAACAATCGATTTTGAGCTGGGTGCCAAATCCGCCAGATGTTACTTGATCTCATAATTACATTAGCGCTATTGCGCCAGAGTAACTGCCTCCAAACAATACAGGCTGATCAGTGGCACAAAAGAGACTATGAAACTCTCATGTGGTCATCTGCTCCAAGCCTGACACTTTTGCCTAAAGCTTTTAGATCTTAAACTTAATTTCCTCTCCTTGATCCTAAGCAAAATGCTCTTTGCACAAAATTAAAATAATATTAATCAGCTGGGAAACAGTAAAAGAAATGGCTTAAACACATACAAATGTTAATGAGAGGCAGATAAAGTTTAGCAGTTGTATTTTGTTCCTTGAGCTGTTGTACACTTATAGTAAGTAATAATAATTAATAATACTTGGTAGGGTAGATTAGAATGGTATTCCAGGTTAGACACTAAAAAAGATTGCTCTGAAATTCACTCAGATCCTTCTTCTGTTACAAGACACAGCTTTCTTAGATGGAACAAGCCTAATTCTTTTTTCATGTGCACTGTTTTTACACTGGTATATCTCTCTTGCCTTCAGTGGAGTTGCTCCATCTTTATCCACTAGAGTATGTGGTAGGAGACTCAGGTCACTACACTGAGCAAATTCTACCAAAAAAGAGTTCAGAGAAGTAAAATGGTTGTGGCACTCATCTAATGGAGGCACGTTTATCTGAGTTAGAAAGATGTCTTATAATTATAGATTGTCTATAGACAGTCTGACTGACAGGACTCACATTCCTAGTATTAAAATAACTCGGTGCAAATTACTATAGCTAAATTATTCTTTATCTTGTCAAACTGAGCTGTAATTTACTAGGCTAAAGCTGAAATATAGCAAGGATGTTTTAGTTCCATTTCTTCTGTCCTTCCACACCCAAAACTGCCATTGTCCTATCCTATTTTCATTTTCACCCACCATTACAGTTTAAAATAGCATCATTAGCTTTGGTGGATTTGCTCCTGATTTACTCTGGTGTAAATTAAAGCAGGGTCAGACCACTGCATTCAATGAAGTCGCTATTATATGCTCCTATAGTTGTTATTGGTTTTAATGTAGGTTTGGGGTGCACAAGGACTTTTTGTTGCTCAGCTCATCCAGATTTTCATCTCTTTTTTAGCTGTAAGTTAGAAGCAATAGTGAAATGACAGGATATTCCTTTCCTTGTGATTGTGAAGTATAATATGTCTAGAAATAGACCCATGAAAAATTGTAGCACAGTAAAAGAACTATAAAGCTAAAAGGGAAAAAAATTATCCCTACACAATAGAACTCTCAAACTGTATTTCCTTATAATATTCTCTGTTCCTGTATTTTCTATTTAAATATGAACATAGAAAGCAATATCTCATTTAGAATAAACTTGATTTCCTCTAGTACAATTTGTATGTGCTATAATCCTTGCAGAACAGTGGGCAACTATTATTTTCTAAAGTTTCAGCTAATCACTGTTTGCATAGTTGGCTTCTGAGCCTCAATAAATGTCATTTTACAAACTATAATTAGACTGCAATGGAACAAAACTTTGAGAAGAATCTTGAACCTTTTAACAGATTTAAACTATTTTCAAAGTATACTAAGGACTAGATTCCGATCACACCAACAATGGTAGGAAAAAAAGTAACTCTACTGAAGTCAAAGGAGTTACATCAGTGTAAAGCCAGTACAAATGAAATCAGAATCAGGTCCTTTCTTCCTTTATCAGTCAGCTGTGGGCATACAGCATTTTCCATTTAGTTAGTAAAAAAGGACTATGAAGGGAGCTTTCAGAAATGATAGAATGAAGTTTTATTATTTAATTTATGAAAAATTGATAGGTATTTTTACATGACCCTGAATATACAGCAAGATCTTAAAGGCACATTGAAACAAAATGGGACAAATTCATCTCTGGTGTTCTGCCACTAAAGCCAAAGAAGTTACAGGGATAAGTTTGGTCCATTTTTTACAAGTTGCTTTTACTCCGTACTATTAGATTTTCTTTGGGGTAGGTGGGTGGTGTTTTGCTATTTTGTTTTGATAGTAAAAAAGAAATCTTTTGGCCAGGATTTTGAAAAATAAAAGCCAACATTTAGTAAAGCTCCTAAATCCTTATTTAGTTGCCTAAATCGTGATTTAAAAGCCACACATTAATCACCCAGTTCTTTTAAAATCTTGGCCTTTGTGCATGGAATAGCTACAGAATCAGGGTCAATATATGTAAATAACTAAAAAGAAAAGGAGTACCGGTGGCACCTTAGAGACTAACAAATTTATTAGAGCATAAGCTTTCGTGAGCTACAGCTCACTTCATCGGATGCATTACTGTAGCTCACGAAAGCTTATGCTCTAATAAATTTGTTAGTCTCTAAGGTGCCACCGGTACTCCTTTTCTTTTTGCGAATACAGACTAACACGGCTGCTACTCTGAAACCTGTAAATAACTAGTTGCACTTAGTGCCTGAGCTAGGAAGAAGCATTCTCTTGGACATGGAAACTCCATGGGCTTGCCAAGTATTGCTAAAATAGTTCATAGGTGGAACTTCAGGACTACCAGCCACAACATCTTCATTCCGATTATTACACTATGCTGTTGCTCATCCCCTTTCTTGCAAAAGGAGATGGTGAACTTGGTGATCAAGAGAATCCTCAGCACGTCCCCAATGTCTTAGCAAATGGGCATCTGATTTAGTCTTCTGGGGAAGAATTCTGAAATAAGAACACCCGCACAAGTGCTTGTGCTGATTTAGCTAAATGTGTAGACAAGGTCAGAGCCAGTGTGGTTCCACTATACACAGTTAGGAAGCTAGATTTTTACAGAGTCTAATTCCATACCTGTTTTCTGTGTACTCCCACAGAAGGGTTCTGCACCTCCTAGGAGATAGACTCTGCAAAAATCTAGCTCCCTAACTGTGTATAGTGAAACTACACTGGCTCTGACCTTGTCTAAACATTTAGCTAAATCAGCACAAGCACTTGTGCAGATATTATTATTTCAGATTAAAATAGCAGCTTCTTTCAGTTTAATTTAAACCTACTGTTAATCAATTTAATATTATCCAAAATAAACCTGATTTAAACTGGATTAAGAATCACCAGACAGCTTTTTGCACTGGTTTAACTAAATAGTTGAAAATTAATGTAGAAACTAAATGCAACTCTGCATGTAGACTACTCTTCTTGCCAAAAGTACCTCTGCAGCCATGGGGTTTTCCGAGCAAGGAAATTTAGAGAGACCCTAAACATATATTTTAAAGGGGTCTCTCTTTACATTTTATTCTGGAATGCAGTTTTCATTACTCATACTAGATTTCATTCCTAATCCCAAACCAAAAATATTTGTGAAATTTCACACATTACTTGTTTTCACAAAGAGTTTCTTTCCATGGATTATTTTTAAGCAATACAATGCATTTATTCCTATGAGAATATCCTTCTATGTTTCATCACAAGAGGATGGCTGGTATGTAGATTAAAAGTTGTCACAGAGGCAACAGAATGAATTAATTTGGATCATATAGTCTTGCTCAAATGAGAATACTTTGTATAAGTAGCCACATATGACATAAAAAAAGTATTGCTGATAACATATTCTTGCAAGACCCCTAAAATATTTCACTTTTAACATTCCCCTGATATAAAAATATTGCATTCATTTCCCTTCATCACACAGCCAGGGATCTGAGCTGATGTACAGCACAATGCGTAAAACCAACACATTGGGCCTTCATGATTTTGGAATTAACTTGATTACTTTTCCATCTCTTTAAATGAAACAAGAGAGTTTTCAAACCAAAAGGCAAGAGCCGATTAACTAATTAAAAATGTATCCATCTGCTGGTTTGGTGGCTGATTTGTTATTCAAAACATGCAGATCTAAGTAGGTTGTTTTATTTATGAAGACCTTATGACACTGAGAGATTTGCACTTGTAAACATTGAAAAATAAAAGTAGGTGCAGATGGATAGATACACATAGATCTTTTTGGGGCTCCAAAAATAACTAATAACTAAATAACTGATAGGAAAACTTTAGAAAATGGGCTCCACAGAGATGACCTCTCCATTTATGTTGTTTCCAATCATTTAATATTCACAGTCAAAATAACAAAGCAGCCAACTAGTATGTTGCAGGGTGACATTAGCCTCAAAACCTATAGAGGTTTCCGTTGTTTAAAAGGTGCAACAATTATGTATAGCAGTTCCATGTTGATGATGGACATTTAAGGAGATTCTGCCTAGCTAGTATATGAAACAATATTTAGCTTGGTAAGTGTCTTTCAAATTAACGACAATCAAAAGGGAATATAATCAACACTTAAAATAACATACGTTGGAAACATGAGTAACTTTTGTTTACAGTAAATATTTTGAACTTCATCAATGTTTTGTGCTGATTCACCAGATTAAATTTAGCACTAGTTTGCCCGAGGACATGTAAACACTACTGAGCACTAGTGCATTCACTAATTGTGCTGAAAATATGTTTGCATTATTAATGTAAAGTGAAGTTCACCCATCATTATATGGACTGAGGAAAGTCCCCAATGCAAAGGAACCAGCATAGTCCCTCTGCGTGAGACAAGCAGCTGCAAAGCCAGAGCTTGGTCTTCTCACGCTGGTTTTACACTGATGTAACTCCAGTGATTTCAATTATTTAGCAATGTGTGTGAGGTAAGAATCAGGTCCTACACACGCTGGGGGAATTCCACAACTGCTGCTCATGGCAGAAGCTGACTTTTCACCAGTTCTTTAGACCAGCCCAGAAGACATGTTCAGAGCTTGGAGAAAGACATGGCTAGTAGCAGCAGTGGAGGGTTTTAGGGTGGCATGCACTCTGCCTGAGAGTGAGGGGGTGATCTCTATCCCCAAACCTACATACAAGTCCTCTACCTAAAGCATGTTTATACAAACTGTGTGTGTGTGTGTGTGTATATACATAAAACAGAGAATTTCATCCACAAAAAAAATCCATTGTAAAATATCCTGATTACATTAGGACTCTTATATTGAAGCCATGTCGACCATCAAATGATGTTTACTCAGCATGGAAAGTCACTTTAAATGTATTGAAACAATTTTGTTCTACTTCACCATATATATGAATTCACTAAATCCAAGTTCATTTTAAGCAGGTTGCTTCGTACAGTGGCTCTCAACCTTTCCAGACTATTGTACTTTTTCAGGAGTTTGATTTGTCTTGTGTACCCCCAAGTTTCACCTCACTTAAAAAATACTTGCAAACTCAGACATAAAAATACAAAAGTGACACAGAACACTATTACTAAAAAATTGCTTATTTTCTCATTGTTACCATATAATTATAAAATAAATCAATTGGATATAAATATTGTACTTACATTTCAATATAAACAAGTCATTGTCTATATGAAATTTTAGTTTGTACTGACTTTACTAATGCTTTTTATGTAGCCTGTTGTAAAACTAGGCAAATATCTAGAACAGTTGATGTACCCCTTGGAAGATCTCTGCATACCCCCAAGGGTACACATACCCCTGGTTGAGAACCACTGCCTTTATATACAAGAGTTTTACATCCCTGCAGCTCTCTTTCCATGGCAGGACAAGCACGTTATCATGGTATCAACAAAATACATAAGCACACTTTTTATGTGTAATTTAGCTGATGAAGTGGACAGGCCTCAGCTGATTTTTCATGTTCTGCTATCCCAGGAAATTTCCTGGTGACCACAGAGAAACTTCCATTATGGTTGTGAAGAAAACTTTCTACATGTGACTTGATAAAATGCTGTATTCCTGAGTCTGCAAATAGCCTAAAAAATATCTCAGAGGCACAAGTGTTATCTCTGAACCCTAATGGTAGCAAATGTTACCTGCTGTTTTACTGCAGATCATTTTTGCAAAAGCATCTAGGTATTCTAGGAGTAAGGATGGATTTTAAATTGGGCAGCCCTATTTCCCTCCACCCCCCTAATTTGTCCTATAGATGTATTTGGAAGCAAGTATCATAATAATTTGGGAAAGGAAAACATGCAAGTCTTTATATGCTTGTTGGTTACAGAGTAACCACTCCCATTAGTAGAAAATGGCTAATAAAATTACCATTTCATCCTTAATCCATGATGATATTCCTGATACTTTGCAAATTGTTGCTTCCAATTCTCTTGCTGTTAGTGCCACTGCAAACTTTTGGAATGGTAGACAAGGAAGAATACAGCTGATCTTGACAGGTCATGGCAAATATAATCATTCACAATCCACTTTCCTCAAAATGGACCTATTGGTGGAGAACATGTTTCACATGAAGTCTACAATGGAAACATTTGCTGCTTTAGTAACATTGGTTAGTGGGTAAGGTTTTTGGTGACATTTCCATGCCAGCAAAACCTTTACTATACATGAAGTTGTTCCTGAAAAAAGTGCTTTTGCTGGTATAGCTTATTTCACTGGGCAAACCACTGTACCATTTTTTGCCAGTAGAAGCTGCAATTACACACTAAGTGTTTGCCAGTATCGCTATACTGAATAAAGCTATGCCAGAAACCTTTGCTAGTGTAGCCCTGGACTTAAAGTAGAATCCTCCAAGAAAGGTGCTGAATGAGGTTGTTGCTCTTTTTATCCTTACACAGTCCTGTACTATTTTAAAGAGAAGAGTGTTTTGTTGTATGACTCCTATTAAAATGAGGACAGATAATTGCTATTAAAGGGAAACAGGGAAACTCAAACTTGACAGAGGAATAGGATTTTTCAAGCAATGGCCACAAATAAAGACAAAATATTTGATGCAATGGATGGAATGAGAGAAGGCAGTTTGTACCTCATAAATTAGAGGAATTGTTCAAAAGCAGTTTGTGCACATGGAATGCTGTCAAGGCCACTGAGAGTGAGGGGGTGAGCTGATTAAGTACTGGCCCGAGGATATCTTTAACTTATGCACAGAACATTTCTAAGATTGATTTAAAACACAGGAAAAGAATAAGTGCAAGTTATTTGCAATAGAAGGCCAGTTTCTCCCATTGGCCTTCCTGGAGATCCTCTGGGTGGAAGGTGCTACACACAATTCTCACACTTAGTTACCAGTTCTCTCTAAGTAAGGTTTCCTCAGTATTTGCAGTATTCTTTGCTATAGCAACATTGAGGTAAAATATGCGGGTACACACACACTCTCTCTCTCTCTCTCTCTCTCCCTCTCCCTCCATCCAGTGGTCACACTTAAAAACAAGCCAATTTTCTCTTTGATAACTAACCTGGTATCTGCAATATTTCCTACAACAAGGATAGGGAAATAAAGCCGAATGTTGCAGGTTCTGAGGTAAGTTTATCTAAGGCAAAATTAGTATGTTTTTAAGAGCAACCATTATATATAGCAATTTCCAGTATAAGATCTAAAGTGCCTTACAAATGTTACTGAATTAAGCCTTACTTCTAGGAGGAAAGTATCCCCTGTTTAGAGATGAGGGGAAACTGAGGCATGTTTAGTTTAAGGCCAAAAGTTTTAAACATAGGTGCGTAAAGTTAAGTGCCTTAATTCATACAGAGGCATCTAAATGTGTGGCCTGATTTTCAAAGGTGTTGAGCTCTCTGCTGTCTTGAAGTTTAGCATCTCTGAAAATCAGGCTATTTACTTACAGATTTTGGTGACAAACTCAAATGCCAAGTTTCAAAGTTTTAGCCTTAGGCCAAACTTTCAAAAGTGATTAGTGATTTTTGATGTTTCAATTCTCAGATGCTTGACTTGAGACACTGTTAGAGATCTGATTTTCAGAAGGCATGTGTTCTATTATTTCTGAAAATCAGGACCATTTAAGGCATCTAAAGTTGGATATCTAAACAATGAGAGACCCAAAATCACTAGTCAAGTTTGAAAATCTCAGTGTAAGTGACTTGTCTAAGGTACCACAGGAAGTTTGTGGCAGATCTGGGTAGAGAAATCCTTGGCTTCCAAAATGCAGTTCCAGGCTCTAACTACTAAAGCATCTTTGCCTTACCCTCTGAATACAAATCCCTCTTACATATCTGGAAAATTTTCAGAGATCCTTTCTCCTTTCTAGAAGGCAAATACTAATGTTATATACTTAGTCTAAAAGGAAGGTTAGGACCGTTTTCCCACAGGTATCCAAAAATCCACATCATATGTAAGTAAGGAGTATTTAATATTTTATTCTAAATACACTACAGAAATAGTTGGTTTTCATCCACATGTTTGCAAATATTTCATTCATGACAGTGGGATAGTCTATCTCAGATAGAATGGTTTAATCTGCATTCATTAGGATTTACACTCCTTTAGGAATGACAGAAATCTCCAGTGCTCTATAGGGAGCCTGTCTGGGGTGTGGTTTGATTTGTGCTGTCATTGCATAAATGATCTCCATGAAGATTTCTGTCTCAAAATACACTGACTAAACACAAATTAGAGCTCTGCAGCTCACAAATTTGTCACTCTTTTCCTTACATGTTTTACCAAAAAGATAACTCATAGAAAGGCAATTTCACTGTCTATCAATAGAGGTTTATATGAAATGGCTGCTGGGTTAGTAACACTAGTGCTTTAATCTTTTTCTTTTTAGAATTTTTGGAGTAAATAATGCAAGAAAAAACTGAAATCTCAATCTGAAAACAAATCTGAAAACCGAATATCTCAGTAATATTAATTGCAAATGTATTTTTCTCCAGATGGATGATCCAATTCTGCCCCCCCCCATTTAGGTTTAGTAAATAATCAAATTGCTCTCGGAGTAAGATGTAGCATTGCCTGAGCAAGAGGGGCAGAGTCTGGCCCAGAGTTCTTAAAAGATTTACATAATCTTATTCTTGAAAGGAGAAGATAAACTGCCAGACTAAACCCTGTATTTCTCATGGCAGAATGTGATCTTCTGATTTTAAAAGAATAATTGTTCACATGCAGTTTGCAACTCTGTGTTTTTACTGTTCAGTCTGAATTTAATTGACATGTCTACATTTGATGGAAACAGACTTTGTATGATTTTGGACAGCTATTTCACTTACATTTGTTTTTTGTTAATTGTGTGTACTCTTTTCCAAACAGTCCCAGGAATTCTCATTCGGAGCTTGATTGTGTAACTGTTACCCACCTAGGTGAGCCTTTAATCACATGAGTATTTTATTTATGCCAATAGGACTGCTCACCTGAATAAGAGCTTGCCAACGCAGGTAAGAGTTGCACAACTGAGTCCTAAATCTTCATCGGAATAACTCTATTTCATGAAGGCTGCTTATACTCCCAAATGATAATAAATTAGAAAGAAGCAAAATGGCTATAGATTGACAATATGAAGCCAATGACATTCCAAAAGCATTTTGTAATAATTAAGGTCTCTTTAACCTCAACAACTTTAAATAACCTTTAAATCAAATGTCTGCACAAACATTTCTCATTGGGTTGCCAAGCATCTGTGCCAGCACCACGAACAACCTCCAGGATTATAAAGTTATTTGCAAAGGTTTATTGGTCACACCTTTACATCAAAAAGCTTCAGATTGCCTTTTGCCTGTCATTATTAACAAGGCTGATTGCAATAATGAACTGTGCTTCCAGACATCTAGCAGAAATGGGCTCTTATATTTATTATTTTTGATGTGGTTATTATATGAAAAGCTAGAATACCAGACTTGACATTCTGGTATATAATTTTTTTCTCTGATAGATCTGTATCTCTTTTCACTTTTTCCCTAACCATCTTATCAGTGTCTATCAGTGTGTGTGTGTATATATATATGTAAATCTAGAAAGAATAAAGTGCATCAAAAATATTCCTGTCTTCATAAATATTTTTAGGTGACCCAATTTTCTTTCTAGGACCTGACAAATTATATTGTAAATTTCACTCTAACACTGAGATTGGAAGAGTATTGTAAATAGCAGGGTAGCAACTAGTGCTTCTATTGTTATTCTATTGTTATTGTTAAAATTGTTACATTTCATTTATGGTTCTTATCTATTTATGCACTGATCTAGAGACTAGTGCTGATCAGAAAAGAAAGCATAACTACTATCTATCCTCAGTTTGTCACATGTGCCTTGTTATAGCAATCATAATGTCAGATTTTCTGCAATACAAATGAAGGCTATCACCAATAAAAATAATAAAAGAACCCTAAACAACCAGAAATGCCTAAGTTTGACTCCATGCTATGATTTTTAGCTATGTGGATTCTAAAATGAGCTAACGGCCTGAACCTGTTCCCATTGAGATCAATGGCAAAACTCCTGTTCACCTCAATAAGGATCAATCCCCTAGCTTGCCTTTTGCAGAACTAAACTATTATCCATATGTAGATGTTCACTTACTACAGCTTTATATAATGAGGAGTAAAATCTTACTCATAACAAATAAAGAAGGCAACAGTTATTCTCACATTACTAGTAATAAATTTCCTTAAGTAATTTATCAGCATATATATGAATACTCACAAGTCAGTTAAGAATCTGTAAATCCAAGAAGTGAAAGCTTAGGCACATCTGAAGACTTGTACTGGGAAGGAAACTATAGCAATTCTCTGGTGACTAGTCTGGTAAAGGTCCATCTTTTGTGCATTATTCCTTTTGACAACTAGACTATGAGTGCTAAACTTCCTAGTGCGATTTTACACTCCATTCCAAATAGCTGTGTAAGGCTTAAGGTGTGTGGGAGTTCAGTAAAGGGGCTTGCATTTTTGTGGGAGAGCACTTTTCAGAGAAGCTGGGTGATTTTTTCCTCCAGATTGTGGAACTGCATACTAAAGGAAGAGCTTGTGTTTCCTTTTTTCCTTTTTCCATCAAAATGTTGTGCTGGGCCTCAGGAGGCCAGTGAACACACACAACCACCTACTGAGGCTGTCACTTGACTGACAGCAAAAAGCTTCTGGGGAGATGGACGGACCTGAGTAGGTGGACATGGAAAAATAAAGGACCGAAAAGATTAAATAAAAAAAGACCAGAATGCTAGTACTAAAGCACAGCTCTTTACTGGTCTCTAATGCATTCATGGTTATTGTAATTGTTAGATATATCCGTGTCATGTAAAATAACTCAACAAATATGAATTAGTTTTAGTGTCAAGTTAATGTCAAATGTTTAACAAGAAATATGCTAACTGAAAAAATATATTTAAGACCAACCTTATATGTAAATTCCCAAATATCTTAATAATATAGTCTGAGAATATTTTGGAATATTGTAATAAGTGAGAAAAAAAGTAATATAAGAGTATAAATAAAAAGTATACTATAAAAATAAAAAGCATAATATAAAGGTAATATAATGGGTAAAAATATTTTTAATTGAGTCTTTCAAAAACCAAAATCATCTTAAAATGTGTTCTTTGTGTATGTTCGTGTGCATCGATGTTTGTTGATTTCTATACTTATAAACTGTTCTAAATAATTCAGTCATGGTCAACCTCTATGAAATAGACATGACCAAACATTTAACACAGCACCATAATTATTGCAACATGTGCTTCAAGTAAAAGTGGTTTCAAAAGTTTTGAATGTGAATAATAATACATAATAAGACAAATAGAGCAAACCTGGCTATGCTTTGCTAAGTTGCATTAAATTGGCTATCTAAATTATGTAAACTTGATTATGGTGCAAACATGATTAGTCCCCATCAAAGTTGAATCGCTTCTGATAGTGGGTCACAATAATATAACTAGGCAGGTTGACAACGGATCAGATTACTCTGTTAATAGGCAGTTTAAAAAAAAAGTAACAGATCCCAATTTCTATAACAAAATGTTAAAGGCTAAATTCTGAGATTTTCCTTGTAATCTGGAGTTAATTTGGTATAATGTAACTGAGAGCAGAATTTGGTCTAAATATCAATTACACACGTAAGAGCTAAGACGAGTGTAGAGTTGTCATAAAAGATACAAAGCAAGGAAATTGTGATTATCTTGGCAAGGATTTTTAAGAAAGTTTACTTAGAACCAAAATATTAGATGGTAGGGGAAAGTATGGTGGGGTTTTGGTAGAATTGTGCATTTTTACTGTATTCCATTTACAGTCCTTTTTTGCATTGTCTGTGGTGATTTTATGTGGAAACCCTTTATTCTAATAAATGAAAATGATCCTAATACAATAAAATAATTTTTTAAATTATTTAAAAATATTGTGTAGCTCAGACTGATTTCTCTGACATTACCACAAAGGTCTGTGTTTTGTTACCAGAATGGGAGGCGTTTTTCCTGAATGTTTCATTACTGCCATAAAGTTTCCATTGACCTAGAGTGGATCTGCTGGATGTCTCTGAGGTATGGAAATAGAAATAGTAAGACTGATTTAATTAATCATTGGCTTAATTTTTGTATAAATAGCCAAAAAAGAGATAAGCTCCGCCTCTCCCCACACATTAGGACAAGAAACCTTATAGATAATTAAGCTCTGGAAGTACAACATTTTAAAAGCTGCATTTGCTTTGCAAGGACTATTTTCAAAGTTCCATTATCTGAACAGCCACTTAAAGGATTTATTTTCTACTGCAAGAATGAAGTATACTAGCTATCAGAGTTATCTTTAGGATACTGCTAGTGATGGATGTCCAAAATAAATGTTTGGTGGGAAACGTTCCCGCTCATATCCTGACTATAGCAAACAAATTACAAAAACAACATTAACACACTTTAAAAATGTTGACAAAAGTTATACTAACTGGATCCTAAGAAACAAAAACAAAACATAACAACTTAGTCTCTGTCTTTGGATGCATAAAGTTATATTAAAATATTGTTTACAATTTTTTTTTAGTTACTTGCGTTTGGAAAATGTAGATCTGTTTAATCATAAACCAGTTGATTCTTATTATGTTTCTGTCTTGTGTTTACAAAATAATCTTAGTCACACTTCAGAATCGACAGCTGTAGTTTGCTGAACAATCTTGCATCTATTGGTCTTCATTGAATAAACTAGAGTTAATACTCACAGCAATAATTCATTTCACATGACTCAACAAATATTTGTAAAGGTCTAGATTTGAGCCATCAAGTCAAGACATGTGACTGAAGATATTAAGGGCCTGATCCTGCACGCTTATTCCAACAAATCTCTGCCAGAGGGAATCAAACTCTGAGCCAATTTTGCATTTAACGTGTGCCCAAAATTCCTATTAAATTCAAAGGAAGTTTTGAAGGTACAAGTGATCAGGATTAGAGCTGAAATCCTGGTAACACAGAAGTCAGTGGAATTTTGCCATTGACTTCAATGGGGACAGGGTTTCACCACACATTTCCTGTCTTTGGTTCTGCCCATTAGACTTAACTATTACAGCTTTTGTGGGACCCGATCATGCCAAGATTTAATACTATGCACAGTGATTATTGTGCTAATTAGTCTCACTGAAAACTTGAGATGTAGGATCATCTGTTGCTGCTATGCTGTATCAGCAGCCAGGACTACAATAAGCCAAATTCTTCATTCCATATGCAGCAAAACTCTCATTAACCCCCAATATCAGCAATACCTTGATGCATAAGGTGAGTTAAGGATGGACTGCCAATCCCTATCAAGCCTAAACTAACCTTAAATATTTTAATTATTTCTTTAGGATGCAATTTTGCAAAGAAACTGAGCATTCCAAAACCATTTGCTTTCAATTCTTTGCATTGGTGGTTAGTATCCAGCAGCTGCCAGGCCTTAATTAGCTAGTGTTTGCAATGCATTTTAAAGAAGAAAAGCAATATATATGCACCAATTATTATTATTATTAATTATTATTATATTTATTATTTATCACACAATCTGTGATTAATCACAGGTTTATACATATAAGGATTTAGTAACATTTTGCAAGCTATCACATTGGAATAAGTCATTCTGAGGTTTTTCTTGTATTCTCTTTTAAAAGGAAGGAAATATTCCCACTGTAAAGCAGAAGTTCAGACCGTTTTAAATTATATATACTTTCAAAGAGCATTGTTTACCGTAGTGACATTGGCTAATAAACCAAATATGAGGGATCTTTAAAAGCATGGGCTCATTGTAAATGTGCATTTAGAGATTTTTAAAAACTCTCCTGTCTGAGATTTTTCAAAGCAGTGCAGGGGTTCAGCCACAGATCTCCCATTAAAATTAAAATCCCCTGCATTGCTTTGAAAATGTCAACACATCCTATTTTTACTCACTGACAGAGGCTCTGAATCTCTGCTTTAAATATAAATAAATAAATAAAGGTGGGTATATAAGTGTGTGTCTGTATCTGTGAATCTCGTTAACCATATGGTCCATAATATTCAGAGAATGAACAAAAACTTGATTTTTTTCCTACAGACCATAACACCTTCAAAAGAGCTGTTACATTTGCCCTTCCAGTGAGTGTTTACAGACTCTTGGTTCTGCAGATTATTTGTCTGAGACAGGGGCTATTTTTTTCTTTTTAAAGTCACTGCATGTAACTGAGAAGGACGCACTGATTCGAGGCAGCTGCAATGGGAAAGGTTTTGTTTAATATTCAGCGTGCATATTCCAAAGGAGTGGGAAAAAGTCATATTACTACAGTTTCATTGCTTTTTTTTTTTTTAAACTCCCACAGGCTGCTGTCCATGTGCATTAAAAAAATGATTGGATTTACATCTTTGCGGAAAACTGAGGGCCTCATCCTCAGGGAACATTGCTGTTGGTGTGCAGGATCCAGCCTTGTGTTCATAAGTGACACATGGTAATTGCTTTACATTTGTTTATTACATATGTTTCACCCGAATCATTTGAAGGGGGAAAGAGCAGGTG
The DNA here is from genome assembly GCF_009764565.3 of Dermochelys coriacea. Taxonomy (NCBI): domain Eukaryota; kingdom Metazoa; phylum Chordata; order Testudines; family Dermochelyidae; genus Dermochelys; species Dermochelys coriacea. The sequence goes on from NC_050076.1 coordinate 38,696,059, forward strand.
GTGATCGTATAGCGTTGGTTGGAAAATACCTGCCATTTGGTGCAATCTAGCACATTCTGAACTGTGTGGGGCTTCTGGAGGAAGGAGAGAAGCCTCAGACATACCTTTGCTGAGCAAAGGAATAAAATTAATCTGTGGCAGGGTCCAGGGATGATTTAGAAGCACCCAGAGATCGGAACGAACTTCCCCAGCAGCAGAGAAAGGCACCATCCACCCCTCATCCCCTTTCAATTAGAACACTGTGTTTGTTCATAAAGACCCAGACTCTGGTACACATTTGGGTTGGGGCCCCTTTAAAATTCCCGTTAAGGCAATCCCCTTTGTTATTTATTTTTAATTGTAAGAGGGGAAAACACCAGCTGAAAACTGTATATTTCAGCTGCATTTACTCCTAAATGTTAAATGCTAAGATTTGGGTTTTTTCCCCTCTACTTTTTGTTACCATCCTCTTCTCCCCCTAGAAAAAAATGAGCCGAAATAGTCCAACCCACTTTTCCAGCTCGCAGCCTACAGAGGTTGTAACTGGTGAGCTGTTAGCTTCTAGCAATAATGAAGGATAAGGAAATAATAAGGGTTAATCATAATTAATAACCTCGACAGTCCCTTCACCAGATCAGTAGTAGCTGGCATGAAAGCCTCCCTCGCGTTCAGAACTATCCCACATTTTGTTATTACAGCACTTTGGAGGGCAAAGCAGCTAATTTTATATAGTGTGAGTTTTTCAACATACGTACTTACTCTTTTCCCCTGATAAAATCACCCTTTCCACATTAACCTTTTGCAGCATTAAAAAAGTGCAGGGAACGAGTTCATGTGCTGCACATATTATACAACCGTTCATTTCTAGGCACCAGAAAATGATTTGGATGCAAGCACCTTCCCAAAAGAATCCCCATCCTTTGACTTGTCACGTTGACGTCTTTGTCTGGGTTCCCTGCTATCCCTCAATCCACGAGATGGTGCTGTTGGTTTATGATGAGAAACTCTTTGCGAGTGAATGCGACCAGCGCTTTTCTGAGAAGCCAGTCCTGAGCTTGCAGGACTGGTGAGGAAAGCCCGACCCCAGTCCATGCACTGAGGGGAAACCAAGCAAAAGGGCAAGAAACTGCAAACCTTTTCCTCGTCCTGATTAGACGAGGACGCTCCAGAATAATGTACATCAAAGGGCCTGTCCTCGCCTGCCAACTATCAGCTCAGCTGTTCAGTGAAGCTAATATACTCCTTAACTTAAAAGGAATGAAAGTGTGTGTGTGAGAGAGTGACAGACTGCTATTTGCAAATATCACAGGAAAAAGCACACCCTGCCCTGGCTTCTGAGGCATGACACTATTTTTTGTGCAATGTGCATTAGCAATAGGGTTAGAGCTCACTGATCATCCTCCCCCAAGCAAAAGAAATGGGTTTGGATCTTGCAGATACTGACGGTTTGCGAGGATAGGATACACTGCACCCTTCTCTTCGATTTTTCTATTTGAGTATCCTCCAAGGCAATCGCTGGAAACAAGATAAGTAGCGCGACTTTGAGGAGTTGTTAGCTTTAGGGAATTCTCATTTCTCAATGCCCTACTGTTAATGACAACCTGCACACTTCCTCTCCCATTTCTCATTTGTAGCTCGTCACACTTTGAATCCCTTTTCTTTTCGTTGGCTTTGAGGCAGAACAAAATCTGTGCGTGCTGACACTTTTGCTGGATTAATGGAGACAGATCAAACATTTTACCTGTCACCAGACGCTCAAGAAAGTAGCGGGGGTTTTATTTTTGTTCGTTTGTTTTGCTTCCCAAGGAAGAGAGACTTATTCCGTCTTGGAGCAAGTTGCTTGTGTGTGTAAGGAGGATTGGCGGCTGGGGGAAATCGCATGGAATTAACAGCTCACCTCTACGAAACAAAAATTCGATCTACCCCTTTTGTACATCACTTCCCCTCCCAAATGTTTACTAAACAAAATGCAGTCCAGAATAATACAGATCGGTGAGAAACAAGTCCAGCTCCCCATTTGCTAAGGAGTTTTGCTCTTGGGTTGAAAGGGTTTTTTCCTTTAAACCCTCCCCCCCCACCCCACACACACCCCCGCAAGAAACTCAGCCCATTCATTTTAGGGCAAATTTACTAATCGCAGCCTTCCTGAGGAATTGGTGGCCGGCGATCGCTTGTTAGCGCTCAAAGCTCAGGAGAGGCAGGGGCTTAGCATCATCGTAGCCACCTCCCCATCTGCCAGACCGCAGACAAGAGCCTTCAGCCACACTGTGAGCAGGACCGTGCTGCCTGGAGGGTGGCACAGACCCCGCGCAAACCTAGCACCCCGTGCGGAGGAGCCCAGCCGGGGAAGCAGGTGGGGGCGGGGCCAAGTGGGGAGGAGGGGGCGTGTTTCGGCGGCAGGGAGGGGTTTGAGCGGCCACGAGCTACTCCGACTGGCCACTAGGGTTGATGGACGGGCAGGCGTCAGCCGCCCGCCCCGCCCCCTTGGCAATGTCTACAGCTTGCTGCCCTCCCCATTGAAGCATTTATTCCACTGGGATAGAAGCGGCTGGAGCGGCGCTGGCACCGGCACCGGCGAGCCATGGCTGGGATTGTCTCTTTCACCCTCTTCTCGCTCCTCTGGGGGATCTGCGGCGCGGTCACCGGCTCTCGGGTGTATCCGGCCAATGAAGGTAGGGGGCGGGGGGGGGCACTTGTGCCTGGGGCCAGTCGCGGCTTGGAGCAGAGCTCATCAAGCTGGCACCCGGGGGCATCGGGGGCTGGGCACCCGCCCGCGCGGGGAGAGCTCGTGGGTGCAAGGTCCCCGCTGCCGCGGGGGTTGTGCGCTGGCTGCGGGCCGGACTTCGTTCGCTCGGCGCCTCCTCCGGAGACTTTTGTCCCAGCGCCGGGCGAGGAAAGTTTTCGCACCGGCGCGGGCTGCTGCGGCCGGGCTGCCGCAGCCTTGACATCTGGGCAGCCCGACCCCAGTCCATGCACTAAGGGGAAACCAAGCAAAAGGGCAAGAAACTGCAAACCTTTTCCTCGTCCGAGATTGCAAATCAATGAGCGACACTACAATGGGCCGCGCGCCCAGCTTCCCTGCCCTTCACGCGCCCCCTTTCTGGGGCGGTGGGATCGCAGCGAGAACTGGGGTGATTTCTTATTGAGGAGTGCTGATGAGAGAGAGAGAGAGACAAGGGGTACTCCCTGCCCCGGGGATGGAGGGGGCGCCGGTAGGAGGTGAAGCTGCAAGCGTGTGGCATGATCGCATGGACCCACACATGCGCTCCCTGCAATAGACCTGGGCACATCTGGCTGCAGCGGTGACACTTCTCTCCCAGCCGGTGCCCGCTGGAATCTCAGCTCCGCTGCCACCGGCCCCCACAGGAGAGGACTGAAGGACGAAGCCTTGTGTTAGTTAGCTGTGGATTTCATTGTCCTGCCCGCATTCCCCCTAATGCACCCTGCCTTTTTGAAAATTAAAGACCTGGAAAGAGGCTCTGTCTGTGACACAAACACGGCTCCCAGAGTTTAAACTTGAGAGGAGAATGGAAGGAGTTGCAGATGAAAAGCTGCTGTGGGTTACTCTGGCCTCTTCCCCTCTCCCCTTCATTTCGTGTCTCCTTTTGATTCTCCTCACGTTTCCTTTTCTCCCTCTTTCCCTCCTCCCCCCTTTTTTGGGTAAATTGGGTTGCATTGTTCCCTTTGTCTCCCTAATCCACCTTACATTAATCCAAATGAATGTAGCTGGTTTTTCTCCAGGAGCAAAAAGAAGAATATGGGGTAGTTTTGAGAAGGAGATAGCTACATTTAAAAAGAGTTACAGGACTAAATGGCATCTTAAATCTACATCTGTCTGGAAGGAAAGATGGAAGGTTGGGAGAGGATGATTTTTAATTGAAGCTATTTAAAAACATACTCAAAGATTCCACCTTTGTCCTTGATGGCCATAAACAGCCAGATTAATAATCGAGCCCTTCCTTTCAAATGGGGTTTGCCACTTCATTGTTACAGTTGGAGCTTTAATTTACAGTGGTCTTCAGAATCTGTGGTTTTGCAGGATCACTGTGGCAAAAAGACCAAGTAGCTGGAATTTCACTGGGTCTGGTTCGGTGTCTATAGTTAACTCCATATTAGGTGAATGATCTTGTATTCTCTCACGAAAGCTTATGCTCTAATAAATTTGTTAGTCTCTAAGGTGCCACAAGTACTCCTTTTCTTTTTGCGAATACAGACTAACACGGCTGCTACTCTGAAACCAAAAATCACACTGGTACCTTTGATGGGATTTTGGGGTAGTGCAAGGAATTGCAATATTGGGCTACAGTACACTTAAAATCACCTGGTTCTCCGTTTTTTCTCTTAGAACTGAAGTGCATATGTATGTGTTCATCTATTTACAAATACAGATTGGTGAACTCAAAACATTTTTTTTTTAAAAAGAGCAAACCCATTTTCCTGCCAGTGCAGAAGAACCTCCAAAACATGAGAACAATGTTATCTGACACTTGTGATGTCACAAATGTGCTGAATGTTTAAGCAGTTTATTGTAGTCTTGTACTAAAAAATATTCACCTATGTATAACTGATGTAAATATCAAACTGGAATAGCAAACAGAACAAATAAGGTGTTTATTTTGGTTTGAAGGGAATCCCATACAAAGTCACTTGTGGCTTAGCCATATTCAAGAGTCAGGAATTATGTGATCATCCTAAATCTTAATAGTACTTTTCCACTCTTTTTGTGTAGTCTAATGTAAAATACAAGGTTTACAAAAATGAGTATTTGGGAGCTCATCATTTGCAGTATATCTTCTGTCATTTCTGGTTGTCTTTGTTTTTTAATTCAGAATTATTCCATCTAACAGATGGGTTTGAGTACTAATAATGTTAGATCATCATCCTTGGAACAAATTTTAATAGTTAAGAAAGTTAAACATGCTTTCAAAAATGCTCCAGGTTTAAAAGTGAGACATGATCAAGTTAATGTAGATATTTACCTAACTGAAAAAAAGTTTTGGTTAGATCTAAGTTGGATATGATCATGTTCTGCATGTATAGAAATGCTCGGGTAAATATGTCTGTCATATTGACCTTTGGCAACTGGAAATTAATCTATTTTTTTCTGTCTTTCTGCAGTTACCCTGTTGGATTCCAGATCAGTTCAGGGGGAACTTGGGTGGATAGCAAGTCCCTTGGAAGGAGGGGTAAGTTCTGAATTGCTATCTGATCAAAAGGGTAAAAGGGAATGATTAATAAGTTTCTGCAGAGTCCTAATGGCTTGATTATTGTTGATTGTGGTAAGGAGGTCAGATATTTTCCATGCCTATGAAGTGAATTACATTTTGTTGGAGAAACCCTATACTCCCTTTGGATAGTTCTATCGTTGAAGAATTAGAAACCAAAAGGGCAGAAAAAGGGTTTCAAAATTAGGAGATTGGTCAAAGCATGGACTTAGTTGCCTATTTAAAACTGAAATACCAACAAGAAATGTGATCTGGAGACCAAATTGGAATCCACCCCTGTAATTGTTCTATCCACGGACAGTCTCTGTTCAGAGCAATTGCTGTTCTATTTCTAAATTGAGTATGTGGTGTGGGGGAAAAAGGAATCAATAGACAAGACACAAGACAGACCTTTCTTACAGCGTGAAAGGACAGTAGTTAAATAGATTTATTTCAAAGTGAAAACAATATTGCATGTTTTGATCCCTGTACAAATAAACCCCAATCTCAGATTTTTTTAGGGTTTTCTTTTGTACAGTGGGCAAATCATATGAATTTCTTTTGAGGACCCTATAAAAAGAGTAGTAACAAACAGTATGTCATGTTGCAGATCCTGAAAGGAAGGGTCACACATTTTGGGGTTGGAGTTAGGGAGATTTTAGCATAGTCCTTTGTATGCAAAACCTTCATTGCTAATTTAACTAAATATTTGTAGGCACAAGCTAGCTGCTACCTGCAGTGAGCCCAATCAGGCAAGCTACAGAGCACCTCTTGTGGGAAGCTGCTTTGAGGGAGACCCCTCAAATCCCCCAATCAAGAACTATATAGGAGCTGAGGGCACTTTTCACCTTGAAGGATTGGACCATTTAAGACTGAAAAAAATGTATCAGAACCTTTTTCTCTACAGGAAATTGTAAAAGTAAACAATTTAAGAAAACATGTTAGTAATGTACATTCTGCTCCCATCAAATTAAAATACACTCAGATCCTTTTTAAAATTAAACAAATAAGCCTTCTTAAATACAAACACACACTATTACGAAGTCAAAATGAGTGAAAATAAAGGGGCTTAAAGATAAATAGTTAGTATAAGTGGATCCTTCCAGTGCCTAATGAAACACACTGTAGACTAACATTCCTTCCGTGCCCCCTCCCCACCCAACTAAGAAGCAAAGGAAACAGTAGCAAATGGAAGGAATTTGAGGCCATTTATTTTAGTGATGCATTATGCATAAGCTTTGAATTAACCATAACATGGGAAAATGGAGGATTGTTTTGCCCCCCATTGTTGTTCTGCCTGAACTTGAATGTAGAACACTGCGCAGTTCCTGAGACCATTTTTTAAAGAGAGGGGAAGTGATTGGCAGGCCTCTGGCGGTGTAGACAGCACACATTCACTGCTGATTGCAGGCAATTGCCCTCATCTTTTGACAGTGGGGAAAGGTACAGCTTTATCTCAGTGCGAGTCAGGCTTCCTTATTAATTCTATACCCTGGAAAGGTCAATGATTCAGACAGAGCCTTTCTTATGCTTCACCAAGGGGTACCTACAGTGTAGATTAAAATATATTAAGAGTCTTTTAATAAGTCAGTAGCAGAATTGATGACCAAAGGAGCTCTGTATGTTTTTAATACTTACTTGATTCCCCCCCCCCCTTAGTCATCTTTGAAAACTCCTCTCAAGTTTGAGAAGGAAATGGGTACTGTTTTATTGTGGACGTGACTGGTTTCACTAAACCAACCTACGTGTGTTCTATTTTTAAATTGGTAGTGAAAAATTTAAGAGTACATGGTCTGTCTGTGCGATAGAGTGCTTGGAAAGCATTTATTATAACTTCATAGGCTGCAAATTTATTTCAAAGCAGCAGAAAAGAACACCCTTTTCTTTCTTTTTCGAAAAGAGCCCCTGAAGTTCTATCCTTCCTGTCCAGTTTGTTTTCTCTTTAACTGTGTGTAGCTTATTGTATGTACTTAAAAAAACCTGTTTTATAGATCTACAACAGACCTTTAGATGTTAAGCCTTTTATTTGTTAATATGAGGTACTGGAGGTAAAAATAGGGTATTGACCAATGAATAGAACTAAACATTATCAAATTTATATAGTAACCCTGGAGGAATTAAAGTATTACATTATAAATTTAATTAATGAATTACTCTTAAATTTCACAGTTGAAAGAGAGGTTCTGTTTCTGGAATGCTTTTCTGTGCATCATTAAACCATAAAATGAATTGTATTATAAAAGTTTATTTTAGAGGGAAAGCAAAAAGATATTTCTTTGAAGACACATTTAGTGTTGCATATAATCTTAAGTGGTTGGAAATTTAGAACTCTAATTGTTTACAGCAGCCGACAGATTTTTTAAAAATTAAATAAGAAACAGATTTTTTTAAAAAAGGTCATGCATGTATTTTGCACTGAGGGCCTGATCCAATGCCCACTGAATTCGGTTGTAGTCTTTCTTCAGTGGGCTTCAGAGCAAATCCTATAACTACATCATCTATTGTGTGAACATGCTAAAGGAAATCCCTTTGACAACTCTTTATTTCTCCCCCACCCCATCCCCTCACACACTCGGGAGGTAGTGCAGGCCATCAGAAGATAAGGAGAATGGAAAGTGATGGATCATAAAGACACAACACTAGTTTCATGGCAGCTTCAAATTAAAGAACTCTGTCTGGTTACTAACTCCATGTTACATGTTACATTGATAGATGACTTTCCAGTTTTTCCCTTTTGTGCAACATGTAGTGTGACATGATGTGTATTGATTTTCCCCCCAGTTCCCTCCTTTTTAATTCACAAGTATCTCTAGGCAGAAACTAAAATATTACCCTCTTTACCACTTTTAACTCATGGTGCCACTGCCAACTGCCATAGATTCATAAGCAGATTCAGTTACTCTGGAGGCTTTTAAATTAAAGAGCACTTGCAAAAGAGCAATTCTTATAAAAAGAATGCAGGATATTATATGCTGAGGTTCACGGTGTTAAGAATGTTGCCGTTTATCAAAGCAGCACCTTTAGTAGTCTTCAAAAGCATTTCTAGGGAGCTTCTGGAAAGTTGCATTATAACAATTTTCCAAGCATAATTTTCACGTGCTTCATTGTACAGCCTGGAATCCCAGCCAGAGTGTAGCTTTTATCTAATACAAATGTTTAAAAAAGGATTTTCCCCCCTTCTAATTCAGCAGAACCATGATTCTTTTTCTGAAAAAGAGACAAAAGAAGGCCACTGGGGTGGCTTTCTTTTCTGCATTATGTGATTATCATAATCTCTAACATTTTTTCAAAGCTGTTATTCACCATTTCCTTTCTTTTATGGTATGTTCATCACACTTTTGCTGAAACATTGGTTCACACACATGGGAGCCAAATTCATCCTTCACATAACTTCTCTGACACAGATGTAGTTAGTTACATCAGGGATTGAATTTGCTCCAATGCGATAGCTATGTTGCTTTTTATTCCGCCTACTTTCCGTTCCCTTCAAGAGAGGAAAATCCCTACATCAATGCACGTTTAAAGCCTGCCTACAGCATTATAACATATTAGGGTTTATTAGACTGTGAATTTAACTGCCTGAGGTTTCTAACTCCAGGATGGTATGAAAATAAAAGGCAGTAAATAAGAGTTTTTATTTTTGGTATCAGGAAGCAAAGTTCTGTCAGTGATGCTAATTAACTGACAAAAAGAAAAAGGAGTACTTGTGGCACCTTAGAGACTAACACATTTATTTGAGCATAAGCTTTTGTGAGCTACAGCTCACTTCATCGGATGCGATGAAGTGAGCTGTAACTCATGAAAGCTTATGCTCAAATAAATGTGTTAGTCTCTAAGGTGCCACAAGTACTCCTTTTTCTTTTTCCGAATAGAGACTAACACGGCTGCTACTCTGAAACCAGTAATTAACTGACAGTATCACATTCCTCCCTCCCTGTCTTTAACAATCCAAGGGTGAAATCCTGCCCCCATTGAAGTCAATGGCAAAAGTCTTACTGACTTCACTGGGGCCAGAATTTCACCCCAGGTCTCCAGTAAAGCAATGCTCATAATAGATATCCATTTGTAAATAAATTTGTACTGTTGCCATTCCAAATTGAGGATGGTTTAATGGGGGAATTTGTTTGTAGCTGGTTTTTGAAAGCCTAGAGAAATGACCACAAAAACATCCTTCCTTATAAAGACACTGGACAGGGACTCTGGACATCTGGATTCAGTTCCAGTTCTGCCACAGACCTTCTCTGTGACTTTAGGCAATTCGCTTACTCTCTCCATGCCTCAGTTTCCCATCTGTAAAATGGGGATAATTAATATTTTGCCTGTCTTTTGAGATTGTACACTCTCCAGTGCAAGGGATATCTTGAATTATGTGTTTTTGCAGTGATTAGCAAAACCGGGGCAGACCTGGGTGGGGGCCTCTAGGGATTGTCGGCCTAGCTCAGTGTGATGTTTTTTGTTTGTTTTTAAATATATGTTCACTGAGATATTTTACCAACCTAATTTTGAACTTGCTTTCCCTGTGACAGACTGATTTTTAGGTACTTGGTGTAATACATATGACTTGGTTTAGCGACTTTTCTATAAATGAAAACAAATGAAAGCTGCGTGCTACCAGTGGAAGCAAAAGGATTAATTCTGTGGTGAAGAGCTGATGTACCTTTGTTAACACTGATGTACTTTTTGCTTTGATTCTTCACAGTGGGAGGAAGTAAGCATTATGGATGAGAAAAATACTCCGATCCGCACCTATCAAGTCTGCAATGTGATGGAGCCGAGTCAGAACAACTGGTTACGAACTGACTGGATTCCCCGCGAGGGGGCTCAGAGAGTATATATTGAAATTAAATTCACGTTGAGAGACTGCAACAGTCTGCCAGGTGTCATGGGAACTTGCAAAGAGACTTTTAACCTTTACTACTATGAATCAAACAATGATAAGGAGCGTTATATCCGTGAGAGCCAGTTTGCCAAGATCGACACCATTGCTGCTGATGAGAGCTTCACTCAGGTGGACATCGGTGACAGGATCATGAAGCTGAACACAGAGATACGTGATGTGGGCCCATTGAGCAAGAAGGGGTTTTACCTGGCTTTTCAGGATGTAGGTGCCTGCATTGCCTTGGTGTCTGTCCGTGTTTTCTACAAGAAGTGCCCATTGACGGTACGCAACCTGGCTCAGTTTCCAGACACCATCACTGGGGCTGATACGTCCTCTCTAGTGGAAGTTCGGGGCTCCTGTGTGAACAACTCCGAAGAGAAGGATGTGCCAAAAATGTACTGTGGAGCAGATGGCGAATGGCTGGTACCCATTGGCAACTGTCTGTGCAATGCTGGCTATGATGAGCACAATGGAGAATGCCAAGGTAGGACCAGTCGTATTGTACTTTTCATAAGGACTCAGTGTGGGTAATTGAATGAGAGATGAAAGTAAATGGAGTAAAGCCAGTAATTATCAGCCCCTGTGGGATGCAATGGGACAGAGGTGTCTAATGAGAGAGTGCAATAGCTCCAGGTGGCAAGGCTAAGAAGTGTATAATCCTGACAAAGCAAACGATGCTACTGCAATCAGCAGAAGGCAAAACACATTTGCTAACAGGCACTTAGATTTGAATTACCTTGGTGTAGCCACTGAAATTGGATGCAAAAGTAATGCACTGGAGCCACCATCATTTACAGAGACAAGATCTCTCTTTCACAAGCAAAGTTTGTTAAGCAGAGAAAACTCTAAGAAAGAAAAGTATTCCATTTCTCCTTCAGGACTCAGTAGAGAACTTTGGTATTAAAACGGGAAAAAAATCAGTAACAGAAACTTGGGTTTTATTTTGATGACTTTAGCTCCCCCGGAAGTGTAAATCTTTGGTGTTTCACTTGTTGCAAATTTTTGTATTAAATAACCATTTGATATTCGATACTGCTGCCTTTGTTAAATATTTTCATTTCTTATAGGGCTCTATTGTTGTCATTACAATGGAGGTGCTAGGATACTCTTAGAAATGCTACAGGCCTCCACCCCCCCATACTATGCGCTGCAGAATTAGGGATTAAAGTTCCTATAAAAGGCAGATTATCTCCAAAAAGATTTACATTTCCCCCTAAGATGTTACTATTATTTTATAAGTAAACTATTAGAAATCTTGGGCCTGATCTTCTAAACCCTTACTTGTGAGCATAAATAAAGATCAGTTTTTAATGGCTTCTTGTACGGATGAATGAGCCCAATCCTACAAAGTGCTGAATTGAGGGTGCTCAGCACCTTGCATTATTAGGCCTTGTATTGTTCTTTAAGATGTTTGGAAAGGTAGTTTTGATCATAATGGACACTATTCTGTTTTGCTACTTGTACTTGTTTCCTAGGATAAGTTTAATATCTTGTTGAGACTAAGAAATTGAGAGTGAGGTAATAACACAAACAACCGACAGTTTTTCTGCTAGACAAGTATAAGAAAAGAGCTATTTTTTTCTTAAATGCCCTACTGAAATTCTTTTAGATGATAATTTACAGTCAATGTGAAGTTCATTGTTATGCATTGAAATTAACGGTTGGCAGGAAAACAATGCTAAGCACAAGCCTCTGCCTTCGTTCTAGCATTTTCATTTGGAGAAAAAATATAAGCATATCTTATCGGCCACAAAATTACAATGGGCTGCAGTGAGAATTGAAAAATTAACAGCACAGTGGCAGGGCACTCTGTTTACAGTAAATTACTCTGTTTTATGGAATGTTGTGAAATAGAAGCTTGGAAATCTTTGCATGTCAGTAAACATACAAATGTGGCTGATGTGGTGACTGGGGACTATAGGAGAGCATCAGTGGCTGGAGAGATTTTATTATTTTGAAATGGCCCAATAACTTGTAGTCAAGGCTCCTTGACATTTTTACAACCCAATTTGTGGGAGGAGGAGATGAATGAAAAAGGGATCTTGGTTTATTGCATGGAGATTATCCTGAGTTCTCTTCAAGGGCTATTGGGTCAGTGTTGGGTCACACTGACTGATGCAGATATAACACTTTTTTTTTTTTTAAGCTGTTGGCTCAAACATGAGCTAATTGCATGACAAATAGATGTTGGGAATTTAATGTCTTCAGCCAGATTCCCTATAAACTCTCCACTGGGCCCATGAAAGTTGGACCCACAAGCCTGATTCTCCATTTCCTCCGTTAAAGAGAAATCTGATGGGGTCATGTATAAAAGGAGAAAGAAACTCTCTTGCATAAAGCTAGCCTGTTGAAGTTATTTTCAGAGGATGCAAGCCATCAAGTAATTTTAAATAGTTAAAACCATTTCATCACTGGTTATTTGTGGCTTCCCTTTTGGCATTACCAATCCCAAAGTCGGAGTAGTTTACCAGGAAACTCCTCTGATTCATGAAGTTTACAATAAAGTTCACAATTCACTCTCTGTTGGTTTCTACCGAGGTTAAGGCCAACTAGGCTTTTGACATTGCTGGAGAAGTTTTCCCATTTCCCATTTCCATAGTCCAGTTAATTTTACAGTTCAGCAAATTTGCTTCTCTCATAGATTTTTCTGGGGGAAGGGTTGAGAGAGGGGAATGCTTCCCATGGATTTTGAGGGGATGGTGAGGCGGAATGAAAGATCTTAAGTCTGCAAAAGCCTATAAAAAGACACCAGCCTATGACTGGAACCTTGCAAGCAGGTTCCACCCCAATTGTTTTTCAATGGGTTGACTGTGGCAGGACAAATACAAGAGTAGGTCAGAGGTCACCCATTTCCTCATCCATCTTCCTCCTGTGATCCCGAGGTCAGAGTTGATTGATTAAGATCTTAAAAGTTTGACAAAGGCTTGGTGGGCAAGAATAGTCAGGGTGGGTGGAGGGTGTGGGGGGGTGCCCCTGTTGTTGTGAGATCTAACGCTGGTCATCTGCTGGAGACTTCAGAAGCCTTGGGGACAGAACTACACTTCCTCTTGCCATTCTCATCTTCAGCAGTATATGCTAATGGAGGCCAAGAATGAGGAGACATGTCAGAGTTTATAAGGTGATGGTTGGTTTGCCCCAAAAGCAGATGCAAGTTCATTCCAGCTCCTGATCTTGAATAACATTTTCTGAGCTGATTTTGTTCAGTCTTTGGTGGGAGACAACCACATAGTGTTAAGCAACTCTTCTTTCAAGGAGAATGTATGTCTGCAGTTAACAGCAGTTTGATCCTGTTGAATAGTTGATGCTGAGAATTAGAACAGGTCAAAAAACAGGATTTTTTTGGGGGGGGGACAAGTATTGCAAAAAAATTGCCTCTCTTTTGTTGGAAAATTTCTGACAAGCTCTCCTGAGGATAATTGTTCTGCTGAGACCTTGTCATCTGTCAAAAATCAAGGAAGGGAAAAAAATAACATCTCAAACTTTATTCAGCAAGGAAGGTTCCCAGATACGATACAGTGGAACACTGGAATATTTGACACTGATGCACATAATCAAAGCTGGTTATCTGACCAGTCATTCTCCGCTCATGATAGAGGTTTCAGCTTTAACACCCAGTAGAAAGAAGGTAGTTTTAACATTGATTTTTGTTCTCTTCTCTCCCTCCCACGCCCGCCTCCGATTTGTTCTTTAATGATCAAGGTTTTAGGAAAGATAAAAAGTCATGAGGAATATTATTAATGAAACATGAAATTATCTTATTTTATGACCTATCTCAAGGCTAAAGTAATTACTGTTTTGGGGAAAGTCAAGCCATAGTGTTTCTTTTGAATATGTCATTGTGATATAAATTATTTTGTTACACATGAGTATAGTGTGATTTAGATGTAGTTATGTAATTTTCTTATCACAATCAAATGGCTGTCTATATATTTTTGGGAGGGGAGTAAAAGGAAAAAAATAGACAGATTATAAATATAATAGTTTGAAACCATCTGGGATGGTTCTGATGCTCTGAAATTACAAGTCTCAGTTTAGACCTGACATTTAGTATAAATATGTGAGACAACCAAGAGCTTTTTTGCTATGATTTGTGTAAAGGTTATGAGAGCTAAGTGCTTTGTCTTCATACACTTGCTGTTGTGAGTTCTGAACAGGCCAGCTGGCAGAAAATTCAACATCATTTAAAATGTGGTTTAGAGTGTTGCCTTTTCATATCCTTGCCATTTTTGGAATTTTCCTCCTACCTTTGATAATGGCAACCTTAAGAAGTAATCCCTTGAGTAATATGATTGGTTTTATCTCTGTGGCTTTGAATAATGGCTGTGATCATTGAGAGAAACAATTCATTTTATATAAGAGGATCAGAGTTTAATTATTGTTCTTTTTCTGTAACACGTTGGTTTGGTTGCGGCTAAATTTTTGCCAAAATAACTTAGCTACTCTTTCCATCGGCACAAAGGGCAATCGCGGAAGTTACTCAGAGAGGGGAGAGTTGAGTTCACCATTTAAGATATGCAGACTGATTGATTATTTTTTTGGCAACAGAAAAAATAAAAACCAGAAGAGAGAAGCTGCTGGGTGGGGGAAAGACTTATCTCTATAAAATAAGTGATTTGAACATATTCACCTTTAGCAGAGCCCACCACATCTTATCAGGATATGATTTTATACCACAGTGTGGTGCAAGATGTCCACTTAAATATTTGGCACACTTAAAATCCCCCCCTTAGATGTAAATCTAAAAAGTTCCTTTAAAATCTTCCTTGGCACATATCTGTGGGTGTGCTTTCATTCGGAATCAGCGACAAAACTATTATTCATTTATGTGAGAGCAGGATCTGGTTATTACATGGGATGTTATTAGTAAGAAGAAAGGTCAACAAACTATGTTAAAACCAAATGGAAATAAAATCCTTTTACTAATTTATTAGAAGACTGGGTAGCAGCCTTCGGTTGTTTTTGTAAGATACAAGACAAAATTCTACTGATAAAAATCTCCAGAACCTAGCTTGTGTTACATGTGATGAGACCTAGATATATAGTCTTTCCTGTCAAGGGGTTATTTTATCGGTGTCTAATAACATGGTCCAATGGTCTTGGATTTTATTGTGCTTTTGAGAAGGAGTGATTAAGGAATAGCTCAGCTATACGCTTGTCTCTTTTGAGACTCTGCTCTCCCCTCCCAGCTTCTGATCTAAATATCTTCTCTCATTTCATCCCATAATGTTGCATCTTTTTATGTTTTTAGGCAGCAGGCGAGGTCATATAGTTTCACGACTCAGAGACAATTAACATTCCCATGACTAAATGGACATTTTATGAATATTCAGAGCCTGCTTCACCTCCCTGGGAAGCAAACATGTTGGTTCCCTTCTCTTTACTCCCATTGGAGACTAGGAAAGTTTTCTCTGTGAATGGGGATTGTCAACTGTCTGGCCAGTTTGCCTTTTGCATGCAGCAGATTCCTCATTTGCATATTTTGTATACACCTCATGCAAAGCAGCACACCCATTTCCCCATTTCACAAAGGAGATAAGAGCTTCCTTTGGAAACGCTGGAGAAAATCTCCTTCTGTTTAGGGAGACCCTGAAGATTTGGATTTTATGCAAATTAATTCTGTTTAGATTTAAGTTCTTTCTTTAAGAGATACAGAGTGCAATATTTGCACAGTGTTCTTATTGTACCCCAGCTCTTCTCCTTCTGAATATGGCTGATTGTCACTCTCTACTAAATGCTGGAGCCCACTTGCTCATTTCAAGTTGACATGTGGGAAAGTGCTACGCTCTGGTAAAACTCTCAGCTTGTTTGTAAACTGATCACTCACTTGAGGTGTAGTTTTAGTGCTTTTTATTGAGGGAAGGGGGGGTGCATGTTGCTGGGTGTGATTTTACTCACAATGTTTATGGGTGACCTTCTGTAGTTACATCTTCTTCAAGGGAACCAACTTCAGGAACTGGAACTTCCCAAAAATAAAAGCATAAAGTTGTGTGTCTCAGGAACGGGTCAACGCAAAGGGTCAGTTCAAATGTGGTATAATTCCTTTGAGTTCCCTGGGCTTGCCACAGGAATGAACTTGGCCCAGAATTATTAGTTTAGGGGATGGTGAGTAGTGCTCAGATAAACTTGCACAAATGAAACTGCTACATTTCTTTATCAAAAGAAAATAATCTCTGAGAAAAGAATGATTGCCCTCGATAAACTTCCTAATTACACATGCACCCAAATATTTTGATTTAAGTAGCTTTCCCTTTTTAATTTTTTTGCTTTAACTTTACTTAAAATTTGCCATTGGCCTGCAGGAAAGCTGAGGCTCATTAAATGCTCCCCAAACTCAGGCTTGTTTAGGACGTATTTGTTGAAAGGTTTATTGATTTAAGTCAGAACACATGCTGCATGCATGTACTGTATTTATTTAAAAAGCACTGTTTTTCATTTTGTGTTTTATAAATCAACAGTATGAAGTTAGGACTGTGATCAGATTAGGGGCTGCATTCTATAAACCAAACAAGGCAGGGGTTTTTGTTGCAAATATAAGCATACAATGTTTAATGTCCAATTAGTGTTTAACTTAAAGATAATTTCACAGGGCCATAAATGGCACAGTGTCAGACCATGTGGCATAATTAAGCAGAGGCAGGACTGTTTAAAACAACAAAGAAACGTGCAGAAACTTTGGTTTTGCCTTGTGCAATTCCTCAGGAAGTGAGATGGTGCTGTTCAAAGTACAATTGGAATGGACTATTAGGGTTAAATAATACCAAGAAGCACTGTGTGCTTGGTATGTGCTTCATGAGTTAGTCATTAGTGCCAAGAGAAAATTCAAAGAGAAAGTTCTTTCTCTTAGGATAGGTTTAAAGTAGTATTTGCATTATGGTAGCACTTGGAGGTCTCAGCTGAGATCAGGGTCTTGTTTTGCTATGTCTAGCACAAGATGGGCCCCTACCCTAACAACCTTACAATCTAAATAGACAAAACAGGCAAAGTATGAGGAAGGAGAAGGGAGTTATGCTGTCACCATTTTAATGGATGGGGACCTGAAGCATAGAGAGATTAGGTAACATGCTCAAGGTCATGTGAGAAGTCTGTGGCTGAGTTTGGAATTGAATGCAGCTCTCCTGAGTCTTAGTCTAGTGTCTGAGCCAACAGGCTGTCCTTCCTCCCCCAGACAGATCCACACTTCTCAAAGGTGATCCTAGGAACAATGTCCTAATATGTTACAGATTTCCATCTGCTTGAAATCTTAAATTATCATTTGAATCAAGTTAGTTGATAATAATAATTTCTCTTATATATGTGAATACACAGCCCCAATACAAGGCTGTGGTACAGTGTCTCAATTACCCAGATAATCCTGTTTGCTTGTATTTTTAAACTATGAAGCGCTGGGTAATTATTCAATTCTTAATAGAAGGCAAATGGCAATGTAAACAATAATTAGGATGTTAGACTAATGCACTTCAAAGCAAATTGGATTTTTTTTTCATACTGTTCAGCATGAAGTCCTATAAAGCTAACAATTTAGTGGCAAGGAAACAAGTTCCATTTTGTTCATATTTTATGGTGTTATCTCTTCATGCCTTGTTTCTGTGAATAACAGTTTGCCCCAATGAAGCTGCATACTCCAGAGCCAAATGTTGCTTTAACAATTGGCTCCCTGCCGTTTGCTATTTGGCTATGCTCTCCCGTGGCTCCAGATTGGCTCTTTGTTTCCTTCAGTTCCAGGGGCTCAGAGGTTAAGAGAATACTGACTTCCACCCACAATACTGACGAAAGGTAAATATGGACAGACCTGGTGCTTAGTTAAGATACAGTCTTGGCTGGAGAGCTTATCTGCTGGGCTTTATTACAGATAAATGGGCTAAATTGAAGACATAATATTTTCCCAGCTACTGTTCTTCTGAATTATAGTTTTCTTAAAGGGATCTGATCTTCCCTTGGTCTATTTCCATAATGAGAAACATGGCCTTATAAATAAGAGGTAAGGGCCTGAACTAGAATTCCACATCTAAATCCCTCTCCACTTTGGAAAAGTTAAGATCTGGATCTAAACTTATTAGTTCCATCCAGTCTCTGTAATGGGCCAGAACTGGAATGGCCCAGCTCCAAAAGCCCTAAGAGAAACCCCTCTTAACTTCACAGCTCAGGCTAAGATTCATCTCTACCAGAAGCCCACATGTGACCTGGAAACAGATGCAAAACACTCATTGCTTTCAATTCTTTCATAAACGTTATGTATATGTAGTATAGTTCAGACTTTTCAAAATCCATTAATTAAATCTTGTCAGCAAATCCATTCCTTGCATTGTATTTATCCACTGATTGAGGACAGTGCATGTTGGTAACAAAGGCATCAGGCAAGGAGGCTGCATCTTTCCTAAATATTTTAACAATGCCTCTGTCACCCACGGGGTTTTTTTTCCTAACATTTGCCATGCATTCTCATTGGAGTCTGAATGAATGGGTTCAACAGTCAGCTCTGTTTCTTCATTATTAACATTTTAAGAAAGGTTCAAACATTCATCAGCATTGATGCTGTTAATGAATTACATCAGTTTAATTGCAGCTAGATTAATTTTTATCTTGAGAAGAGCAGGAAGCTTGGTTTAAAAATAAATAATAAAAACCAATGAAACTCTTCAACAGGTTACAAATTATTATTTAAAAAATTTGTATTAGTTTCAAAGTGTCTCACTTAAAGGGTGTGGAACAGTCTTTTAAAAAAAAAATCCCAGAGGCTTCCTGCCCGACCAGATTGTGAAAGCATTAATTAACGAGTCTGTCTTTCCAGACATAAAACATATCTGGCTGGAGAGATGAAAAAAGTGTCGAGCCGGGCTTCTGTGAACTTGGTGCTTGAATTCATTTGTTTTCAGTTTTAAGTGTTTTCTGTAGTTGAAAAAGACATCCCCACTTTGAAAACAGTTTCCTTTTGAAGTGTCCAGTCAGGCAATGATTGAAACAGCCTCTAGGCAAATTAGCATGTTAAAAGAATTGGATCAATACTTTCCCCTTTCCCTCCTTCTCCCTCCCTCCCTCTCTCTCTCTCTCTCTCTCTCTCTCTCTCTCTCTTCAGAGTAGAGAATTTGAGCAGCACTAGAAGTCTCTTGACAGCTGTGCCAGTATGATTAAGGAGAACTGTCAATAGCAGTATGGGCAACATGGATATACCGTGATCAAGCTGAGACAGCTTGATCCAGTGCCCAGACTCTTTCAAGGATGGCCATTTGAAAATGGAGTCAAGAGAAATTGACAACTCTGGAAAGCTCAAGCAGCCCATATAATTATGGAGAGGATTAGAAGGAAAGTGTAGGGAGAAATAGAGATCAATAAAGGGCACAAGTTGACTGAACTCCTCCTTAGATGTTGCAGTACTCCATTTGTAAAGCTTAGCCTGAACATGTAGAAGATTTCTTTAGCTGTTTTCAAGAGGCAAGTAAACAAAAATTAAAAAGGGGGTGGACTCAAAGACAGGAAACTTCTAGGTAGTTCTAACAGGAGAATGCAGCAATGCTTACATTGAGAAGTACTAGTTTAGACTGCAGAACCCACTTCTGGTTTCTCTGTGAAAATTATTTTATTTTAAGAACTGCAACCCAGTTTTCTGGTTGCTTGTAACTTGCCTGCTTCTGTCTTTGAGTGATAGATAAAGAAAGGTATGTTGGTTGGGAGCCAAGGACGCTTGAATTCTGATGCTGTCTACTTCTGCAGCCTTGGACTGTCCCTGCCTCAAATACTCCATCTGTCAAATGGGACTAACAGTTCACCTCCCTCCCTCCCAAGAGTGCTTTGAAGATGTGAAGTGCTGAACATTATACCTCCTTACCAACAGGGGCATCATTAAATGAAAACCACTGCCTTTACAGCACTGTGGTGGTAATCTAATTAGTAAATGGTGCTTGTTGAAAATCGTTGCTTTGCCTGTCCTTTCCCCAGCATAAAAAAACCTCTTATTGATCCAAATTACATCCTAGTCTTCCTGAAATGGTGGCTTCTCAGAACAGCCTTCCAACTCTCACAGCCTTTGGATGACATTTACATCCAGTTGTAAATGCTGTGGGGTGGCTGATTGATGACAACAGGAAAGCAAATCAGTCTCATGTTTTTTCTACCTGAAATTGTTTTGAATGACCTGTATATCTGCCATCCTATTCTCCAGCTGTGAACCTCCTGTGAACCTCCTGTTTGTCCCATTGCCTTCACACACACACAAATGAGCTGGTGTGTTTTGCCCACTCAGAATTACATTATTGAATTTTCTCATTCCTTTTTTGTAGATTGTAAGTGTCCAAGTTAGAGCTAATAAGATCATTAAAATCAGGAGCTGGTTCCTAGATATAGTCCAGGCACTCATTAAGGGCTCTGCAGTTAATGACAATATGATTGAGATAATAATTAAGGTTTGCAGTGTTGTTGTAGTTGTGTTAGTCTCAGGATATTAAAGAGACAAGGTGGGTGAGGCAGTATCTTTTATTGGACCAATAAAAGATATTATCTCACCCATGATATTTAATATCAGATTGTAACAGTGCCGTCTACCCAGTCTGACTTCAGGCTAGCTATTGCCTCAGTTTCCCCCTTTTGGGCTCCCCAGTAACTTCAGCAGAGATTTTCATGCGTCACATAACACTTCCAGGGTCTGGGTTTATTGACAAAGTTCACAAGAAAATACAAAAACTCCCAGCCAGCTTTCCTGGTTGCCTCACAACACTTGGTGCAGGGTTCTTAGTCCTGTCTCTGCTGAGGCTTTTCTCTAGCAGACTTGTTCTCCCCACTTCAGCCTTCCTCATTGGATCCTGCTCCCTGCAGGCTTGCACCCCCAGGCCCTCTGCTTGGGAGGCAGGGAGAGTTTCTCTATGTAGAGTAGCCCTACTGATGAGTTAGACATCCTTCCAGTCTTTCCCTGCCCTCTGTCAAGCAGCATCTGACACAGATTAGCAAAAATTATAGCACTGAAAGTTCTTTTTGCATGAAATGTGAGCTACTGAGGGCATTCTCAAACCCTGCGCAGACACCCTCTGTTGCGTCCCAGATGTACACAATGCAATGTTCAGTGTGCATTCCCTTCTCCGTCTTGACTAGAGCTTTGTAATAACAAAAGAAGAAACTGCTTCAGAAAATCCATATAGGGTTGTACATTGGACCCACTTCCTGCAGAGAGGGGATTTTGGGTGTTGTAAATATTGAGTGCTGTAAATATTCTTGAAGTGCAGATGTTATCGATAAAGATCGCAGTTTTGTGGCTCACTAGTGCATTTCAGTATCTTAATTTAGGGAGTCCCTACTAACCTTAGATTTGTTGCAATATAATAGATTATGAAAATGAATTCAGATAATTATGGGCCACCATTTTAGAAATAGTCTGGAGAGGCTAAAGGTGATGAATTTATGAGAGAACACATAACACTAATCCTGTTTATCTATAACCACTTATAATACTGGAAGCAAAAGACCTTTTGAACATGGCAGCAACATAGGAAGCAAGGGTAGTTGTACCTGACTAAACCAGATGCAAGAGAAAGCCATCGAGAGAGAGGTTTCTTGCATTTTCCTAAGAGCCTGGTGCTGACTATGGTCAGAGACAGAATATTGAACAAGATGGACCTTACAGCAGATCCAGACTGGTAGTACCTGAGAGCAGAATTGAGACACCTTCTTAATTTATGGTGGAACACACCATGTTGTCATGGGAGTTGTGCATAGACCAAAAGCAGTCTGCGGCTTTATTAAGGGATGATTTCTTCCTCTTCCTGCAGGGATATGCTGTGTCAGTACTCTGGGTCAGCTCTTTGAGCGGGGCATAGGACCTCAAGGGGCTGGAGGAAAAAGATGACTGTATACCAATTTTGTCGCTCCCACATTTCCTGGGGCTGCCAAAAGCTTGTTTGCTCCCCAAGTTAGAACAGCCCTTGTACTGATCGCTGCAAGGTGTCATTTTGCCAGCCAGGTATTGCTGAAGTGCAGGAGCACTCCAGCCATGTGTCATCCCTTGCCTGGCCACCCATGTGTCAGGGGCCAGGATCTAGCCCGCTGTGTTTCTCAGCTTCTTTAAAGTTTATTTTTAACTCCCATTTTTATAATGTGCACTTGGCTAAGTTTCTAGAGTGTTCTTGATAGTTTGACCTCTGAGAACACCTGTATTGAAACCTGGTTTTAAGAATGCTCTTGTAACAGATTAATGAATGGGCATTTTTATGCAGGTTTGCTCGGCACCCCTTACTAGCTAAGTTTACTCTTGTGTAAACATTACCTTTTTATTTGGTTTGAAGTTTGCCCTTTGAAATCCAAATGCATTCTGTCAACCACTACTCTCTCTTCCTAAATTCTGGATGACCCCGCAAAGAGAGAGATGGTTATGCAATTATTTTTTAAATGGCCCTTGTTTTAAGGAGCATAGAGTAATTACTATTTTGTTGCCTCTATCTCTGAATGAATGGTGGTAAAGTGTCCTTCAGCACTGCTAAATAACAAGGAAGATATGTGCTTGGTAGGGATAACTCCTTGAAAATTTGCAACATGTAATAATTATCACATCACAGTAACCTTATGGTCAGTCAAACAAACATGTAACCTTTCTTCCTCACAGCTTAAGTCTTCAAAGAGAATCCTCTGCAGACTTTTGGCCAAATTCTGCTGTAACTTACACCTGTGTCACTTTAATGAAGACATTTGGATTGCACATGGAGGACAGAATTTGGTCATCAGAGGACAACCTAAATTAAATGCGAGGGTGGAAAGATGACTAAAAAGGTCACATCCAAGGCATCTGGTTTTGTGTTGAAAGAAATATTTCTTTTTAAAAACCTGTCGTAAAGAACAACTAGATTTACCAGCAAATACTAGCATACGCTGAAGTGGACTCTTAACATTTCCCATGTCTCCTGTGTGATGCCTGCCGACTTGAGCATTGGCATTAGGGTACTCTAATCAAGTTCTAACTGAGAAGTTGGCAGCCAGGTAGGTCTCTGTGGATTGGGAATGACTCATACCAAAGAAACACTGTGAAAATTAGGCTCCATAGCTCTATATCTGCTGGAAAATAGCCTTCTCTTTTTCCAGATTTTTCAGCAAATAACATGTTGAAAAACCAGAAAGCTAATGTAGAATTAATTTCGTTCTTGCATGGCTAACTGGAGATGACTATCTGCGATACAAAAATACTTAAAAAGACACTGCCAACGTGATTTGACCTGCCTTTTCTCTTTATGTAAGTTTGCAATTGCTTCATCATTCCCTTTTCAATCTATATCTGATTGCGCAAAATACATTCTTTAATGTCCTGTGCTCATAGTCATGAATCTTACGACTAACCCTACAATAACAAATAAGTGAACTGAAATGATACAAGGAAATACAATACCTCTAAAGAAGCTGATCATTGGGGTCAGAATCTGATATTCCTACTCCCACTGACTAGTACTTTACTCCACAAGCAATTCCTTTGGCTTCAGTGGGTCTGCTCATATAAAATACAATGCAGTGCGACTTGAGATATCAGAATCTGACCGCAACATTGTGGAAAATAATTGAAAATAATGAAATAACGAGACGGTGTTCTTTTAACTAATCCAGGTCCAAATCCTGGCTCAGGATTACAATGGAATAATGGGGACATTAGCCCCTTGACTCCTAAATTCCCCCCCTCCAGATTGCCATGGAAAGAATCTTTGTACTGCTGGCTCCATTGTGGCTGCTGTCTGGCATTTCTGCTTTGGTGCAGTTATCCAGCAGCTACTTCCTAAGGTGCAAGATCCTTTTAAAGGTCCTTAGCCTGTGCGTTCATTCTTGGAGACCCCTGCAGGTTCCATGTGTGAGATCCACGTTACTGTGTTGATGGCTTTAACTGTGTGACCTGTTTTGGCTTAATATCACATTTCCACGCTCCCTATCCCCCACAGTTTTGTTAGCTTATCTCATATCACGTTGAAAAATGGCCTCATTTACATCAGCAGAAACATTTCATTTGCACCCAGATTGGTTTTAATGTGCAGTATGTATATCCACTTACTAATCTAAGTAGATAATTAATCTAATAAGTAGATATCTATTAAGGAGATGTGGGCTGTACAGGTACAGTACCTATATCTGTTGGGAGGTGGAGAAGGGATATTTAAATTGTTTATGAGTTCAGAGCTGTATCAGGCCTTGCACCATTTTTGAGTTATGATATCATTACCTGAGCTGTGGAAGCCAAGAAATAAAACCCTTAACCATGATATATGAGGAGTGTTTATGTCTTTGAAATATAGAGAGGAAGGAAAAATACACACACAACATAGTATATTTTTGCTCTGTTCCTGTGTATGTGTTTTCCATTAACACATATAGAATAGACACATAATTCATGAATGTGTACATCAGAGCATGCCTTTTTTTAATGATGCATTCCATTTGGCCAATAACGTGTTAGTTTCTTAAATCAATTATTCAAGCTCATTTAAATAAACATGGGATTTGTTATCTACCTGAAAGAAAAGGAGTACTTGTGGCACCTTAGAGACTAACAAATTTATTTGAGCATAAATTTTGTGATCTACAGCTCATTTCATCGGATGCATTCAGTGGAAAATACAGCTTATGCTCAAATAAATTTGTTAGTCTCTAAGGTGCCACAAGTACTCCTTTTCTTTTTGCCAATACAGACTAGAAAGCTTATGCTCAAATAAATTTGTTAGTCTCTAAGGTGCCACAAATCCTCTTTTTCTTTTTGCGAATACAGACTAACACGGCTGCTCCTCTGAAACCTGTTATCTACCTGGTAAGCATTGGTACAGGCCTCATCGTTTTAATTCTTTGCCTCACAGTTTCCCATCACTTACTTTGAGAACACTTTTCTTGCCACTTTAGAAGAGGGTATTATTGTATTTGTAGCTAAATGAAGATCTGTGTTGGAAACACCAAAGTGATTACTGAAGCAATGTTGAGCAAACGGATTATTCTCATTCTCAAATATACCATTATTCTCAAATATACTATTTCTGTGTTGGGAAGCTGTAACAGAGTGGTTTGCCCTTGGGCTGGAGAGTCTGGGACCCAGCCAATCCTGATTACAGAATGAGTCCCCTATAAAGACCAGGAGGAGGCTGCAACAGACCAGGGAAATTGCTCCAGCTAGGAAGGGATGGGAGGAGCCTGCTAAGGCAGGAAGGATTCTGACCAAACCAGGGAAGCTTCAGCTGGAGGCTGGAGGAAGACTTTTGAGTTTAATTTTGAACATTAAGTCAATAAATCAGATCCTAATCCAGACTGCTTTGATTGGACTGGAAAAAAACCATGTGTGGAGTTTATTTTGGCATCCAAGAAAGGACACTGAGGTGCATGCAGGGCTGCCTTGAGACCACCAGAGGGCACAGTGAGGTGAGCACTCATCTACAGAAGCACATAGAGAGCTTTTCAAGGATCACAAACAGCTGGTCTCTATGCACTCTACTAAATACTCTTTCATGCAAACTATGTATCTGAATACACTGCAGAATTAAATAATATTGTTACAAAGTATCAGTAGTGGGAGAAAGAAAGTAAGAGTTATAGACAAGGGAGAAAGCGTGTCTGAAGTAAAGCGTGGAGTAGAGATGGAGAGACATAAGAGATATGTGGCAGATTTCATGAGTTGTAGACTCTGGCACCAGCAGTCATGAGATCATCTGGATAAGCCAGTACACATCAGAATTAACAATCAGTTTATCTGCTGCTGTGTAGACAACAAACAGCACAAGGTGCTTGATTCAAAATCCACTGAAGCAAATGGAAAGACTCCTACTGACTTCACTATTCTTTGGATCAGGCCCCAAGTGCAAATTGCTTTACCAGATCCTTTGAAGTCTTAACTTTCATGGAGTTCCTTATGCTCTTGGCAATTTGCACCGTTGTACTTTGCATGAGATGTTCTGATGCAAATGAAATTTCAATAATAGTAACAGCCACGGCTTGTGCGTATGCACAACACAAGAAAATGTCAAGTAAAGCAAATTTCTTTTTCCATTCAGTACATCAAAATGAAAGTTTCCTGTAAGAGTGGACTGATAATGTTAAATAGCGCTTCAATCAGATGTATTGACAAGTGTGTATAAAGGGCTATATAAAAAGTGCCAAAATATGTTTTAATAAATGTGTAGAAGGCCAATTGATTTTTGCAGCTTGTGCATGTTAATGTATGTTTTCTGTATGAAACTGGCATTTGTCACCAGGTTTTTACAGTTCTGTAAATGTCATAAATTTAAACACTGTAATTGAACCTGAATTCACTACAGGTTTATTTACCAAATCAAAGAGTGATGTGCATACAACACTCACTCTGTTTGCCAGCTAAACTCATGGGTTTAGTGAACTGCCAAGGAAAGACTGATCATTTGAATTATGTTAGTTCTAGCAAATGACAGGTTTTGTTGTTGTGACATGTTCTACAGATTATCATATTAACAGGTGAAAAGCTCATATAAAGGATATCATAGGACATGCAGTATGGTCCAGCCATGTAATAGTGTGTCATTTGGCAGTTCTGGAGAAATGGATCAAGCCTGGAATTTACCAATATCTACATTCACATGATGGTTGTACATAATGCACTTGTCTTTTGTACATAAAGAAAGTTTTGTCAGCTAATTGTACCAGGATGCATTCACAAGGCATAAAAAAACATCCCTTCCACAGAAAAATGCATAATAGGTAGTGTAATACAGGAATGATTTATAAAAGCTTTTACATACAATAGGAGATTTTTATTTATGACTTTTTGAAATATAAAGGGTTAGTGACTTACTTTTTTTTCTCTTGCACCCCTGGCTGTTTCTTAACTGTCTTGCCTGGAATCACATTGCTGTTAGTCGGGAGTAGCAGGAAATAAGGATAGGGGTTCATGATGCTATTCTACAAGGGTGTGTCATTAGAGCATAATTTGTAATTTGGACGTAGTGATCTTTCTCCTGATTCTTATGCTAGTCCTTTCTTCCTCCAAGAACTAGAAAAAGCGAAGAGCTAAACTGAACTAATGTTTATGGAATTGTTGGTTTTGATTAATAAAAAAGTGTTCGTGATTTTGTAAGTGAGCAAGCAAATCCACTAAACAATGAAAATTGGAAGCTGTTTTTGTGTTATATTGCCGCTCCTCTTATAAAAACTAGGAGTCAACACAAGTATTTTTTACAGTCAACAAAAGTATGTTTGGGAAACAGATACTGGGTTGTTTCTCTGGCCTCATCCCAAAGCCATCCTAGGAAGCTATACTTTAAGTATTTTTGAAAAGCATGGGATGGCAACTGCAGTATGAACCTGATGCGGCAAACCTTATTTATGTGATTGGTGCAACTGACTGTAGTGGGCAGAAGAACTTGGGTGAATCAGTGCTACTTGAGCAAGTAAGGATGACAATGTATGTTTGTCTCTACCTGACACAGGCCATTGAAATTAATGGAAAGAGTTGGGTTATGGATCACGTGCATAGCAGGGCTGAGTTTGCATTGTGATAAATTGGTACACTTTATACTTCTCTGATAGGTTAAAAGTGCCAGAAAAGACAGTATGTTTTCCCACCAGGAAATACCCCTATCCTGTGGTTTCTCTGAATGGCATCTAGGCCAGCTGTGTTGTCTTTACAATGCTCTGTCTCCCTTGCAGTCCATAGAATAAGGAGCATGCTAGGGTCTGGCTGAAGGGAATAGCTGGCACACCACTGTAATCCTCTATTCTTAGTGGATGTGATGGCCCAGAGGGGGTCATTGTAGCTGAGCATAAATCAGAGTAGCTTTGAAGATGTTCTAACTCAACCCAGGAACCAAGCAATTAGTTCCCTGCCATCCCCAGAATATGGAGTGGCAGAAATTCCATTTTATCCGGGTTCTTACCGTGCACCCATCATCATGGTATCTGAGCCACTTCTGTCTTCTCCCCTCCATTTGTGCATTCAGTATAGCTCTCATGGAATGGAGACTTGGGAGCAGCAGAAGTGTGTGAGTATTTGTATCTTTTTAACAATGTCAAAGGTCTGTGCAGATGGTTCAGAGCACAAGCGCAGCTGGAGTTTGAAGACTGAAATGATGTTAATTCAGAATAGTGGTTCACAACACAGTTGTAAGTGTGGAGCAAGTGGTTTTCTTCAGACCATTTTACATGTTTGCTTTTTAGTCGTTCATACCAAAGGCAAAAGTTTGCAAACATCCTCAGCGTTTCTTGAAGTCAGTGGGAGTGGATGGTGCTCAACACCTTGCAGGATCGTCCCCTATCTGGATTAATGCAAATTGTTGATTACTTTGGACTACTTTGTTTAAATCCAAACTATAGCATGGTCATGCTAGATGTGCTACAGTGGCTGTACGTGCTTTACATTAGTCTGTACTCTTTTATTATAATGCAATCTGTGTCTCAAATAAATATGCAATATTCATACCAAAGCATCATGAATTTAGGGTTGTCATTGGTATAAAAGCTTCATAAGAAGGACAAATAACTGCTTCATTCCTGGAAGAGGAAATAGATATTAGTGGTGATTGATATTGACAACGTATCTAGTTAATTTTTGAATCATCTGTTTGCATAGAAAGTTAAAAGCTGATCTCAGACTGTCCATGACATCTGGGGGGATAAACTAGATTGTTAAATCTCAATCTATCAGTTTGTTTCATCTTTCAAGAGGACCGTTCAAATCATACAGTGACAACCCTGGTATTTGAAATTCACCTTGCGAGTCCTTCAGCGATGCCCTCCCCTGTTAAAGAACACATATTGTCTGAATTAGAGAGAACCTTAGTTGTCCCAAATTTGCATTCCAAAATAAGTTCAAGCTCTTCAGAATTAGTGCAGAGTATATAATCAGCTGCTTTGTGCAGACCTTAGACAGTTTTCTAATGTCACCACCACCACACCACAAAGATAACTTTTAAAAAGCTTGCATTGTTTTTTAATTAATTATTTTTTAAAATCTTTCTTACAGTTTTTTTTGTCTAGGGTTATTTTACTAAAACTCATAACAGCTCTTCAAACTGGGACAATTTTTTCATTCAAATAGAACTCTAGAAGCAGAATTATCTTTTAAGACTCAAGAATAGCTCTGTAGTAGAAACCAGGACAGTACTGGCAATTCCAGATCTTAAAAACATGAGATTTAAAAAAAGATTAAAAAAAAAAACAAAAAACCAATAGTGTTTTGTCTCTTTATCACTAACATCATGTTTTCAAGCTTTTCTCCACAATCAGCAAGGCCAAAAAGTTTGTTTTAAGGAAGCTGAGGTTCTCACATAATCCAGTTGTCTCCCAGATCTGGAGCTTTAAAAAACACATCAAATATCTGAGAGACTTGCAGCTAAACCATGAGAGTGGGCAACATGATTTCCCTTACCCATAATACAACACATGGTACCCAGTTTCTATGTATCACTTGAATCTGATTTCCTTATCAGTCTTCTAAGTACAGAGTACAAAGGCCTGATTCTCCATTCATTTGCATCTGTGCAACTCTATTGATTTTAAGTCTGTTCATTTGTTACTCCTAATGTACACTGGTGTAAGTGTGAGAAGAATCTGACCTCCTATTTTTAGAATCGTCCCATTAGAGTAGTAAGCAGATTATCAAGATATAAAATTACTTTTGATTTTTTATGGCTATATGGAGGTAATTATTTTTGTTTATTTAGATTTCCTATCTCTAACTAATTATATTATCCTTTCCATAAGAAATTGCTGCTAGTTCTTCCATTACTGAAATGTGTAGTGCCAAAATTGTTGGAAATATTCAGACAGGATTTAAGACCCGACTGTATGTTATTTTGTTGTAGCTTCAAAAATACATGAGGTTTTGCATGTACATTTTCCTTCTTTTTGCAAGTATAAACAGGTTTAATGCTATGCAGAATGTGCACGGTGATCAGCACTTTATATCAGCATATGTAGTAATTCAACTAATGTGGAAACTAAACCTATCTGTGCCAGAGGTTTAAAAGTGGGTTCTGATGTTGAAACCAAGCCAGCAAGTCATATTCTATATTTGTTTTAACATTTTGTGGAATTATTAATGGTTGTTTAAAGTCCCCTCAGCTATGAAGCCCTGGGAGTGCACTGAAGCGACACATTACATGAGCCGTTATTTGTGGGATGTTCCATAGACAGCTATTCTTCGACCTTGCCCTATATGAGGATTTTAGACTTCCTTATCTGGATTACTGAATGCCCTTTCTCTGTATCTCACTTTCACCTTAGCTTTCTAAAAATGCAGTGGCAAATCAGATTGCATATTGGAAAATGCCATGCCCTAGAAAACAGCTTTTACTGCTGACAGAATGGACTGATGGAATCAAGGCTGGTAGGATTCGCTATTTTTGACACTGAAAAGTGGCATATTTTAATGGCTTGCCGAAGGTACGTGATGTGATTTCATGTTCTTTCTTGTTAGTCACTTTTGGCTGCTATTGACTATAATGGATTTTGTTAACATTTAAACATTTCATCAGACAAAAGTGACTATATGGGGAGGAATTTGCCAACACCTGTAAAAGTATGAAGCCAAAATTCATTATTACATGAGAAGAATTTGGGCTTTGCACCAGCTTAAAAAGATACTTGTGCTAATTATCAGTTTGTTCAACTGTACTGCTTGTTCTAACCTCGGTGTATGTCTCTAATAATATCTGATTCAGACTGATTCCCACAAGCTTTATGATTTATTACGTGTAGAGCTGGAATGTGTGGATGTGTGTGTGTGTGTGTGTGTATCTATATACATGTGTTTACATGTATACAATATGTTTATATATATATATATAAACTTTATTAACACCTGCCACTTTGTTTCTTCAAGGCAGCGCCTCTTCCTCCCCTCTTTCTCCCCACCCCCCTCTTTCCAACCCACGCAGGTGAAATTTCACAAGCATTTAATCATTGCTCATATCTCAAGCATCTGGACACACCTTTCTAATTAAAAAGAAAAGGAGTACTTGTGGCACCTTAGAGACTAACAAATCTATTCGAGCATAAGCTTTCGTGAGCTACAGGTCACTTCATCGGATGCATTCTAATTGTCATTTATATCCGACTGTCATTGCCTGTGGCAGTTACTGAGCTCACATTTCCACATAATTTGCTGCAAAACAGTTTAGTAAGTGGCTAATACACATCAGCAATGAAGCCCCCAAGAACCTGAAGTTATGATTGTGCTCATTCTTGTATTGTTTTCAGGAGGTGGATGCTAAAAATCAGTCTCCTAGAGTTGCTGCTGCATATTTCACACATAGGGGAGGATTCCAGAGCTAGAAAACTCTGACCTTGAACGTTAGAGTGCTTTGAATTGCAAATGCTTTGTTTTATTGGCTCTGTATGTGCAAGTTAAGGTGGATAAGTTCGGAAGCAGTATGTTTAAACCCCTGTTGCAGAATTTTGTGCACAACTGACTTACAAGTGAGCATTAATGATGCTAATGTGCAGGTAGCTATTAAAGTATTTAGATGCTGAGGCTACTGCTTAACTACAGTTCTGGGAAATCTTTTACTGTGACAGGGCAGCTGTTTTTGCTTGTGTACTCAGCCTCTTGTAACACTTACTTTTCTGCATGATGCTGTGTGTTTACATGAGTGGAGGAATTCATAGATTCATAGATACTAAGGTCAGAAGGGACCATTCTGATCATCTAGTCTGACCTCCTGCACAGTGCAGGCCACAGAATCTCACCCACCCACTCCTATGAGAAACCTCACCCATGTCTGAGCTATTGAAGTCCTTAAATCATGGTTTAAAGACTTCAAGGAGCAGAGAAGCCTCCCTCAAGTCAACCATGCCCCATGCTACAGAAGAAGGCGAAAAACCTCCAGGGCCTCTCCAATCTGCCCTGGAGGAAATTCCTTCCCGACCCCAAATATGGCAATCAGCTAAACCCTGAGCATATGGGCAAGATTCACCAGCCAGATACTACAGAAAATTCTTTCCTGGGTAACTCAGATCCCATCCATCTAATATCCCATCTCAGGGGATTTGGCCTATTTACCCTGAATATTTAAAGATCAATTACTTACCAAAATCCCATTATCCCATCATACCATCTCCTCCATAAACTTATCAAGTAGAATCTTATAACCAGATAGATCTTTTGCCCCCACTGCTTCCCTTGGAAGGCTATTCCAAAACTTCACTCCTCTGATGGTTAAAAACCTTCGTCTGATTTCAAGTCTAAATTTCCTGGTGGCCAGTTTATACCCATTTGTTCTTGTGTCCACATTGGTGCTGAGCTGAAATAATTCCTCTCCCTCTCCTGTATTTATCCCTCTGTTATATTTATAGAGAGCAATCATATTTCCCCTCAACCTTCTTTTAGTTAGGCTAAACAAGCCAAGCTCCTTAAGTCTCCTTTCATAAGACAAGTTTTCCATTCCTCGGATCATCCTAGTAGCCCTTCTCTGTACCTGCTCCAGCTTGAATTCATCCTTTTTAAACATGGGAGACCAGAACTGCACACAGTATTCTAGGTGAGGTCTCACCAGTGCCTTGTATAACGGTACTAAAACCTCCTTATCCCTACTGGAAATGCCTCTCCTGATGCATCCCAAAACCGCATTAGCTTTTTTCACAGCCATATCACATTGGCAGCTCATAGTCATCCTATGATCAACCAATACTCCAAGGTCCTTCTCCTCTTCCGTTACTTCTAATTGATGCGTCCCCAATTTATAACTAAAATTCTTGTTATTAATCCCTAAATGCATAACCTTACACTTCTCACTATTAAATTTCATCCTATTACTATTACTCCGGTTTACAAGGTCATCCAGATCCTCCTGTATAATATCCCGATCCTTCTCCGAATTGGCAATACCTCCCAGCTTTGTATCGTCTGCAAACTTTATTAGCACACTCCCACTTTTTGTGCCAAGGTCAGTAATAAAAAGATTAAATAAGATTGGTCCCAAAACCGATCCCTGAGGAATTCCACTGGTAACCTCCCTCCAACCTGACTGTTCGCCTTTCAGTAGGACCCGTTGCAGTCTCCCCTTTAACCAATTCCTTATCCACCTTTTGATGTTCATATTGATCCCCATCTTCTCCAATTTAACTAATAATTCCCCATGTGGCACGGTATCAAATGCCTTACTGAAATCTAGGTAAATTAGATCCACTGCATTTCCTTTATCTAAAAAATCTGTTACCTTTTCAAAAAAGGAGATTAGGTTGGTTTGGCACGATCTACTTTTTGTAAAACCATGTTGTATTTTGTCCCATTTACCATTGACTTCAATGTCCTTAACTAATTTCTCCTTCAAAATTTTTTCCAGGACCTTGCATACTACAGATGTCAAACTAACTGGCCTGTAGTTACCCGGATCACTTTTTTTTCCTTTCTTAAAAATAGGAACT
The DNA here is from genome assembly GCF_009764565.3 of Dermochelys coriacea. NCBI lineage: Eukaryota > Metazoa > Chordata > Testudines > Dermochelyidae > Dermochelys > Dermochelys coriacea. Next base: position 38,729,446 of record NC_050076.1, read on the forward strand.
ATATTAGCAATTCTCCAATCATTCGGTACTACTCCTGAGTTTACAGATTCATTAAAAATTCTTGCTAATGGGCTTGCAATTTCAGGTGCCAATTCCTTTAATATTCTTGGATGAAGATTATCTGGGCCCCCCGATTTAGTCCCATTAAGCTGTTTGAGTTTCGCTTCTACCTCAGATATGGTAATATCTACCTCCATATCCTCATTCCCATTTGTCATGCTACCATTATCCCTAAGATCCTCTTTAGCCTTATTAAAGACTGAGGCAAAGTATTTGTTTAGATATTGGGCCATGCCTAGATTATCTTTAACCTCCGCTCCATCCTCAGTGTTAAGTGACCCCACTTCTTCTTTCTTAGTTTTCTTCTTATTTATATGGCTATAGAACCTTTTACTATTGGTTTTAATTCCCTTTGCAAGGTCCAACTCTACTCGACTTTTAGCCCGTCTCACTTTATCCCTACATGTTCTGACCTCAATTAGGTAGCTTTCCTTGCTGATCCCTCCCATCTTCCACTCCCTGTATGCTTTCTGCTTCTTCTTAATCACCTCTCTGAGATGCTTGCTCATCCAGCTTGGTCTACAACTCCTTCCTATGAATTTTTTCCCCTTTCTTGGGATACAGGCTTCCGATAGCTTCTGCAGCTTTGATTTAAAGTAATCCCAGGCCTCCTCTACCTTTAGATCCATAAATTCTTCAGTCCAATCCACTTCTCTAACTAATTTCCTTAATTTTTGAAAGTCAGCCCTTTTGAAATCAAAAACCTTAGTTGTAGATTTATTTTTGTTAATCCTTCCATTTAGTTTGAACTGAATTAGCTCATGATCACTTGAGCCAAGATTGTCCCCTACAACCATTTCTTCTATGAGGTCCTCGCTACTCACCAAAATTAAATCTAAAATGGCATCCCCTCTAGTCGGTTCAGCAACTACTTGATGAAGAAATCCATCAGCTATCGCATCTAGGAAAATCTGAGCCCTATTATTATTACTAGCACTGGTCCTCCAGTCTATATCTGGGAAGTTAAAGTCTCCCATGATCACGCAGTTTCCATTAGTATTTACTTTATTAAAGACATTAAAAAGGGCTCTATCCATATCCAAATTAGATCCCGGAGGTCTATAGCACACCCCAAGCACTATCGTAGGAGAGGCTTTACTAGTTTTCTTCCCCAGTGTAATTTTTGCCCACACGGACTCTGTCTTATCCATTGCATCGATTCTTATTTCCTTACATTCTACCTCATCATTGATATACAATGCTACTCCACCAACTTTACCTTTGTTTCTGTCTTTCCTAAACAGCACATACCCTTCAATACCTGTAGTCCAGTCATGACTACTATTCCACCATGTTTCTGTTATCCCTATAATATCTGGTTTCACTTCCTGCACCAGTAGCTCTAGTTCCTCCATTTTGTTACCTAGACTCCTCGCATTGGTGTACAAACATCTTAATTTTTGCTGTTTGGCCTCGCTCACATTTTGTACCCTATTAGGCACAGTCATTCTACAGCCAGTATAAACTATTAGACTAGTATCCACAACGCCCTCGCTCCTTATATACATTCTCCTACCCACAGCTGTATCCTTTCTTACTTCGTCTTCTTCCCTCTCAATGCTAAAATCTGGCGTGGAGATTTCCTGGACATCTCTCATCCATCTCCCCCTAATTCCTAGTTTAAAGCTCTCTTTATCAGTTTTGCCAGCCTCAATCCTAGAAGTCTATTTTCTTCCCTACTCAGATGAAGTCCATCCCGAGAGAACTGTCCTCTGTCCGTGAATGCCTCCCAGTGGCCATACATCCCAAAGCCCTCCTTATAGCACCACTGCCTAAGCCATCTGTTGATAGTCATAATCTTGTCACACCTTTGTTGCCCTTCTCTAGAAACAGGAAGGATCCCGCTAAAGATCACCTGAGCCTCAATTTCCTTAAGTGTCTTCCCCAGCCTAGCATAGTCTCCCTTAATACTTTCCAGCGAGAATCTAGCCGTATCATTTGTTCCCACAATTCTCTTGGATCACTGCTATTCTTGCTCTTTCACCAGAGCAAACTGCACATCAGAATTCTGATGGAGATTCCCAACATTTTCAATGAGGAACCTCAGTTCTCTTGCACAGAATTGAGATGCACTGAATCAGGACAAAAAGAAAAGGAGTACTTGTGGCACTTTAGACTAACAAATTTATCTGAGCATAGGCTTTCATGAGCTATAGCTCACTTCATCGGATGCATTCAGGACAGCATCACAAGCCTGGTTTTGAGGAGTTTTGTGCTGTAAACACGTTGAACAGAGCGGTTGCTGCGCATGAATGACCCCCTTTGTTCTCCTTTCTCTACCGGTTTAAAGCAATTGGGAGCTAGAATCCATTTTCACTTTGATATGCACTCAAGTATCACACTTCAGTGAAGCCCTGAAGCAAATATCCAGGTGATGTTTGCATTTTTCAGTATGTAGCACATCAACTAGAATTATGTCATTAAATATTGGTATGGTCAGACCCCGCTTTATATTGATAAAGGTGATTTATGCCACTCTTCCAAAAGATTGATGTACCTTCTCCACTGAATTAGACGCAATTTAAAAAATAGACCTGTTTAAGTGGCATGTTAACAAAATGTAGGCAGAAACATACAGATAAAATATAGGAAAGTATCCATAGTTTCTCCAATCACTAAATGAGATCTCACATACACAGTTAGTTGTGCACTGGCACAGTATAAATGTACTGAACCATTATTGGCTGCTATTTGGCTCCACCTTTCCGTGGAGAAAAAAACTGCATAGTGAATAAACTTTGACACATCAGACATGCCATAACTAATTCATTGCAGTCACCACTTTCCCTCTCTACTCCTTGCAGTCCTGACCTGCGTTGTTGTTTTTTCTGTTACTTTTTAATAGAAAACACTGTTTTTGTTTCCACAGATCAACTGCATTTTTTAACAAATGAATAGAAGCAAGGAAAACTCTTGTCTATAAACTAGTTGTTCCTAAAAAATCAGGGAAATCAATGCTCATGTTGCAGTTTTGTGCACCAATTTTATTTGAGGATGCTTAACAGGTAAATGAATGTTTCAAGTAATATAGGTTTCAGAGTAGCAGCCGTGTTAGTCTGTATTCGCAAAAAGAAAAGGAGTACTTGTGGCACCTTAGAGACTAACAAATTTATTAGAGCATAAGCTTTCGTGAGCTACAGCTCACTTCATCGGATGCATATCAATGAAGTGAGCTGTAGCTCACGAAAGCTTATGCTCTAATAAATTTGTTAGTCTCTAAGGTGCCACAAGTACTCCTTAAGTAATATAGGGTTACAGTGTTACAAATTTAAGTAAATATTATAGACTCTATAAATAAACGGAAAGCCAATGCTCTCTTTATAGAATCCAGAGGGATAGTAGTGGAAATAACATTTTGGTAAATACACCATATGAAAAATTATTTTAGGGGTTTTTGGACAGCATATGGAGGGATATATTTCAGATATGTAAAGCTTTAAAAGATGTTGATTACCCGCTAAGGGAAAATTGCTACTAGTAAAAGAAATTACTGTGGGCCTGATCTTGCAAACACTTCCTGCTGATCACAGTAAGTACTACAGTGTCCCTCACTCTGCTTCCTGTACAGGCTCAGCCATACCAATATAACAAGTTTTTATACCACTATAACTGTCTCTACAAGGCATGGGGGATGGGAGAGGCTGTACTGTTTTAACTATCCAGTACAGCCACGGAAACTATACTGGTATAATTAAAGCAGTACAGCTTTTTTTGTGTGTGTAGACACATTTCCTATGCTCCTATGGGAACTATGGTGTTCTTATCTCTGGGATAACTGAGGTCAGATCTCACTTTGATGGGGATCAGAGAGAAAGAATGCTAAAGAAAATCAGTGGCAGTCCACCCTGTAGTAAGCACTACAGCTGGTAGTACATGTCTGCAGTTTTGGGTACTCAGGACAATGCAGTGTTCTCTGTATTGATGCAAACCTGCCATTGATGCCAATGGGACTTTTCACCTGAAAAGAACAGAGGCATCAGGTCCCAATTAATGAAATGTGAAGCAAGCTGGTTTTTTGGTAATTATTTTCTTTTTCACAGAACAAGAAAATTTCCAGCTACTGAACTAAAAAAATAAAAACAAAAATCTTTGCTTACAGTGAGACTGATAACATGAAGCATGCTTCTGTGAAAACAGTGTTTTGGGAACATTATTTTGCATGTTCACAAACTTCACTGAGTCGTAGAGTTCAAGACCAAAAGGGACCACCAGATCATCTAACCTCTTGTGTATCACAGGCCACCAATACCACCCAGCACTCACACACTACACCCAACAATGGAAATCAGACCAAAGTATTACAACTCTCAGGAGACTAGATATGTACCACAGGGAGAGAATAGGAGGGACTGAAGTGCACCAATGTCTAAGGTCCCTGCAATGACAGGGAAGTGGTTAACTGTGATATACCCAGATAATCCTGGCAAGTGACCTGCACTCCAGGCTGCAAAGGGGGGTGAAAAAACCCCAAGGTCACTGCCAATCCGACCCAGTGGAAAATTCAAACTTGACTCCACATCTGGTGAGCATGTGAGCAAGAATCAGTCAGCCAAGCACCCGAGAGAGAGAATGCTCAGTGCCACTTCAGAGCCCTGGTTCTCCCATACAATGTCCTCATCTCCAGCCATCCTGGGTGCTTCAGAGGAAGGAGATTATCTTAAAAAAGAAAGGAAAGAAAGAAAATTGGAATACATTAGGTGGAGGGAAGTCTCTTCCTGACCCTTGCAGGTGGCCCAACTGAAACCCTGAAGAACATAAGACATAAACCAAAAGTGATCCTCAGGACTGCTGAGCCCTGCCCGCTGCTCTCACAAGCAACCCTGTCATACAATCATACTTATGATTTGTCCAGCTCTCTCTCAAAGCCAATTAGGTTGTTTTCCCCCACAAACCCTATTGGGAGGCTGTTCCAGAACCTCACCCTTCTGATGGTTAGAAATCTTTTAATTTTCAGCCTGAATTTGTTCACGGCCAGCTTTGTTCTTGGGCCAACGTTGTCCTTGAGCTTAAATAGCTCTTCACCCTCCCTCTGCTATTTATCCTCCTTAAGTATTTATAGAGAGTAATCATGTGTGAGAACAACACATGTGATGTTGGGTACAGTAATCTTTTACGCTATCTGCATGTCTGTGGACACATCTCATTGCAGTAGTGGTACTGTATTTGAAGTTGGGTTGATTTGAGTTTGATCACGTGATAATTCTTTAGATCACAAAATTACGTAGAACGGAGAAATATATTGTATAAAATTTCACATGGATTTGATAACAATATATCAGCAGGTAGATATATAAAGCGAGACATCTTGAAAAACATCTGCAGTCTCTTGGCAGAAATCTGGTAGCAGATATTTTTCCATGTGAATTTGGCATCAATAGGAAATTGAAATATGTGTTTCGCAAGTGACACTCTTGTGCACACAAAAGCTAATTTATTTGTTTTGTTGGGTGTAAGGTTACCCTGTCACTGATACACTAAAGCCTTATTGTGTAAAGCTGTCTCATGCACAGTTGGGGTGATACTGATAGCATTCTGTTAATCACTGCAGGAAAACTAAGGCTTAATATGAGTTATTGAAACTAGATAAAAGTAATGTCATAAGAACTGTAAATTGATAGCTTTAATCATCTCAGAAAGTCACCAGGCTAAATTCATAGGTGATGTGAATTACCTGTCAGTAAGTGGATATATAGGGAGTAAAAAGAAAAGGAGTACTTGTGGCACCTTAGAGACTAACAAATTTATTTGAGCATAAGCTTTTGTGAGCTACAGCTCACTTCATCAGATGCATTTGGTGGAAAATACAGAGGGGAGATTTATACACACACACACACACACACACACACACACACACACACAGAACATGAAACAATGGATTTTATCATACACACTGTAAGGAGAGTGATCACTTAAGATGAGCCATCACCAGCAGCGGTGGGGGGGGAAGGGGGAGAAGGAGGAAAACCTTTCATGGTGACAAGCAAGGTAGGCTATTTCCAGCAGTTAGCAAGAACATCTGAGGAACAGTGGGGGGTGGGGTGGGGGGAGAAATAACATGGGGAAAGTTTTACTTTGTGTAATGACTCATCCATTCCCAGTCTCTCTTCAAGCCTAAGTTAATTGTATCCAGTTTGCAAATTAATTCCAATTCAGCAGTCTCTCGTTGGAGTCTGTTTTTGAAGTTTTTTTGTTGAAGGATAGCCACCCTCAGGTCCACATATCTATTCAGGGGACACCATCATAGGGCCTAATCACATCAGCCACACTATCAGAGGCTCGTTCACCTGCACATCTTCCAATGTGATATATGCCATCATGTGCCAGCAATGCCCCTCTGCCATGTACATTGGTCAAACTGGACAGTCTCTACGTAAAAGAATAAATGGACACAAATCAGATGTCAAGAATTATAACATTCAAAAACCAGTTGGAGAACACTTCAGTCTCTCCGGTCACTCGATTACAGACCTGAGGGTGGCTATCCTTCAACAAAAAAACTTCAGAAACAGACTCCAATGAGAGACTGTTGAATTGGAATTAATTTGCAAACTGGATACAATTAATTTAGGCTTGAATAGAGACTGGGAATGGATGAGTCATTACACAAAGTAAAACTTCCCCAGGTTATTTCTACCCCCACCCCACCCCCCACTGTTCTTCAGATGTTCTTGTTAACTGCTGGAAATAGCCTACCTTGCTTGTCACCATGAAAGGTTTTCCTCTCCCCCCCCCACTGCTGGTGATGGCTCATCTTAAGTGATCACTCTCCTTACAGTGTGTATGATAAAACCCATTGTTTCATGTTCTCTGTGTGTGTATATAAATCTCCCCTCTGTATTTTCCACCAAATGCATCTGATGAAGTGAGCTGTAGCTCACGAAAGCTTATGCTCAAATAAATTTGTTAGTCTCTAAGGGGCCACAAGTACTCCTTTTCTTTTTGCGAATACAGACTAACACGGCTGCTACTCTGAAACCTATATAGGGAGTGTCATAGGGCCAGATTCTAAGCTTGTGTAAAGTGTTGTGGTTTCATTGAAGTCAGTGGAGCTTGGACCAACTGAGAATCTGGCGCTTAATGCAGTTCTGCTCTGGAAATGACTCTGTACAAATAGTAGTCTGGGCTTCCATGTTTATTATCTTTTACTAATTTCCATATCAATATATGTCTGAACAAGTTGCTGACACACATCAGTGATGAAGCCCCCAAGAACCTGAAGTCATGACTGTACTCATTCTTTTACTATTTTCAGTAGCTGGGTCCATTTCTTGGCTTACAAGTAAAATCATGTTTTTTTCTAACTACCAGCCCAGCGACATCATCCAGGGGTGTGAAAGTCCACCTGGATTCTTTCCTTCTCATGCATCATCAATCATCATCATCATCAGTAATAAAGACTCTGCAGATCAAACCTACATCCTGACTTACACCTGTGCAGCCTCATTGTCTTTAAACTATGCCATCAGTGACACCTGTGCAGTCCCATTGTGCCATCAGTGGGTTTGCACAGGTGTCACTGACTCAAATGTGGTAAACAATTACGTTTGATACACAAGAAGGGAGAGCACTCTTTTCACTTGCTCATGCCAGCAACCAGCTACTGTTAACCAGCACCTTGAGAACTCTAAAACTAATGTAACTCTGAAATTGCATTTGAATTGCTTAAATTGTAAGGTTTCAGAGTAGCAGCTGTGTTAGTCTGTATTCACAAAAAGAAAAGGAGTACTTGTGGCACCTTAGAGACTAACAACCACTGAATGCATCTGATGAAGTGAGCTGTAGCTCATGAAAGCTTATGCTCAAATAAATTTGTTAATCTCTAAGGTGCCACAAGTACTCCTTTTCTTTTTTTAAATTGTAAGGTCATTCTTTGTGTATGTAGCACCCAGTGCAATGGGGCCTCCATTCCTGACCGGAGCCTAGGTGCTACTGCAATGTAAATGTTAAATAATGACTTTGGTCAGGGAACAGGCACACAAGATGGTATCTTGGTTGTCTCCTCCTGAATAAATGCATTGGCCCCACCCAACCCTCCATTCACAGTCCACATTTCCATTAATTGATTGTTGTGTTTGCATTAGGAATCCTATTAGAATGAAGACCAAGCCAGTGAGGAAGAGAATGGTGCCTCATCTTATGAGATTCAGGCATCCTACACATTAGCAGCTGTTTTTCTGAAGGGTCCAACTTAACCCTATATATTTATTAACATTTGTTGTAATGAAAGGTCCCATCCAGTGCTCTGGGAGGAAGCTCAATTCAACCATTTTCAAATCTTACCAAAGAAATGGCCTAGGGCGCACTGAGCACAATTCTGCAGGCTTTGACTTGCCAGAATTTTATTCTCAGCTGGGTTGTCAGTACTTAATCTGGATCCTTAAAACTAACTGTCAAAAATACAGCATCCTTTGCTGAGGTAAAAAAGGGGTTCAGTGTGAAATTCAGGGTTGTAGACTATTCAGAGATTAAATCAGGCCCATATTCTAACTGCATGTCCCATGAATTTCCTACAGTAAAGACTGATAGAAAAGGAGTACTTGTGGCACCTTAGAGACTAACAAATTTATTTGAGCATAAGTTTTCGTGAGCTACCGCTCACTTCATCAGATGTAAAGACTGATGTAGTCAGAGTCTAGCTGGAGAACTTGTTCTTTTTTTTCCTAGCGTTTGTTGCCTGGGGAGGTAGTGCTGAGGGAAGAGCTCCACAAATCCAATTCCAGCACCTTTATTTCCCTTCCTTATCCTCTGCAGGAGCCATGTGGGAGGGGAGAGATTTTTCACTTTGACGGGGAGAGTTGCAGTCCTGACACAGAGGATGCTAGAAGACAGAACAACAATTAAGAAAATCATTTTGAATGTGCATAAAACATGAACAAAGACAGTACTAATGCTTTATATTATGCTGGTTACAATACTTTGTTGCTTTCCTGCTTTTTCCAGTATTCTGAGTGTGCCAACTTTGGTGTCTGTTTCCGTATATCACAGTGCCCAGTTTAAAAGGAGTTAATAGTACCAGTTTCCATTCATGACATAACAGATTGTCTCAGGGTTACAAGTGATACATTTCTCCCCAGATAACCTCCCGCCTTGCTTTTTGCTTATTTGTGGCAAAGGACTGTCACAGGCAAATGAGCATATTTTCACATTACTTGATCATTTGCCAGGCATCGCTGAAGGTGATTTATAATTTATACATGGAAAGGATTTGCTGATCTCATTCATAATCGTCCAAACAACTAGATAAACACACTTGCAACTCATCATTCTAAATCAGATGAACTTGAAAGGGCCAAGGAATTCACCTGCAAGGGCTTTTGGCAGCCTGCGCTTTCCCAGACAACCAAAGTATGACAAAAGAATGCAAAATCTGCCAGAATGCATTCCACCGTATAGCTACTCAGAGGTGGGAGGTTTCATTTGCGCTTGCTATATTGCTCTTCCTGGCTGAAATAATCTTCAACAGGGTCTGATTCCTGTTCCTTTTGATTCTAGTGGGAGTGAATTTCAGAGATGGGAATATGAAGCCGTTACAGGATTTCCCCTCTCTGCCCTCCCACACGGACCATTCTGCTGAAACTCTGTGATATAAAAAGCTGGTGAACTGAGACCCTACAAGCTTCACCATCCTAGTCATGAGAGAAAACACAAATATGTGTATCACTTCCCTTGTATGCCACATTTTATCTGAGAATCTCCACTTGCTTTATACACATTAAGAAAAGGAGTACTTGTGGCACCTTAGAGACTAACAAATTTATTAGAGCATAAGCTTTCGTGAGCTACAGCTCACTTCATCGGATGCATTTGGTGGAAAAAACAGAGTAGAGATTTATATACACACACACAGAGAACATGAAACAATGGGTTTATCATACACACTGTAAGGAGAGTGATCACTTAAGATAAGCCATCACCAACAGCAGGGGGGGGAAGGAGGAAAACCTTTCATGGTGACAAGCAGGTAGGCTAATTCCAGCAGTTAACAAGAATATCAGAGGAACAGTGGGGGGTGGGGTGGGAGGGAGAAATACCATGGGGAAATAGTTTTACTTTGTGTAATGACTCATCCATTCCCAGTCTCTATTCAAGCCTAAGTTAATTGTATCCAGTTTGCAAATTAATTCCAATTCAGCAGTCTCTCGTTGGAGTCTGTTTTTGAAGCTTTTTTGTTGAAGTATAGCCACTCTTAGGTCTGTGATCGAGTGACCAGAGAGATTGAAGTGTTCTCCAACTGGTTTTTGAATGTTATAATTCTTGACGTCTGATTTGTGTCCATTCATTCTTTTACGTAGAGACTGTCCAGTTTGGCCAATGTACATGGCAGAGGGGCATTGCTGGCACATGATGGCATATATCACATTGGTAGATGCACAGGTGAAGGAGCCTCTGATAGTGTGGCTGATGTGATTAGGCCCTATGATGGTATCCCCTGAATAGATATGTGGACAGAGTTGGCAACGGGCTTTGTTGCAAGGATAGGTTCCTGGGTTAGTGGTTCTGTTGTGTGGTGTGTGGTTGCTGGTGAGTATTTGCTTCAGATTGGGGGGCTGTCTGTAAGCAAGGACTGGTCTATCTTCCAAGATCTGAGAGAGCGATGGCTCGTCCTTCAGGATAGGTTGTAGATCCTTGATGATGCGTTGGAGGGGTTTTAGTTGGGGGCTGAAGGTGATGGCTAGTGGCGTTCTGTTGTTTTCTTTGTTGGGCCTGTCCTGTAGTAGGTGACTTCTGGGTACTCTTCTGGCTCTGTCAATCTGTTTCTTCACTTCAGCAGGTGGGTACTGTAGTTGTAGGAATGCATGATAGAGATCTTGTAGGTGTTTGTCTCTGTCGGAGGGGTTGGAGCAAATGCGGTTATATCGTAGCGCTTGGCTGTAGACAATGGATCGAGTGGTATGATCTGGATGAAAGCTAGAGGCATGTAGGTAGGAATAGCGGTCAGTAGGTTTCCGATATAGGGTGGTGTTTATGTGACCATCGCTTATTAGCACCGTAGTGTCCAGGAAGTGGATCTCTTGTGTGGACTTTACATTACAATCTACATACCACACAGACTATGCTGACAGCTTGTGCCACACACTCTCAAGGAAACTGCGGAACCACCTGATCAACATCCTCTACAGCAAACAGGGAAAGATTAAGAATGAGCTCTCAAAACTGGATACTCTCATAAAGAACCAACCTTCCACACAAACTTCCTCGTGGCTGGACTTTACAAAAACTAGACAAGCCATTTACAAAACACACTTTGATTCTCTACAAAAGAAAAAGGACACTAAGCTATCTAAACTACTATATGCCACAAGGGGCCACAACAATGGTTCCCGTAACCCACCCAGCAATATTGTTAATCTATCCAACTATACTCTTAGCCCAGCGGAAGAATCTGTCCTATCTCGGGGCCTCTCCTTTTGCCCCTCCACCCCCACGAACATGATACAGTTCTGTGGTGACCTAGAATCCTATTTTCGACGTCTCAGACTCAAGGAATATTTCCAACACACCTCTGACCAACATATTAACCCACAGAGACCTTCCTGCCAACACTACAAAAAGAAGGATTCTAGGTGGACTCCTCCTGAAGGTCGAAACAGCAGCCTGGATTTCTACATAGACTGCTTCCGCCGACGTGCACGAGCTGAAATTGTGGAAAAGCAGCATCGCTTACCCCATAACCTCAGCCATGCAGAACACAGTGCCATCCACAGCCTCAGAAACAACTCTGACATCATAATCAAAAAGGCTGACAAAGGAGGTGCTGTCGTCATCATGAATAGGTCAGAGTATGAACAAGAGGCTACTAGGCAGCTCTCCAACACCACTTTCTACAAGCCATTACCCTCTGATCCCACTGAGAGTTACCAAAAGAAACTACAGCATTTGCTCAAGAAACTCCCTGAAAAAGCACAAGAACAAATCCGCACAGACACACCCCTGGAGCCAGGACCTGGGGTATTCTATCTGCTACCCAAGATCCATAAACCTGGAAATCCTGGACGCCCCATCATCTCAGGCATTGGCACCCTGACAGCAGGATTGTCTGGCTATGTAGACTCCCTCCTCAGGCCCTTCGTTACCAGCACTCCCAGCTATCTTCGAGACACCACCGATTTCCTGAGGAAACTACAGTCCATTGGTGATCTTCCTAAAAACACCATCCTAGCCACTATGGATGTAGAAGCCCTCTACACCAATATTCCACACAAAGATGGACTACAAGCCGTCAGGAACAGTATCCCCGATACTGTCACGGCTAACCTGGTGGCAGAACTTTGTGACTTTGTCCTGACCCATAACTATTTCACATTTGGTGACAATGTATACCTTCAAATCAGCGGCACTGCGATGGGTACCCGCATGGCCCCACAGTATGCCAACATTTTTATAGCTGACTTAGAACAACGCTTCCTCAGCTCTCGTTCCCTAATGCCCCTACTCTACTTGCGCTACATTGATGACATCTTCATCATCTGGACCCATGGAAAAGAAGCTCTTGAGGAATTCCACCATGATTTCAACAATTTCCATCCCACCATCAACCTCAGCCTGGACCAGTCCACACAAGAGATCCACTTCCTGGACACTACGGTGCTAATAAGCGATGGTCACATAAACACCACCCTATATCGGAAACCTACTGACCGCTATTCCTACCTACATGCCTCTAGCTTTCATCCAGATCATACCACTCGATCCATTGTCTACAGCCAAGCGCTACGATATAACCGCATTTGCTCCAACCCCTCCGACAGAGACAAACACCTACAAGATCTCTATCATGCATTCCTACAACTACAGTACCCACCTGCTGAAGTGAAGAAACAGATTGACAGAGCCAGAAGAGTACCCAGAAGTCACCTACTACAGGACAGGCCCAACAAAGAAAACAACAGAACGCCACTAGCCATCACCTTCAGCCCCCAACTAAAACCCCTCCAACGCATCATCAAGGATCTACAACCTATCCTGAAGGACGAGCCATCGCTCTCTCAGATCTTGGAAGATAGACCAGTCCTTGCTTACAGACAGCCCCCCAATCTGAAGCAAATACTCACCAGCAACCACACACCACACAACAGAACCACTAACCCAGGAACCTATCCTTGCAACAAAGCCCGTTGCCAACTCTGTCCACATATCTATTCAGGGGATACCATCATAGGGCCTAATCACATCAGCCACACTATCAGAGGCTCCTTCACCTGTGCATCTACCAATGTGATATATGCCATCATGTGCCAGCAATGCCCCTCTGCCATGTACATTGGCCAAACTGGACAGTCTCTACGTAAAAGAATGAATGGACACAAATCAGACGTCAAGAATTATAACATTCAAAAACCAGTTGGAGAACACTTCAATCTCTCTGGTCACTCGATCACAGACCTAAGAGTGGCTATACTTCAACAAAAAAGCTTCAAAAACAGACTCCAACGAGAGACTGCTGAATTGGAATTAATTTGCAAACTGGATACAATTAACTTAGGCTTGAATAGAGACTGGGAATGGATGAGTCATTACACAAAGTAAAACTATTTCCCCATGGTATTTCTCCCTCCCACCCCACCCCCCACTGTTCCTCTGATATTCTTGTTAACTGCTGGAATTAGCCTACCTGCTTGTCACCATGAAAGGTTTTCCTCCTTCCCCCCCCTGCTGTTGGTGATGGCTTATCTTAAGTGATCACTCTCCTTACAGTGTGTATGATAAACCCATTGTTTCATGTTCTCTGTGTGTGTGTATATAAATCTCTACTCTGTTTTTTCCACCAAATGCATCCGATGAAGTGAGCTGTAGCTCACGAAAGCTTATGCTCTAATAAATTTGTTAGTCTCTAAGGTGCCACAAGTACTCCTTTTCTTTTTGAGAATACAGACTAACACGGCTGCTACTCTGAAACCTTTATACACATTAATTAGTTAATTAAGCCTCACAGCACCCTTTGACATAGTTATTATGCACAGTTATGGCCAATTTTCACATGGTAAACTGAGGTAGAGATTATGAGCCAGAATGTGGTTTGCCATTATGTGGGTGCACTGGGGAGAGAGGGTTCAATTAACCCACCTCCCCCTCCACTGTGAACAGCTTGCATTAGGAAAGGCCAGCCACAACTGTAGCTCCTGTGCTCAGGGCGTGACCTGAAACTGGTCAAGAAGAAGGCTGGGCCATGCTTCTATCATACACCAGTTAGACTGGGCAGACTGTGGGTTGAAGGCTGTACTGTCTTCTCAGGATGTAGCAGTTTGCTCACCTTCCATGCACATCAGGAAAGGATTATGCAGGGCTATGCTTTAAAGGTATGATCTAATCCATAGTGACAGAGCCAGAAATAGAACCCAGGAGTCCTGACTCCTAGTTTTCTGCGCTAACCATCAGATCATACCCCATTTCAGGAAAACCTGGCTGAGAGACTGTGTCAAAACTGAAAAGTTCACATTATGAAATTGCAATACTTGGAAGATGGACAAATTGTGGAGCAGGTTTTCAGTCTCCTTTCACTGATCTGACATGTATAGGACAGAATGGGAGAAATCACATGTGGAGAAAGCCTATTAAACTGTTTGAGTCCATCCCTTGGAACTGCAGCATGTAGTCCTTTGGAAAAGAACATACTGGGTATTAAACTAATAGTGAACTTGATCTAAGCCAGCAGGCTATGAATGACAAGTTTATTGCAACAGATGAAAATTGCACAGAAATGTAGAAAAATAATGTGTCTGTATGAGTCTTAGGAAAAAGGGAATGAAACACAAAGCAGCTGTTTCCTTACTCATTTGGATTAAACAGTGTGATGCATCTGTAATGAGCTAGTACTGATCATGCACCCCAAATATTGAAGGGTGAGGAAAACAGAAGCACCTCATCAAATGTATGATCCTCTTTGAAATGTCATGGGTAATCAAGTGTGGATAGTTAATAGATCGTGATTTGCATGCCATCATTTTCACTGATGTACTACTTAGATAAGGACTTATAGTTTTTACTAACGGGATGCTTATGTGTGTCTTTCAGAAGTATGTCCAGCTATTTGCTCTGATGTTCAAGAGGTCTGCAGTGCTGTTTGTTTTGAATAATTGTTTTCCTTATGAATTAGAGTGGCTTTGTTGTGCTCAGAAAGGTGGAGCAGAGTTGTTACTTTGCATTGGACTTTGAACTTGCCTGAACTCTAGGCTGTGCTAAGGAGTTGGGGACCTTCCTAAACCTGGGTGCCAAACAACTTGCTGTGGAAGCAGACTGTCTTAGGTCCCTGCAGGAGGTCTCTACAATGTGGCAAATAACAAATCCACTGTAACAACTCAAGGGGATGCATGACTACTTCTCTAGTCTTGATTTTAATCAAAACGCTGCCAGTTGCTTTAATGGGGACAAATCTGTCCCCTTCATGTGGATCTGAAAATGGCCAGAATTCCATTCTTTGGGGAATGACAGACCCCACAGGGGAAGCAGCACTCTGTGGTGGTAAATACCCATAGCAGCACTTAGCGAAGGTGGCTGTAGGCCAGAGAAGTGTCAGGGATGTATTCAGTAGGTTTGAGACTGTAGGTCAACTGGCCAAACACACAATGATGGGAGTGATGGAAGGAAGATGCAGCAGTTGCGGGTGCTACTACAGCCCATGAGCTGTGCTAGTGGCCACAATACAGCAGCTGTGCTTGTGATCTGCAATCTACCATTTGTTTGGGGTGGGAAGGGTTCCCTTACCTCTTCTACCTTCACATTCCCTTATAGATCTCCCTGTGCATCATTGATTCAGTGAAAGGCATTAGGACTTGATTGAAGTTGTGCATAACATGTTTATGCTATGGATGGACAGTTGGGTTGGATTTAAGCCTTAATCAGTAAGCCGTAATGAGGAAGATGGATCTTAGTTTAAATTATTGGCTCATGCAAATCTTAATTCTGTGTAAAGAGACTCTGGAAGGTCAAATTTGGCCCAAAATTTGGGTTTAATATTTTCCAAAGCTAATAGTTATAGAAATGTTTCAATTATACACACACACGTGTATCCACAGAGGCAGATAGATATGTGTATATATATATAATAGGGCTGTCAAGCAATTTAAAAATTGATCGCTATTAATCGTGCTGTTAAACAATAATAGAACACCATTTATTTAAATATTTTTGGACATTGTCTACATTTTAAAATATATTGATTTCAATTACAACACAGAATACAAAGTGTACAGTGCTCACTTTATATTTATTTTTATTATAAATATTTGCAATGTAAAAAACAAAAGAAATGGTACTTTTCAATTCACCTAATACAAGTGCCATAGTGCAGTCTCTTTATCATTAAAGTTGAATTTATAAATGTAGAATTATGTAAAAAAAAAAAAGTGCACTCAAAAATAAAACAATGTAAAACTTCAAGCCTTCAAGTCCAATTAATCCTACTTCTTGTTCAGCCAGTCACTAAGACAAACAAGTTTGTTTATATCACTTCTTGTTTATAATGACAGGTTTCAGAGTAGCAGCCGTGTTAGTCTGTATTCGCAAAAAGAAAAGGAGTACTTGTGGCACCTTAGAGACTAACAAATTTATTAGAGCATAAGCTTTCGTGAGCTACAGCTCACTTCGTTGGATGCTGTAGCTCACGAAAGCTTATGCTCTAATAAATTTGTTAGTCTCTAAGGTGCCACAAGTACTCCTTTTCTTCTTGTTTATAATGTCACCTGAAAGAGAGAACAGCGTTTGCATGGAACTGTTGTAGCCAGCATTGCAAGATATTTACATATCAGATGTGCTAAAGATTCATATGTCCCTTGATACTTCAACCACCATTCCACATGCGTCCATGCTGATGACGGGTTCTGCTCAATAACGATCCAAAGCAAAAAAGAAAAGGAGTACTTGTGGCACCTTAGAGACTAACAGATTTATTTGAGCATAAGCTTTTGTGAGCTACAGCTCACTTCATCGGACCAACGCATGTTCATTTTCGTCATCTGAGTCAGATGCCACCAGCATAAGGTTGATTTTGTTTTTTGGTGGTTTGGGTTCCGTAGTTTCCGCATTAGTGTTGCTACTTTAAGACTTCTGAAAGCATGCTCCACACCTCGTCCCTTGGATTGAGTGCTGTAGCTATCTTTAGAAATTTCAGATTGATTTCATCTTTGCATTTTGTCAAATTTGCAGTGCAAGTGTTCTTAAAACGAATAACATATACTGGGTCATCATGCGAGACTGCTATAACATGAAATATATGGCAGAATGCGGGTAAAACGAACAGAAGACACAATTCTCCCCCAAGGAGTTCAGTCACATTTAATTAACGCATTATTTTTTTAACGAGCATCATCAGCATGGAAGCATGTCTTCTGGAACATGACCAAAGCATGAAGAGGCATATGAATCTTTAGTGCATCTGGCACGTAAATATCTTGTGATGCCGGCTACAACAGTGCCACGCGAATGCCTGTTCTCACCTTCAGGTGACATTGTAATTAAGAAGAGGGCAGCATTATCTCCCATAAATGTAAACAAACTTGTTTGTCTTAGTGATTGGCTGAACAAGAAGGAGGATTGCATGGACTTGTAGGCTCTAAAGTTTTACATTGTTTTGTTTTTTAATACAGTTATGTAACAAAAAACCTACATGTATAAGTTTCACTTTCATAATAAAGAGATTGCACTACACTACTTGTATTAGGTGAATTGAAAAATACTATTTCTTTTATCATTTTTACAGTGAAAATATTTGTAATAAAAATAATATGAAGTGAGCAATGTACACTTCATATTCTGTTTTGTAATTGAAATTGATATATTTGAAAATGTAGAAAAACATCAAAAATTTCATAAATTTCAATTGGTATTCTATTGTTTAACAGTATGATTAATTAAGATTAATTTTTTAAATAACGATTATTTTTTTGAGTTAATCATGTAAATTAACTGCGATTAATCAATAGCCCTAATATATATTAATGCCAAAAGTAAAAATAAATAAACAAACAAATGAACATGACAGTAGCATCTAGAGGTTCCCATTTGAAATCATGATCCCATCGTGCTGAGCACTGTACACACATCTAGTAAGAGACAGTCCATGCCCCAGAGAGCTTACATTCTAAGGCCCTGGTCCTGAAAACACTTATGCATGTGCTTAACTTTATGGACTGTTGGGGTCTTATTCTCATCACTGTTAGCAGCGCGTAAAATTAAGTATGTGCATACATTTTTGCAGAATCAGTGCCTAAATAGACAAGACAGACAAAGGATGAGAGGGGAAACGGGAACATGAAGGGGAAGTGATTTGCCCAAGGTGACACAACAGATAGGTGGCAAAGTCAGGCACAGACTATAGCAGGGATTCTCAGCCTTTTTCTTTCTGAGGCCCCCCTCAACATGCTAGAAAAACTCCAGGGCCCAGCAGGGATGGGTGAGTGGTTAGGTGGCTCTGGGCCAGGGGTGGGACCCTGGGGCTTAGGCGTAGTTTGACTTCTATTTCGGGGGCAGGGAGGGGAGTGCAAAGGCTGTTAGGGCTCAGGCCAGCTCTGCACAGCAGGGTCCAGGGAGGGAGTGCCACCTCCACCCCCTGACTCACCTCATCAGGCCACTCACCTGTCTGGGGCTGTGTGCTGGTGGCTATTCCCCGAGGGCTCTGCTGGGCCTGGAGCTGCCTGTGGCTAGGTGAGCAGTCAAAGGAGGCTGGGAGTTGAGGAGCAGCCACAACTCTGGGCACCACCAGCAGATGGGGGAATGTCATGGCTGCCCACTCCATGGCACCACCAGCCGGAGGAGCAGCTGCCCTGCACTGCCTGGCTCCGGCTTCCTGCCTAGGACCTGGCCAGAGGGAGGGGCCTGAGGGAGAGGAGGAGAAGGGGGGTGGGTGGAGCTGCCCCCAGCATTATCCCACTCTGGGCAAGGTATTGCAGTTTGTGGGGGGGGCTGCACCCATGTGCCCCCTCAGCTCTGCCCATGGGCTAAAGCCCACTACTCCCGGCTTCAGGGGGATGGGGCGGAGCTCAGGGGTTCAGCCTCTCACTCCTCCTGGCTGCAGGGCGAGGGAGGAGGGAGGGGACTCGAGGCTTCAGTTCCACTCTGTTCCCAGCTTCAGCCCCATTGGGGGCGGGGGTGCCATGGCTCAGGGCTTCAGACTTGCGCCACTCCCGGCTTCAGCTCCATGGGGGGTTCCCGGGCTCAGGGCTCAATGGTGGGGCATTGGAGCTCAGAGCACCAGGTTTCATTGGTGGGGCTCCACAGGCCCCTGAAAGGGCTTGCACACCCCCAGGGGCCATGGACTCCCAGTTGAGAACCGCTGGGCTATCAGACTCCTGCTTTCTAATCCAGTGCCTGATCCACTGCATCATGCTATCTCTGTTGACTGATAGTTAAAAATCGTACATTAGCAGAAGTAAGGCATGACATTTTTTAAACAGTCAGTTTGCCTCTTTGTTTCCAAGGCAGCTTTGCAGTGCACTGACGCTCTGACTTTGGTCTGGGATCTGCTAGTCTTTGTAGAGAGGACTGTAATTTTCTTTGTTTGTACAGCACCTATCACAATTGGTCTCCATACGATTGTTAAATTATGATAATGGTGCAGACCCTTGAACCTATGTGGAGTTCTGCTGTAGTCAATGGGATTCTGCCTGGGGATAGAAGTCTGTGCTAGAGGATCCGGGGTCAGGATCAAGGCCATAATTATTAAAAAGGATAGGCAATTAAATTTTAAGAGTCATATGATTTCAATTTCAGACTTCTTCCTACTTCATATGAATTATTGGTGCACTTAAATAATTATTCATTCTAATATGTATTGGACACTATTCTACTATTTTATATACCGTATTAGCAAACTTTTTTTTTTTTGAGACATCTGGTTCATGACAGCTAATGCTTGTGTCAGTAGCAAGTGGACCTTTTAAATAATACTGTCAGGGCTAAGTGTTAGGCCTTCCCGTTTCAGACTGCTCAAGCTGCTCCTGTGCTTTATCGCAGACTTCATCTAACTTTGGAAATTTAATTGCCTTTTTACAGAGCTGTTAAGATTTAAGAAATGAGAGATAATCCCAGGCTGACTGGCCAGTGCTTTGAGATATAGATCTCCATTCCCATCAGTGCTTTTTCACTGATTGGGGAGGGAAGTTTATAAGCAGGTCTCCTGACAAAGGGATTAGAGCATGTTAAAGTGGAGATTCAGCCAATTAATCAGCTTTCACCAGAGTATATTGTAAAAATTTAGCTAGTGGTTCGTTCTATAAATCTTCACAGCTTCTGCTGATAAAATAAAAATGGCATTAATTTATGTTTAAGAACAAAATTAAAAAGTGTGCTGTGTACAGCCTTAGCTGCTGATTATGGTTGTTTTTAAACAACAAACAAACCACTTTGCATCATGTAGCTCTTTTTTCCACTCCTATTCAAAAGAAACAATCAACTTTTTTTTTTAATTGACTAATTATTTGAAACTGACTCCAGAATCTCAATAGCATCCTGGAAAAAGGCTACTAAAATTCCAAAGTCAGATGAAATCGGTGACAGAGCACAGGAGCAGCTTGAACAGTTCAAAATTAGAAGATCTAACACTTAGCCCTGAGAGTAATTGTTTAAAGACCTTGTTGCTACTGACACAAACGTTAGCTGGTATTAAATTCAGGTCTGCATTAAAAAATTACTAAACCTCTCATTTCAAACAGTTCAGTTTTCTGATACGGCACCCTTTAGGCGTGGCCTGCATTTATTATTTAAATCCTTTTTAACAAAAAAAAAAAAGTTTCTGAGAGAGCTTTTCTTCTCTTTTAGCCCCCAATTCAGCAATCCATCCCTATTCAGCAAATACTTCCCCACATGCCTGAGGGGTGGGAGCAGCCATATGACACATGCTGAGGTACACAAGTCCTTTTCCTTCTCCTTCCTGCCCTCTTTCTCTTTAGTTCATCTTTGTGGTTCCTCATAGTGTAGGCCTAGCTTTGTAATGCTGGGGAAAGAGAATAAAGCTGGCTAGAATTTTTTTTTCCCCACCATGGAAAATTTTGAGTTTTCATCAAATAATGCAAAGTTTTCTGAGGAAAAAAAATCAAACTTTTTTGAGGAAAGCAGGAACTTTCCAAGAGAAATTTTGTTTAGACAAAAGCCCAGTTTTTTAATTGGAAAAAAAAGCTGTGCTGGAAAATTTTCTATCAGTGCTAAAAAGAGTGCCTAGAAACCGCTCCTTAAAGTGTTGTTGATCATGCCAATGTCAGAGACAGGAAATACAAATGATCACCACCAAAACCATGAAACTGCCTGTATTTAAGCGGGGGAATAGTTCCGCTACTGTGGGGAACTTTCCTGGCTTCTGCACTACCCCGTGATGTGGGCTAGCGAAAGGATCCGAGTCCTCACTCCCACTTCCTTTACCCAGTGGCCTCCCTGTCCTTGAGGACTCCCCTTCCACTCTCCTGTCTGGCAGAGTCCTCATAGCCCCAACAAGGCTGGGCCCAGGATTCCTGGGGGGCTCGACCCCCATCCCTGCTGTGGTCAGCTAGGACAGGGGTTAGGGTGTCCCCGCTCCGGGGTACTCTCTCTGCACTGGGCACTTCTCTGACCCACTGACCATTACATACAAATTAAAGCAAATGCAAGTTATTTAATCAACAATTAATTTTAAAAGGAATAAGGGAAAATGGGAAAGGTTAAAGGAAACATCAACCCGCTCTGTGGCAGGGAACATCACAAGCAGTGTCTCTGGAATATCAGGGCAGTTCACAGTCTGCTCCTTGTAAGTCCCAGGCCTTCTTCTCAGTCCCTGGCTGTGCTGCAGGGATGCTGTGGGTTGGACACTTGCTCTGGTGGTGGCCACACGCTCTCAGGCTCTAAGTGGTAGGACGCTTCTTCCCAGTGTCGCCCCCACCCTATCGGGGTTACGATCCAAGCCTGGCCTGCAGAGCCTCTTGGCTGAGGTGTCTCCCTGTGCTGGGCCTGCTGCCCAGGGTCCCCCTCGCTCTCCCCAGCTGCTCACCGCACCCAGCTCTGGACTGCTCCAGTTCCACCACTCTTGTCTCAGCGCTGCTGCTGCTCTGCCTCCAGCTCCCTGGGCTGCTTCTTTGGCCCCTCTGCCTCTGGTTGCTACAGCTCTGCTCCCAGGACAGGTCTGCTCTGCAGGCTGCTTCTGTGACTCTGCTCCCAGCACTGACCTACTTCCTGGGTTGCTTCTCTGGCCCCTCTGGCTCTGGTTGCTGCAGCTCTACTCCCAGGGCAAGTCTGCTCTCTCTGGGCTGTGCCTCTGGCTTTGGGGCTGCAGCTCTGCTCCCAGGACAGGGTCTGCTCTCCCTGGGCTGTTTTCTGATCCCTCTGGATCTGGCACAGCTCTGCTCCCCAGCTCAGCTTGGGCCCCTGCTTTCTCCTTAGCTCGGCCCCACTCTGTCTGACCCAGGTAAATCCAGCTCACCCAGAGGATGGGACCTCCCTGGCCTCCTGACTCCCTGATTAGCCTGCCCGCCCTGTCATTCAGGCTGACCTGGAGCATTGGCCTCTCCCCATTGTTCCTGGGGACTATCAGTCTCAGGGTCCTGATTTCCCATAGACCCTTTCCCTTTTAGTACTGGGAGCTAGCCAACTAAAACACCCCCACTGAATGTTAGTAGGGGGGCAACAGTCCCCTTACATATATATAAACAGTGCCGTCAAGATGCACAAAATAAATGATGACGAGAAAGGGAGAGACAGAGTCTTTCCCCAGAACTTCTCCCTTTTTTAGTAATATTAAGTGTTACTCCTGGCTACAGTAGCTACAACATTTTCATAGAGAAGTGAGATTTCGAGGTGATGGCAGTCCTTTCCTAGTTTTGCTCAGCAGTTATGGTGAACTTTGAGCTTCAGAATAGCTCTTTACATGCTTTTTAGCAGTAGTATTTTCCATTTAGGGCCTGATCCTAGACCTGTTGAAGTCATTGGGAGTTCTTCCAGTCATTTCAAAGGGACTATGATGCAGTCAGTGTCAATTTCTCAGGCATGTCTTCTCTTGGTAGCAGATACCAGGTAAGTCCAGATATATCAGTTTTGACTCAAAACAAGCATAGGGGTCTGCTGGAGAAAAAGCAAATACTCCAGAAATGCTGGAAGAGGAAAGAGGGATGCAATTTTAAAAATTAACTGATGTCTGAGTTATCAGACTAATTAATTTTGGTTTTGCTTTTATATTGTTTTTTTTTTAAAGGTTAAAAATTCATTAATAATCAGAATAGGTTACTTTAGCACATTCTACATGTAGGGACAGTTTCTTCCTCTGATTAGTACTTAGCAAATGGGACTGCTTGTCAGAGAAGGGCTGCTCAATGTGAGTGATAGTGGCTGATTGAAGTCCTAACACAAGCAGTGGCTTCTTTTGAAATGTGATGATGCCATACAATCACACTGTGCTAGAGATGCCATGATCCTGAATTTACAGAACACAGTTTCCAAGCATGGCCACCTAAATTGGCCCAGATCCCCCTAATTGGGTGCTGAATATGATCTGAAATCAATATGTCTTGAAAATTGTAACTGCTGAATATAACCTGAAGATGATAAAAAGGCAAATAAACCTTTCATGTGTGGGATTAACATACCATTCTAATTTTGGCATCGTCTGTCTGGCTGCTTTGGTTTGTGTTTGTGGTGTTTTTTCAAATGGATTTCCATATCCCCTCTCCTGTTATGCTTGGGCTAACAGTGGCACAATCTTTTTCACTATTTTTTTAAATTGATGTTCTTGTATGTTAAAGGTAATACAACAGAAAGGGAAGATTAACAATACAAGATGGTATAACTAACACACAGCAGGTAATTCTAGTGCCCAGGATAACCTCCTCCCAAAAAGCAAATGGCAGACCACAGTAGAGGTCAGCATTGGTGCCCCATCTAAATCCAAGGAAACACCTTGGATTGTCAGGGTTACTCATTTCCACCCACTGATTCGCATTTTTGCCACCTCGCTCACCCCGAATGTCTGCCAGCCAAATTGTGGGTTTTGGACCTGTGGGATTGTAATGAGATCATGCCACCTGTGAAATGGTCAGCTCTGGGTGGGTGGTGTGGGTTGCGCCAGTGCTGAGTTGAACACCAATCCCTGGTAGCATGTCAGGTATACCATCAAAACCCTAGCACCTGGTGGGTCCCAGAGACCACTCCAGCAATCTATAGCCACCTCGCTTCTCCCAGGGTAACCCCAGAAATCCGGTGCCTGTGAGCTGCTTCTCACTAGCCCCCTTTTGTCTGCTACTGACACTTCCCTTGCTGCCAGAAAGAGCAGTAGCTGATTCACCCTTAACAGAGTCATCTTTTATTGACAGCTGATTCATTGTATTACAACAACCCAAGCCCATTAGGTATGTGGAGCTGGCTCACACAGCGGATGACTGCTTCCCAGAGTCTTCATTATTAAAGTTCCTTTCTAAACTTTTTTAAACTTGTGGTTAATTTAGCAAAACTCAAAAAAAGTGCCATGAAAATTGGCAGTCCCAGAGTTTGTCTACACAGGGAGGTTAGTGCTCAGTGAGCTAAGATGTGAATTCAAAGTGCACTAGCTACACTGCACTTACTCCCTGTGTAGATGCTCTTACTGCACATTAAGGGCTTTCCAAAGTGGATTCAGCTAATGTGCACAGAGGCACGCTTAGTGTGCAGCTAAACGGCCCACTTGGGGAGTGAGTGCAGAATAGCTAGCTGCACCATGCACCAGCCACGGTGGGCTTTTTTCCCCATGCAGACAAGTCCCTGGAAAAATCTAGCTGGGTATGGTTTGATGCATGTGTTGGGCTACACAAATTTGGCCTTGCACAGGTTCAGTTTAGGCAGGAGCTGGCAACTGACTACCTCTTGATGGTTTGCTTCTGTACAATTTACACCTGCGGGAGGAATTCTCATAACCTTCCTCCCAGTGACTCCCTCACACCAACCACTGCCAGGCCTTTCCTTCACGTTGCTTCAGAGGGACCCATTGGCCTAACCACTTCATCTGCCGTTTCTTTAGAAGTTGAGTGGAGCCTTTCTTCAGGTCCCCTTCCCCCATATCCAAAAGTCCTGGTGAGAGGAGAGGGAGAGAGGAAAGAGGGTTGGAAGCTGCCAGACTAGCCCCCAATACATACAGGGAATTGGAAGAAGGAACAACTCTCATTCTGTGGCCAGAAAAAAAAGCTGATCTGAGAACAGGGGCAGATAGCTTCTCCCCTAAATCCCTAGTGTTATAGTTAGCGAAATCTCAGGATTTCCTTAGCAACCAATCAAGTACCAGATTTATGAAGCTTCACTTTGCTAGCCTCCAGCTGCACTGGGATACTTTCTTTCCCAACTGTCAATTTAACTGGAGGAGAGGAACGCTGTGCTCCTTCTACTGCTCTGTGACAGGATCTGACCACTTTCTGGGACCCTCCTCCTACCCATCTCCCTATAGATGATCTTCTGTAGTTGGAAAAGGACAGTGGCCTTAGCTGGTGACTCCCAGAGGTAGAAGATGAAGGGAACAACCACTGGCACCCCTGAACTTCCCTAGGGGAAATGGGCAACTGAAGAGCAAAGTTGGGGAAGTGCTCAAGCTACTGTATGCCAGGCCCCTCAGCCTTGAAGACAAGAATGATAAGGT
The DNA here is from genome assembly GCF_009764565.3 of Dermochelys coriacea. Taxonomy (NCBI): domain Eukaryota; kingdom Metazoa; phylum Chordata; order Testudines; family Dermochelyidae; genus Dermochelys; species Dermochelys coriacea. Next base: position 38,755,055 of record NC_050076.1, read on the forward strand.
TGGGGAAGCCAGGGAAGACCAGACAGAGACCAGGTGGGATGTGCAAATCGTGTCAATCCAGATCAGCTGAACTTCTTGGACTCTGTCTGATGATCATAGTTCCATGTGCACCCTTAGTTCCCCTGAGTTTTACTTCCAGGTTATCTTCAAGCCCTTCCTAGAAACCTACCCAATTAAAAACAAGAATACCAAAACCAACTAAGAAATCTACACCACCCTTCCAATGTGCTCTTGTTGGTGCTTGTATTTCTTTATCCATATTTAAATTCATTCAGTTAAAAATTATCCTTGGATAGCCTAAGGATTATCCTTATCCTACAAATGATTTGGTTTTTTTTCTCATCAGCGATATGAGTTAAAGATATGGAACTGATTGTAATTTGTACAAAATGTGAAGTCATTAGCAATAGGACACAAAGATCTGACAGCGCTAACATCAAAGGAAGCTGGCTTTATTTGGAAGCAGCATTGGGTTCATCACCTTGAATTCTACAACTTGACTTTTAAGACGGGCTTGAGAGAAGGTTAGCAATTTTTTTTTGTTCTTCTCGCTTTTGTGGATCTTTATCATCCTCAAGGGCATTACAGTGAGTAACTAGTTTGGACCAGAAGAACAACTTAATTTTACAAGAAGCTCATTAACTCATTCTATTTAAAATCTTCTCATTTCACCCAAAACCCAATTATGCTTGGACTGGTAATGATCGGGACAGGCATTGTCTCACAGGTAATGGGGGGAGAAGACATAGGGAGTCCTATGGTATTCATGTCAGGAAGACAAGAGTGACTCCCTTTCTTTGACTTTTAGGTCAAAAGAACTAGTCCCTGGGACAGCTTGACAATTAGAAAATCCTGAAGAGCATTTAGAACTAAAACAGCTATACAATCACTGAGGGGTTCATGGCGCGGGGCAGAAAGCTCATCAAAAGAGACTATTCAAACAATTGAGTTCTATAATTAACACACACAAATCTGTTCAGAAATGGTAATAACAGTAAAAGAGAGCTAAGAAGAAGCTGCCGACTCATGAGGCAGATGTGGTTTTGTTAAAATTTGAGAAAGAAAATCCATTCGTTTAAAGAGAGAAAGGAACATTAGAGGAAAAATGAAAACTTTTTATTTCCTGGTGTGCAGTTAGAATACAAACTGGAAATATTTCCAAAGTAGCAGGTGTGGTTGAAAAGGGAACCAGTCATCAATAATCTAAAATGGATTTTAAGAGGATGGTATCATTTTAAAAATTATTTTAAAAACAATTCCTTTTCCCATTCTTATTTAGAACTAATTTACTGGAAGCTTGAAGCCGAGATCTGCTTCCTTCAAGAATTTACTTTTTCCTTTGTTGAACACATTGGTGTGTTACTGTAGGGTTGTTCATGGAAGCTGGGCTTCCAAGAACAAAGATTGCTTTGGGATTTATTTTAATTACATCCAAAGTATTTTGTGGACTTTAGAAACTAAGGTCTACACTTCTGGCAGCACATAGAGTACACACACTGCATGCTCAGCTAGCATGGGTATAAATAGCAGTGTAGACTGGGAGGCACTGCTTAGAGGACAACAGAGTAGAGTAGTGTGGCCTGCACGAAGGATATATACCCTATGTGGCTCTCTACATGCTCAAACAATGCCTTCCATGTCTACACTACTATTTTTAGCAGTGTAGCATCCTGCTGCCTCCCAGCTGCTGGAGCTTGTCCCTTCAGTAAAAGACTCTGGTAGCATGGAGAGGCTCTGACAGAAGGATGCAGTGGGGAAAGGCTCCAGCAGCTATCCACTGCTAGAACCTTTCCCTGCTGTCTACTCTTGCTGGACCTTTTCACTGCAGCATGGATCTACCTGTACCCTATATCTGCTGTAAGTGTAGCGAAGTGTAAACAAGTTCTAAGTTTATTTACACAGCTGATCTAGTTTTCTATTAAACAGATCAATTATGCTTCACTTATAAAAAATGCAGTCAAATGCAACATTATTGTTTTCTGTTTAACTGGAGAAGTTAAAAGAGACAAATCTTAAGGTTATTGCGCCACCGCTCACTTAGTCATGTTAATGAAGGTTTAAGTGGTATTTAAGTGGTGCATTGCCCTGTGCTAGCTTTTTGAAAAGGGATAAATTTCCTACTAAGGTCCTGATCCTGCAGTGAGTTCCATGCAGGCTCCGGGAACCATCCCTGTAGAGCTTCTTACAGGATTAGGGTCCCAAATGCAGGCTAACCATGCTTTATAGAGTCACAGTTCAACATTCTAGGGTTTATACACCCATAATTTCCCCCTGTACAAGTCTCTGTACCATTAACTTTCTTTACTGCTGCTGCACACTGAACTGAAAATTTAAAATTTATATGCCAGACCTTCCCATTGACTAAGTGTAGTTATGCCAACAAAGGATTTGGCCCTTTGTCTATCCATCTGCCTTCTCCTCTTTATTAGCTTAAAAACCAGAAGCTGTGATTTGCCCCATTTTACCCCATTAAAAATATGCTTCTGCAGTTGGAGTGAGTTAGCTGGTAGCTCCTTAAATCTTTTCCTCTAGCTCCTGTATCGCTCCCTAAATCATCTGGCTGCTGGGCAGCTCCCATATAGAGAGGGCTATTGGCTTAAGCCGCAGCCTGCCAACCCAAACGTCTCTCATTTTCTCTGCTTCAATGCCACTGAGATCTGCCACAAAGAAGTCTAGCCCCATGGAGACTCCTTTATCCAAACCCAAAGTAATGGTTAGTCTTCTGGTGAATGTAGAGTCAGGGAGGAAGGGTGACCAGGACAAAGGAAAGTAAAGAAACCAAGAAAGAGCCAAAAGGAATATATAGAGAGTTGTCTTAAATTTCCCAGATTTAAATATTTTTGTAGATATTTTGAATTTCAGTGAAAAAACAGGGATGAATTTTCTCATACAGTTTTTTTTTTGAGAAAATTAATCTCATTTTCTACCATCTGTAGAACTGTTCAGATTTTTCACAATTTTGATGAAATATTAAAATCAAATTTCAACAAGGAAAAAAAGGAGCAAATTTTGGGTGAAAATGTTTGCATTTTCCCCCAGCTTGAAATAAACCTAATATATAAATAAATTTATGTTTATTTTTTTAGTTTTTAATTATTTTTCTTCCAAACCTATCAAAGGTGTTGCTCCACATTTTGGGCTTTAATTTACATGCAATAACTTCAACTTGTCTTGTTGTAGCATTGACACCCCCCTTTACCCCAGCCCCCCTACCCCCTCAAAAAAAAGTGGTGGGAGAATTTTATCAGCTAGGAGAACTATTTTGTTTTTGTTGTTTTGTTTATTTTTCAACTTCACTTAATTTTGAAAGGGCTGAATGAAAAAGCCTGAGGCCTTAATAGAAAATTTACACTTTGTCTGAAAACAAGCAAAGCAACCTTCAGTCTGTACATAAATTGTTTCAGGAAATCATGAGCTTCTGAAAACAGGGGTTTATAATGAGAGGCTGGGATTTTCAAAACAGCCTAAGGAAGGTATACACCCAAATTCCTTTGACATTCAGTGAGACCTGGACTCCTACTTTCCTTAAATTGCTATTTTTGCAACTGTAACTGTACTTTAGTGGCTATCCCTAGTGAAAGCTATAAGAATGGCAGGTTAAATTTTTTGCTTGCTAAGGTTGACAGTGTTCTGTTGAGTATGATGAAAAGATAAATTACAGGATTTGTACAGCTGTGAGTCCAAGGTTTTGTTTTAGGCTCATCTTCATTTAAAATTAATATTTTTTCCCCAGAAAAAATACAGGTGTCACAATTTTGTTTTTTCACACTAAAAATATTTCTGTTTAAGAATTTGCTTGGAAATCTTAAGGATAATTCTGTTTTAAAATGTAACCTTGTTATGTTGGTGGGTGATCTGAATGGAAGAAAAGGTTTGTCTCTCTCTTTCTCTCTCTCTCATTTTTTTAAAACTAATAGAAAGAACTAATTAAGGGAAAGCTAAAGGAATTGAATTCAAGGTTTATATTGCACATTTAAACTAATCTTTTTACAATGACGTCTTTCGAAAGCTGTGTAAGAATACTATTCATGCCCTGTCCTATCTAGCAAATCCTCCCCAGAAAAGGAGCAAAATGAAGGATTGTCATGAGCAAGCAATAAAGACTTTCAAGGAAGGGGTTCTATTCACACTTGTTGTTTGTCTACTAATTCATTAACATTTAAAAATACTGTATAATATCCTAGTTTAAAAAAAAAAGTCCAGTACCAGTCATAGTAGGTGTGTCAGCTGTACTTCAGGGAAAGAATACCCTTGACAGGGTTAGGATCAAGTTTTTAAGTGAAAATACAATAGAACTCCAAGGAGCAAAGAATTGTTGAATAAATGCAACGTATTCTCAAGTATTCTTATGTGCCAAGTGCTGAAATGTAGTGCATCTGTGAACATGCTGAAGTGAAGAAAACCATCAGTTCAGTAGTTGGTGATTTTGTATAGCCGAAGCAAAATGGCTCTGTGCTTCAGAAGCTGCCACTGCATTTAGAGAGAGCTTTCTGCAGGTCCTGAAATATTAATGACCAAGGTTTAATGTAGTAGAACAAAAGATTATGTTGTGTTAAGAAAAGGGGGGAAATTCCTGTGAATTGTAGAATTTCAAAACCCTCTCCCCATGCCTACTGCATCCCCTCAATCACTTTCTAGTCCCAGAGTCTGAAAAGAGGGTATAAGGTGGGGATTGTCCCCCCAGAATGTGTAACTGCCATATCTTCCTGTTGTAATAAAATGTTAAAACCACAGCAGAATTTTCGTCCCCTATGTGGGGCTGGTTATTCTGTGCTTTGTTTACCATGTGTCTTGGTATTAGGAAAAAAACAAGTGATAGTCATTCATTTTATAATTTGTATGAGCCATTAATACAATTAATTTAGACATTAGGTTTTAAAAAAAATAGAAATGGAGTTTGCAGTATAAGTGGGATTAGTTAGGTCTCAGGTTGTATTTTTTTCATCTCCCTTTCTTTTTTACGTTGCAAAAAAGTGCTCTCTGTCGGCATCTATGTGTATGTCATTTTCAGAATTAGGGCTTGATTGTGATCTGAGTTATGCTAATGCAAACCAGGTGCACCACCATTTTCAATAGAGTTACTACCAATTTACACTGGTGTAACTCAATTCGGAGTCTGTCATTTACATGTCAGTGGTTTTAAATCAAATGCATCAAGGCTGCTAGCAGTATTTGAGCTCATTCGTCAAACATTGCAATTCCAATGTAAAAAAATATTAAGGTAGTTTTCCCTTCTTTTGGCAGCCCGTACTAATGGATGCAGAATAATCCATTTTACACAAGTTGTCTTTGTTTACTGTGACTGAGTGACAGCCTGTACCCCAATGGGTTTCTATTTGTGTTCGGGGATTAATTGTATTTGATGTGGAGAGGTTGGGCTTGACCCCAGAGCTTCTTCCTGCCAAAGCAGCGGTTTCTGATTTTAATCGAAACCCCAAGGCCATTTGAAGTGTAGCCAAAAAGCACCTTGCAAGCTGAACCTTATCTAATTATGTGATGTGTATAAACTCTGGAAGCATAAATCTTAGTCATTGGAGCAACATGTTATTATAAGATTCACTGGTCCAGTGACAGCCAAAGTGAGTGAGGCCGAGATTGATTCGCAGTGCTTTTATTGACAGCGCTCCACACATCATGAAGTTTAGACTCGTTAAGGAAATTCCGTCAGTGGCTTTGGTTAGGAAGAGTGAAGTAACTCGCTCCTTTACAAATGTGTTGCTAAAATTCCTGTCTAGGATATCATAAAAATAAAAGAATAAATTAAAAATAACAACAACTGGATGAGTGCAGAGAGGAAGAAAGGCATTGAATGGGACTGCCTGTTCCTTTCTGTAGGCATACATCTAACAGTGTGGGAACTCTAAAGATAGTCTAAGTGCTAAATGAAGAGCCTCGAGAGTGAGTCATGCTGTAAATATTGGGAATAACCCTCCCTCTCACTCTGTCTGTTCTTATAAAAAATGCCTGGATGTTTGCTCTGGCCCCTGAAGGTTTGAAAGCCAGTGGTGTTGGCTACCTTCTTTCTTTTGCCAAGGCACAGATTTCTAGGATGACATATCTGGGGGTCCCTACTAAAACTTGCTATTAACGACAGTAATGAGTTTTTTCCAAGTGATGTAAAAGTAGCCATCCATGTAAATGAAGATGATGTCACTGAAAGGTTGCCAAGTGCACATGGGGATTCAGTGCCAACACTGCAGTTATTGGATACCCTAGCTTCGGGAGGGAAGAACATGTTTATTTCCTCCCTTGGGGAGAAAGAGCCAAATTAATCCTGCCTTGCCAGAAGGGAGACATGCCATTTCCGGGCATGTAAAACTCAGAACCTCCCTGCCAATCACAAAGGGTGCCTGTTCCACTCCATCTCCAAAATTGGCACTGTCAGACTGTCAGCTGCCATTCCTTAAGTGGTTATAGAATTAAACAGTTGTGCCCTATTACTGCGCTGTATGAGTGTGTGCACACAGGTGGGAACGTTGAGTGACATGCATCGGAATGCATCCGATGAAGTGAGCTGTAGCTCACGAAAGCTTATGCTCTAATAAATTTGTTAGTCTCTAAGGTGCCACAAGTACTCCTTTTCTTTATGCACGTCCATGTATAACACAAAGATGAAGCAGATTTTCCAGCAAAGTTGGTAGGGAAATGTGCTTATAGGTGCTCTTGTAACATCACCAGACCAGCTTCTTAAAGGCCCTTGTTTGAATTAGAAATTAGTATCTCTCAGTGTAGGTCTAGCAACTAAGAACTTGTTGGTTTGTTAACTTCTCACTTGGGACTAGGTGGGCATGATTTGTTCTTCTTTGAAAATGTCTCCAGCCTAGGTTTTGAGTAAAGGAGACAGCATTTTATTATCACATCCTGGGCAAATAACACTCTCCATTCCCTTTTCTCCTAGCTTGCAAAATCGGATACTACAAGGCTCTCTCCACAGATGTTTCCTGTGCCAAATGCCCATCGCACAGCTACTCCATCTGGGAAGGCTCTACCTCCTGCACCTGTGATCGGGGCTTTTTCCGAGCCGAAAATGATGCTGCCTCCATGCCATGCACTCGTAAGTCAGACTCTCTTATTTAGTTATTCTTTCTGCCTCAATAATTTGTATGAAAAATGTTCTCTCGAGATGCACGTTTCACTTTGAGAAGTGAGCGGCAGCAACATTCAGTAATCGTTCCTCTTTGCCAAGTAAACACAACGTATCAAAAGCGGGTCTCTTCCCAACACAAAGCATAAAATGAAATTTGTAATTAAATGAGAGATGAAATCAGTTGCTGAAAAAATAAATAGCTCAGCAATAATAATCAGAGATTTGACCTCATGCTCTGTCATTATCAGTGGCAGAGACAGGAATAGAACCCGTATCTCCTGAGTCCTAGTCCAGTTCACTGTCCTCTGGATTACACAGCCTATTCTGTTTTAAAACCTTAGTGTTTGTAGAAATTGTGATACATTTGCTCACAGTTACTAGGATGAATGTAAATATTTGGATATTTAGTGAGACTATCAGTGTTGATTAGCTTAAAATTTACAGCATGACTCCTTAATGATGGCAGTAGCAGTCTTAAATACCAAGATGCTTGGTTTGTTGTGCCCCTGATACATACATAGTTTATAAGTGCATATGTGCAACTTGTAAATCCTCCAGTCCCTCCAATTTGTGGGGAAAGAGGAGATTACATTTTAATTCCACAAGGATGTTTTCATCAGGGAGAGCATGCCTATGGGGGTAACTACAACTATATCAGGCCAGGTATGTGTTAGTGGGTCATGCTGTTTAAGAAGTGAGACTTAAACCATCCCTCAGCCTAATATTTTGATAATTGAGGGTTTTTTTCTGTACAAATATAATATTCTGAGTTAATAAACATAAAGGCTATATTTTGCTGGGGTATATTCTTGGCTCCCATTGAAGTCTATAGGGATTGCTTTAGGATCAGAATCAGGATGTGGTGGTGTCTGTGAGAGAGAGAGAGAGAGAGAGATTTTTTGTTTTGTTAGTTTTTTATTGTAATCCAAATTTCTTATGGGGAGATGGGTCACATTTTATAGTGTCCCTTTTAATCTTCATTTTTCCCCTTCAAAGAAGAAATCATTTTTTGTCCATCACTGTTATAGCACTGCCCCTAAATTCCAGCCCTTCCTTTCCAATAATTGCACCCCTAAGCACCATTATTATACCAGCTACAGATTCTAATGAATACCTGGCCTTAGTGAGAGAAGTCCTGACCAAAAATGAAACTACCAAACGAAGGTTTGAGGTAAGGCGACACAGTATGTGCAGGTGACCAAAGTGCAAAGAGAGAGTTCTAATGGATAATGAGTCATATCCAGGAAATGGTTTTGTGGAAGGATAACATGTATATTTACAAGTACAGTTCTTTCTTGTGAAGCATGTTCCTGCAAATGATCAGTTTGGGCTAGGGTCCATGTTTGCTAAGTTTAATCACTGTGGGTGAGGTTCTGACCAGCTTGTGTGTGTAGTGGGGTTGAGGCTGTTGCGGATACTCGGTTACAACTGCAGTTGCTGTTCTTGGGATTACCCCCCCAGGGTTATAGCTTAACCCAAAAAGTTGGAAACCAAGAAATGGGGACACAGCCATGCCCCCACTCCTCACTTCTGCAAATGAGAATACCAGGCACACAGAAACAAGGAGGCTGCATAGTACCAAATGCACTAGAGCATTAGAGAAGAATGATGGTCCAGGTCTGAGCTCTGCCTGGAACAGTGTAGATTTACCCTGTACCCACTGTAGCCCAGTGCTATGATTTGATCCTGTATATATTAAGGAAAGAGTGTGCATGCATGCGCTTGCATGTGGTCTGTAAGAAATGTGAAATGGATTTGTTTTGTTGGATTGCTAAAAAAAGTTAAAGGGTTTATTTCTGTGTGACCCAACATGAAGGAGAACAATAAGGTTATTTCTGTGTTTGTTTATGATTGAGAAAGCAGTCACATACGGCAGGCCGCACACTCTCCAGCACACCCTCCTCTGAAGTTTTTGGCTTAGCTGTGTTCTAATGTTGTTTATGACTATGTATGCTTATGACATATACAACAGAAAAGGCTCTGATAATGCAGTGTATCCCCATGTGAGCATGTTAAGGCTTCATCCCACAGCAAGATGGGTTTTGCAAGAGGATACCTGCCTCACTGCTCCTTCCAAAACCAATTCCACGTAGCCATTGGACAACTCCTTCTGGGCAAGTGAAGGAAACCATTTAGGGAGCCTGTATGTAAGTAAACCCTCCAGAAGAACCCCCTGAGTTTGTTTACCTTTCCTGACAAAATGTGGAGACGAAGAGGAACATAAACATCAGAAGTTTTTTTTCAAACTGATTTCAGATGCTAATCAGTTCTTACCAGTTGGTTAAACCAGGTGACAAACCCAATTCCCTTGTGCTGACAGCCATAATAATCAGGCACCTTCTTTGTTCATTATGCTCTCTTTTTAACCCTGGTATTCTCATTCAGCCCTGCATTTAGTAATCACTCAGTGTGACGGCACACTAATGAAGAAATAAAACACAGTATCTGAGATCCATTCTTCTAGCAAAAAGATAGACTATGCTCCAGTGGCTTGTAAAATCAGGTTTCTGTTCACTTGGAGAACTATTAGACCAGGTGAACAAAAGTAGTGTTGGGTAATCTGGAGGGAAACACCTGGAATGCACTGTGGATTGATCCTTTTTTTAACTATATATTATTATTTATAAACCTTTTTTTAAGATGAAGAACTTCAGTCTTCTCAGGATTCTTTTCTGTAGATCCTTGACCCTTTGGTATCAATTTCTTTTAGTAATATATCGGCTGCTCTCTTGTCATTTGTATCTTACCCTTTGCAGGCTTGGGGAGGAAGACTCTTACAGCTTTCCATTAACCTGATTGTACTTATGGATGAGAGGGAATTAGAGATCTTCCTCCCTTCCCTTTTACACAATTCTCAAGTTTATGAAAATTGCCCCTAGTTTCTGATATGCTGGGCTGATCATGTTCCCCAGAGTTTGGAATATTCTGACACTACCCCCTCTGCATCAAAGATTTGATGAGGAATATTTTACCTGTTCTCTGGATTTGTCCTGTGTTAAGTTATACAAACCACTTTTTAACTCTTGCTCATGCCCCCTTTAAGTAAATGACAATTCGACTCTTAGTTATACTGGTAGAAATCAAGTATAGCTCCACTGATACCAGTAGTTACTCCTGACTTACACCTACAATACTGAGAGCAGAATATGGCCAGGTAGGGTTGCATGGGTCTGAATGACAGCAGAGTTTGAGCCACAAGTTGTAGCTGGGACATGTGAATAGGGCAGACATAGATGCACAAAGACAGGAAGACACACGTTTACTTATGGGACAGAAGGGAACTTTCACTTCAGTCTCCCCTCCAATGGATAATCACTGATGTTGTGTCATTGCCAAGGAAAAGAACCACTTCCTCCTTTCTTAGACAAAATTCTCCATCTTACTTTGCATCTGCCTCATCGGCTAAGTCAGGAATTCAGGCTTGCAATTCTAAAGCGCACAGGGCTTGTCAGCTGTGTGCTAGGGCAAGGAAATGGTATGATTGACCTATAGTACACTTGAGCAGAAATTATGGAAAACAGTCATTTTTCCCCTCTGGAACCATGGCAAAAGTTATATTAATGCAACTATTCAGACCTTCATTATACTTCAGTACTTGTTGAGAAGATGATTCTATCATAAGGTTAGCACTTAAATGGGATATTAATGGTCTCCAGAATAAACAAAGCTATGAAAGGTAGAAAGCCACCAATTTAACAGTCATGCTCCTCATTCCTGAGTTTCTCTTTCTAATCTGTGAGGGTGCCGATTTTAGACATTTTTTCCCCTTGCTAAATTCCACTCTGGCATAGGCAAGTGTAATTCGTACTCAAGTCAATGAGAGTTGCTCTTGCTTACCCTGTGTGTCTCTTTCACTGTTTTTTAGCAAACACTGCACACATTATAAGCTGGTATAGGGCACTTTTGTGTTGTTTATATTGCCTCTTTGATCAAGATTATTAATGGTTTGTGATTGGGAGCATTTTACAAAAGAGAGATTATTAGCATAGACTGTCCAGCTTGAGATCTGTCTTAGTAAATGACCCTGAATAATTTAGACCGTTGTGCCACCCAAACAAGGACTGATTGATTGATAGTTTGGCATGGCCTAAAATATTCCTAAAACAGCTGCTTTTTAAGACAGTTTATACCAAAGGAGCTTAGAGTTAATGAGAACAAATTTAGCAAGATGTGTGATGAAAGTGCCTGCTTTAAAAAGACTCTCTAGTTTAGGTTATCAAGAAATCAAAAGAGCCTTACTTCAAACAGCAAACACCACTTAGTTTGTCTTTACATTCACCTCTTCTAATTGAATTTAGTGCACTTCTGTATTTCCTCCAGAAAGTATATTGTTTTTAAATTACCAGTTCAGTCCTATTACTCAAGCCCCCAGCTTCTAATGCTTTCTGACAGTTATCAACATAATGAACCATAATGAAATGATGAACAATCTACAGTGGAAACTCAATGCGGATTCCACTAGTGCTGTGTGACTGTGTTGTTAAAATTTGAATGTAAATTAAAATAACACTGTCCTTACTTGTTTCCAAGGTCAAGGTTTAAAAAAAGGTCTGTAAGGTCTAAACACTTTAATCTTGCAAATGTTACTTTCTCATATATGTCCTTGATTCTATCCTCTGTTACACTTAAAATATCACAAAGATAAACATTGGCCTACGTTTTCAAAAATGTGGGTGCAGTTACATACCTATTTGCAAATACATTCATAATAACTCTGCATGCGAATGACTAATTGCCCATAGAGCTGGTCATCTGAGCATTTAGTATATTTACTACAATTGCTTACATTTTTGCATAAAGAACACACACATACATTTTTTTCTTAAACTTAGCCCTTCACTGCACATCCAGACAAATTCTGTTTGTCACCTATTCTAATTGTATATAATTTGAGGTCAACTGTTGGTGCAGAAGAACCAGATAGTAGGGGAATACATGTGGCCATGGAAGCGGTAGTGTGTTGCAGGCAGCTTTAGCATGGACTTCTCTATATTTTCTTCCCAGGGTTTCCCTCATACTTTTTCTAGAAATGCAGTTTGAGGCCTTCAATGAGAAGTTGTACCATATGCTATGAGAGAGCAAATGAGGACCAGTGTAAATGCCATTGAAACCTACACAAAGGACCAAACTTATTTGGCACCCTCCTATCATAAGAGACTGTGTATCCCAATGTAATAATTCTGCCTCACATTATTAGAAGACCATAATTAAACAACTGATTTTATTATTCCTTTAAGACAGATTTAATTATATGAAATGCTGCCTCATCTTTAAGGAACAATAACCCATAACCGTATTGTGTAGCACTTCCTTCATACCAACTGTTAGCTTGAAAAACTTTTTAGGGTAAAATATTATAGTTGCAAACTTATACAAAAATAACAGTGGCAGGAGAAAGAATTGTATTTAGCAGAGGCAATAGGGAAGAGTAGTTTGGAGGATTTTTTTTATTTTGTTTTTAGATGAGATTTAGAAATATGTCATCAGTTAGCTGCAGCTATATTGGAAGGGATTTTGGATGACAGGATTTTCACAGGAGAAGGTTCTCTCTCCACAAACACTGTGATTGGATGAAGGGACTGAGGAGAGGCTAAGTGGGAGGAGGGTATGGGACAAGAGAGGGGTCGACTCACTGGAACAAGTTTATAGAACATTTTAAAAACAAAGAAGGCATTTTTTGGACCAGATCTTGATGTGAATGGGGAGCCAGGGGAGTTGTACAAGGCTGTGTATTTATTACAATTAAGGCTAAAATCAACAGTTCATTAAAGGCAAGATTCCCTTGAGATATTAGCCAACTTCTGCCTCTGTTTCTCCATATCTTTAAATTAGTACAGACATTTACTGGATTAGTTTGGGACCCTGATTTGGCCCAGTACTGAAGTCCATACTCAGGCAAAATTCCCATTGAAGTAAATCAAGTTTTGCCAAAGTAAAGAATTCAGCGGTTTGTTGCAGTGATATGACCTATTTTTCCAGGCTGGACTTTTTCCTATCCAACGTCCAAAGAATCTTTTGCCAGCTGTAATGAGTTTCATTGCTTTTAATCTAAAAAAGCAATTGGATGGATAGTTGCTCTTAGCTGCAGTTAAGCTAGTTAGTGAAGATGTGGTCGTGCTTCTTTAGGCTGTCTGAGAGCATGAGTTGCCACACGTGCTGTGCTGGTTTAGGAAGGTCAATAGTTGTTACTAGAGTAGCTATTAGTGGGGGAATTCAGAGAGCTCACACAATGGTGACGTGTGTCTCAGACCTCCAATGGAACTTTAATAATAAGAGCTCTGCAGTAACTAGCTTAGCTTCAGAGAAGTGGAGATATCAATTGCATTGTTCTTTAAATCAAAGAAACCAAGTCTTACGTATCCAGTAACCAAAGGGGAAGAGGTCTTTTGGTATGTCAATAGGAAATAATGCATGCCAGGAAAATGTACATTTCTATCATGGGCCCAGTTCCAAAGGTCCTAGTCAGGCAAAACTCCCACTGACATCAAAGGGAGTCTTGCCTGAGTAAAAACTTTGGAATCCGCCCCTTGTGTATCAATCAGATATCCTGGTGAATCTATTAAAAACCTGAGCTAATATTAATCTGTGTCCAAAAAGAAAGGAAAGTAGCTGATGATTGATATCTCAAGTGGTTGTTACATATAGTGGACTGTTGACTTTAGCCCTCACCGTTGTAAAAACATATAGCCTATAATGATAAATGACCAGGAATGTCCATGCAGCTAAGAAGCAACCATTGCCCTAAATGGCAGCCCTTATGTAAACTAGCCTACAGCAACCAGAGAGCTGTCCACAACTGCTGAAAGAAAGCAATTAGTGGTAGCAACATATACAACTGTCAGGGGAAAGCATGGGCTTTATTTCAGAATCAAAACTTACACATCCCAAGTGTTTACTCTGTGTTATAACCTGTCTTTCAGATGGAGAGAGATTAACAACAAAGGCTTATCTGAAGGGCTTCACAGCCCAGACACTGAAGCATTATTGACAGCTCCAAAGTTGTACATGATTAATGAAGCTTTATAAAATAGAAAGAGGAGAACCAAGGTGCTTCTTCTTGAACTCTTGTCCTTGCACCAGTTTCCCCTGTGTTTCAGTGAGGCAGCAACAGGAGTTTGAAGGAATTTATCTAATTATTTATTTGAGGGTTTTTTTCTGTACACCCAGTTGTAAACACTGCAATCTTCATTCGTGCTTGACCTTTGTCTCTAGGGAGTTCAATTTTAGACTTGTGATGGATTAAAAAAAATACTATTATGGTTAAAAGACGTTGGGTTCTGAGAGCTGTTCTAGATATGAATCTTTCTCCTCTTTGCATCTCTTTATATAGTCCTTTTTATTCTTGCTATATTGTATGCAATGTCTGGCTTCCAAACCTCATACAACAGAAGATGTATTTGATTTTTTATGACTTATTGTACAGTGAATAATATGTGTCCAGTTAGGTTTTCTTGCCATTAGAGGAGCTGACATCTGGACATTTACTCCCAGATGCCTATGGTGCAAAGTTGTTCCTGTATTTTATCAAAAACTTCAGGGCTTTCCTATAGTTTACTCAAAGTCAAGTTGCTGATTCAAATCAGTCCTATTCATATCAGGTCCCTTTTAGATTACAGTGAGTCTTGGCTGGTCTTTTCTGTTGTATGACTCTGCTATGCAGTTGACTAGGCTCTCCTTCACATAGGGCTTACTCCTGAGGCATTGGAGTTGAGGACAGCCAGCATCTTGTTGGATCAGGCCCATAAAATCATTCTGTAGAGCCTGAGCCAAAGCCTACGGAAGCCAGTCAGTCTTTCCATTGCCTTCATAAGCTCTGGATCAGGTCCATAATTTAAATTTTGCTGAATTTAACTGTGTTCAATAAAACTTTCTTGGTTTAAAGATGAAGATTAGGCTTGCTTTAAACCACAGCGGGGCATCTTGACATTTTATTTTGTGGTAGGATTACAACAATCCTTATCAAGCTAAGGTCTGTCTTGCCAGTACCAGGATGGATAGATGATTCCCTCCCCCCAAGGATAGCACAGGGATCGTTAAAGAAGATAAAAGTCCTTTTTGCATGTATGAGGTTTCCTAATGTTTGGTGGGAATTGCCAGTGAGTTACAGCTTCCTTTGGGCTTCATGCTACAAATTAGAAGTAGACTGAATGCTGGGTGAGAACCCATTCAAAAGTAATAATTATCCATTGCACATTCTGCACGGGTATCATGATGGAGAAATGTTCTTTTACACACACACATACACAGCGAATGAATGGATTTGAATTCCAATCATTGAAGGCCTGGTACTCAGGTACATAATAGGTACTTAGGCCCAGATTTTTAAAGGTATTTAAGCATTGCAGCACTGAGCACTGCAACACCCAAGGCTCATTTTCAGAAGGATTTAGAAACTGAGTCCCATTAAAAATGCGATACAGTCTCCTCAACCAGGTAGATGCTATAATGAGCGGAGCAGCACTTAATACCTTTAAAAAATCTAAGCCTGAGTGCTCTCAGTGCCTGCTGACCTCCCAGAAGGCTCTCTGCATAGGAGGCACTCACCTTTCAGTGCACCTTTCAGGATACAGCCTTTTGGGGGTTTAGGCTCTGCACAGCAATAGCTAGTTTTCATTTCACACTGTATTGTGTAATAAGAGTCAAACTGGAAAGACGAGCTTTGGTTAGGGCCTGATCCACAATCCACTGAAGTCAGTGGAAAATCTCTTGTCTAATTTAGTAGTCCAGTTAGGAATCCCCACCTCTTTTTAAAAAATGACTAACAGAAAGAGTGCCTTGTTTTAAAGACACTAATGTCAGTAACTGCGCAGGTGTTTAAGATAAAGCCTGGCCTTGTGTGGTGTATATTTGGAAAACCTCCATTAACAGGTCTGTGGAGAGCGTGGGTTTCTGTTTGCTTTTTTAATAGAACTGCACCCACGCACATGCACTCTTTCAAGATAGTAAACAAAATCTTAGCCCAGGTTGGTAGTAAACAGATATTGTTACCATCTGATTGCTGATGGTATCAGTGTAGTCCCCGATGGGCATGTGTCACAATCACAAAATCCACCAACACAGGTACCCTTATAGACACCCTCAGCAGAGAGGCCAAGGACTGAATTGGTACAGAGAAAGGCACGCCCTGCAGCTTCTTGTGCTGATCCCTCTAGTAACAGGGCTGAGTCACTACAGCAGGGCAGTTGGGGCAATCTTGCACAGCTACTCTTCTGTGGCTAAATAGACATTAGTTGTCAGTTCTATCAATCTAGCACTTCTCACAAGCACTAAATTCACTTTAAAAGCATTAAGAGGCATATTTCCCCCAGATGTTAAACCCATGCTGGATCCTAGAATTGATTTTTTTTTTATCTAATACAAAAAGCATTACTAAGATACCCTATAATGACTATTCAGGTTCATTAAAAAGAAAACACTTTATCTTAAATGCTTTGTCCACGTAAATCCAAAGAAAAAGGGGAAAAATAAACCCTCTCCATAGCTTTTGTGTAAGAGAAAGCCCAGGAGTCTTGGTAAAAAAGGTGTATGTCATCACTGGATAAAACAACCCCGCACATACCATCCACATTAAAAGACCATCCAGAATTTCAGAATGTTGGTTATTTCATGATGGAATGCTGACATCTTGTCAGGCTGAGGCAGCTTTGATGGCTTGAGACCCATGCTATAAATTCCTCATTTTGCGGCGTCTCACTATGCAGAACGACAAAGTGGCTCAGGAGCTGCTTTGCTGGAATCCTTTCTTTCTTTTCTTCTTTTGCTGTCCTTTAATCCAAACCTTCTAACCAAGTATTGGTGCTGGACTAAATTATCTGGTCTAGTGAAAACAGTATTTCCTATGCCAAACAAGTCTATCAGGGTCCAGTCATGGAAAGGTATAATTGAATTTACTGTCTGCACACACCCAGGGAGGTTTTCAGAGAAACACCTTGTTGGGCAGAACACTAATAAAAATGCAATATGTAAAATCTCTGCTATTAAAACCTTAGTCATAGCAAGAACTCACATGAAATCACCTAAAACAATATATTCAAATTTCTAACCCTAACGCACCCATGCTGATTATTTCTCAAGGCTTTTAAGGGCCATGTAGGTCAGGGAGGATTTACAGCAGCAGGGAGACAGGGTAGGTTGGGACTCTGAAGGTATGTCTTTGTGAAGTGCCAGACTGTGCCTGTATGTCACAGATCATGGTAGTGGGTAGTATTAAGAGGCACTGCCCTGGTGGGAATACCTCTGGTCAGCATAGTGCTTCCAAGATTGCAGTCATGGCGCCACCCTTTGACAAAGTGTAGTATTCACTTTCCTCCGTGCACACAGGTTCTGTTCTGCTGTCCTGTAAAGGGGTCGTGGTCTGTACTTTACTCCTTTTGGGGAGTCCTGTACCAGCAGTAGTGCTAGATTTGCACAGTCCTGGTACATTTGGGTGCCAGGACTGTGATTGTGCCAGGTCCCTGAGCCAAAAGGGGAATGGTGCCTTTCCTTTCCCTTGTGCATGCATGAAGGACTGGGCATAATCAATCCCTATGTGAGGAAGCTGTGGCAGGAGCATTGATCCAATTGCATGGAATGTTCTTTGCACCACTTGCCTTTTGCAATGGTTTAGCACACTCACAGAGCAACACTTTTTTCTGACAGAACCATTTTGGCACGTGCACACAATGGTTGTGTGTTAAGTGGTTCAAGGTTAGGGACAACATTAGTCATCTGACAAGTATCATTTCTGTATTAAACAAAAACTCTTTCTAAACAGAGAGCTTTGTAGTGCTTTTCTGGAAAATTGATAGACACAATGCAGTGCAATGAAATGTACCTCTCCTGCTACGCTCAAGGTCCCCTGTTTGCTTCAAGTTACCTCATGGGTTAGACTGATGTAGAGTGGGTGTTGTGATGTGGAATTTATGGGGTCCAAGAAGTAGTAAAATTCAAAACTTCCCTTCCCTCTTTGTCTGTGGAACATGCATTATTATGATTCCTGCACCTGCAGCTATTAGAAAAGCACCATAAATGACTAGACATGATAAAATCTCAAAAATTGGCAACATGGCAGAGAGCCATCACCCTAACCCCTCCTGTCCCATATCCAAACCTTCCTCCATGAGGGCCCAAAAGGAGAACCCCCATGAATGCAGCTCTCTGGCCTGCAGAAGGTGCCATTTCCCTGTGTGATCCCAGTAGCATGTTTGCTCCCTCCACTTGCTTTGCAGTGGAAAAACACTGGCTTCGCTCTATTTATGGCCCTTTGTGTCCATGAAAGGATTTTCCCCTGTGTCATTTAAAGGGTATTTTCTTCTGACCTGGCTCAGGAAGCTCTAGGCATGTCCGAAACAAAGGATGTGCTGATCGCAGATGACATAGGAAAAATGCCCTGTATTTTATAAAACAGACTTAAAACAGGCTTGTCAATCTGAAAACTCTGCCCACTCCTAATTCTTATAGCTCCATTAGCAAATATGCTTCAGGAGGAAAGGAAATTGCCTTTCCCCTCCCCTTAATGTCAGACCATCATTGAGTAACTCCCCTGCATCTTCCTTTTCATGCTGGAGGTGGTATGCTCATCTCTGCGACCTGCAAGCATCTGCTTCCCTGGCTTTCTGCTTCATTGCTTCTCTGTTTAGACACTGCTGTGCCCTGTCCCACATACTAATTACTGACTTTTGCTTCTGAGGAGCTTGATTCATTGTGGCACATTTTCCCACGTGAAACTGGACACAGAGCTTTGGAAAAGCGTCTTAATGCCTTAATGGTCTTCAGAGTAACTCTAGGTTTAACCCAAAAGTTGCTGCAGTGTCTGAGCCAGATGCAGCTGTTTAGGATATTTGAAGTATATTATAGGCCAGACTGTACAAACCTTGCTCATATTCAGTATCTTACTTCATAAATGCGCCCCGTTGAAGTCAGTGGGACTTTTTGCAGAGTAAGGTACTACTTGTTGGGAGTAAGTGTTTTATAAGCTGGTCCTGTTTTAAGCAGCAAAGCACTAATCAGACTCTGCCTTAATGGCAGTCCTTCTCATGGCTCTCCAGACATGCAAACAAGATGGGGTAGATGCTATTGAAGGTAGTGGGGTTATAGTAAGTGTCGTGGCATGTCTGTAGAAAAAGTCTCACTTTAAAACACTTCGGCATTTGCACGAAGCCAGGAGCTGTGTTTGTCCAGGGCTTAGTCCTGCGAGGTACTGAGCATTTTTTGGGATGCGTTCATCTTCATGGGTGTTCAGCTCCCTTAGCAGGCAAGAGTGGGATCTGATTGCCCTCGGTTTATTGTACTTCTGCTGTTTGTTTCTGTATGCTTTTTTATTTACTTTCCAAAAGACATTTTAACTTTTTAATTCTCTTGTTGTGATGAAATTGCTGGAAGGTGGTACAAAAAAATTTCCCACAAGACAGAAATACTGAGGGACAAATGCTGTCATCCTGTGTGTGTAGCTTGAGCAAAGGAGTTTTGTGTAAAGGAGTTTTGTGATTCTGGAGGGTGAATGGGAATCCTCCATTTGCCCATAATTCCTAACCAGTAGTTCTGTGGCTTTTACTGAAGCTCATGGCAACAATGGTGTCCTGGACCACTGCCCTCACCCTTAGTACATTCAGGGGCTATTCTGACCAGTGGATCTGAATACTTATATACCCACTGGATATGCTTCTTTCCTTGCTTGATTCTGAAACATGGCCCTTCAGGAAGTTTTACATCAACTTTTACAGAGAGGAAGGATGGCTTTGTGGTTAAGGCACTGGACTGGAACCCAGGACATCTGGGATCAATCTGTCTCTGACTCTGCAGAACACTTCCAGTGTGACCTAGGGCACCTCACTTGATTGGTTATGCCTCAGTTTCCCCACTGTAAAATGGAGATAATACTTATTCCTTTTTTCTACCTTTTGTCATGGCAGGAGCTATCACTTACTGTGTATATGTACAATCCAGATCTTAAAGTGCTGAGGCCCTGATCTCAACTGGGGCCTCTAGGTGCTACCATAGTACAAGTAAGAAATTATAAATAAAAACCTGCGTGGAGCACTGTTCTGTGGTGAAGAAAGTGTTCAGACTACCCCTTGCAGAGGCTTCTTGGGGCCTGATCACCTTACTTACTGGACCCCACCAATTCCACTGCCTTTCAGGCCCAGAAGTAGAAGGTTTATCTCTGAGAGAGAAGCAAGGTTTCAGAATCTGGACTGGATCCGAGGGGTTGCTCTTTAATTATTACTGTGTGAGGTGCTCAGATACTAGGGGGATGGAGTACCTTGGTACCTTAGATAGATAAATAGATTGATCTAGTCTCTGTATCTACGATCTTTTTCCTTTACCCACCTACCTCACATGCTAAAGACCCAGGACTGGATGGCCCCTTTCTGTTTGTAAAACTCATACTGGCTTCGTGAGATGTTTCAAGTGTGGACCGAGGATATGACATGGCCTTCACAATCTCCCCTTCCTTAAAGGAGGATACTGCCCCGACTGCAGTCTGCTCCAAAGCTGAGACCTTCTTATCCCTGTTGAGTCTGGGCAAGCAGATCAAATCTGTCCCTTTACCATCCTTTAAACTGCGTCATCCCTTCACTGTTACCTTCTGCTACAATTGAGTTGCTTTGCAGTGTCAATAATGTAATCCTACTTCAGCTCTGTTAATTTGGTTTGTGGCCATTGCCTGATGGGTGTTTCTATCTCTTTGCCACCTGTCAAATTATGATTACTTTATTTATACATATCACAAAATTGGCTGAAATTTTTCAATTTTTTCAAAAACAATTGTTTTTTTTTTAAAACAATTGATGAATTTTTAAAAACCATGAAAAATGTGAATGGAATTTTTGTGTTTTTTTCCCCCGGCCTACCTCCTTTTCCCTGTAGAGATGCATCCGATGAAGTGAGCTGTTGCTCACAAAAGCTTATGCTCAAATAAATTTGTTAGTCTCTAAGTTGCCACAAATACTCCTTTTCTTTTTGAAATGTTTTGAATGTCTAAATATTGATGAACTAACATAGTTTGAGAGAGAGAATTTTCAGGAAAACTTGTCAACTTTTTTCCCATTTTTTGACTAGCTCTAAAAGTCCTATTTTAAATTGGGACCTTCTAGAAAAGGGTTCCTCCCCAATATCTTTTGGGGTCATAAAATGTAAATCCGAGACTGTTAAGCACGTGATCATGTCCTTCAGAGAAGGGCCTTCAATATCCTAGTCAATTACCAACTCTCTTTCTTACTTTCTGCCTACCGTATTCCCCCTGCAGTTACATTTGCATCAGAGACAGTATTCTTCCTTATTTCCTGTTCTCAGTTGTTTCTGTAATTTCGATGTGCATTGTTAAGTAGCTACTGTGTTCCACCCCCCAGAAGTGGCTGCATTTCACTGGTTGGTAAAGTGTTGGTAAAGTGTTCCTTACAGTATAAAATCCTTTACCTATCTCACAGAGTGTTCTGAGTTATTCTTGCCAAATCTAAGTTTTCTAAAATCATGAGTCTGAACTCAAAAAATTATGAGGTCAGCTTTAAAATCATATATGATTTAAAACTTACTTTTTGGATGTTCCTGTTACTTTTGAGCCTGTACAGGAAGATAGCTGCCTTAAATACATAAATAAAAATGCAGGCCTGCCCATTGGCTATTAGGCAGGGGTCTCAGACTGGCTTCAGTCTAATTGGTAACAGTGGGATGTGGCAGCCGTCTTTCCATGAGTGAAAGATATAAGGAGGTGGTGGCCATCTTGACTGAGGACTGCCTGAGGCATTATTACCATTATACGTAATGGGGAACTCTGGTGATGTTGAATAAGTGCAAAAGTTTGTAGGTTTGATGCTACCATCAGGAGATCACAAGAGATTTAAAAAAATCCATAATATTGTAAAATCTGTGATAAAACTTATGATAAAATATCAAGAGTTAACTTTGGTTAATGTCTAAAAAAATGCTTTGTGCTCCTCAGAGGGTATGGTTATTATTTAGTAACAAGTTAATTTTTCATCTTCATTAAGGGGCCAATAAAGTGAGATATGCTGCACAGTCTCCACTATCATTGACTGCAGTGGGAGTTGGGGCACTCAGCCCCTCCCGGAGACTGAGTTTTGAGATGCCCTGAAGGAATATTTTCACGTGTTTTTAAGAAAAGCCATTTTTGTTTTCTAGGCCCTCCGTCTGCTCCCCTGAACCTGATTTCCAATGTCAATGAGACATCAGTGAACTTGGAGTGGAGCGCCCCTCAGAACAGTGGTGGCCGCGATGACACCTCCTACAACGTGGTGTGCAAGAGATGTGGGGCTGGTGACCTCAACCGCTGTCGGTCATGTGGCAGCGGTGTGCACTTCAGCCCCCAGCAGCATGGCTTGAAAACCACCAGGGTCTCTATTACTGATCTTCTGGCCCACGCTAACTACACCTTTGAAATCTGGGCAGTGAATGGGGTGTCTAAGCAAAACCCCAGTCAGGACCAGGCTGTCTCAGTCACTGTTACGACAAACCAAGCAGGTAGGCCTCTAAATGCACTCTCCTCCTCTTCCTCTCCCATCTGCTTTTTGCAAATGCCTTGACTTCAGTTCATGTCTTCGTAATTAAATGAATGAAGAGAACCCAAAATATAAAGCGCTGAGCCGGATCCATATTTTCAGGATCATTTATATGGAGTAATGTTAATGTTCAAAGGTAAGCTGTGGGTAGAAAAACAGAAGGGTTTGATTAGGACTTTTAGGTACAGCCCTGCAGCAGCAGTGCCCCCCTCCCAGTGCAGCACTTTATTGGTGCATGATACTGGTCTGTCTCCAGTTTCACATTGTTGGGTAGTGCTAAGGGGGTGCAGCTATGGCACTGCTGCTTCTCTGCATCCTGTGGGAGAGACCCTAAAAGTGGAAGTGATTAGGATGGGAGTTACAGGGGGAGTAATCTGCACTTCCCCAAGCTTTGCCTGGCACTTACAGGGGCTATTCAAGGATCAGAGGTATTAACTCTTTGCACGCTTCTCCTACACTGTGCACCCTTATACATGGCAAGCAGAATCTGGCCCATTGTTAAATATCTTCATAACCAGGTTACTAACAACATTTTCGTTTATCGAAACTGAAGTAGTTTTTTAATATCAAATGAACCTTTCACCGTTTAAGCTATTTTGTTTGCTTTTTTGCTTGTCATCCTGCCAAGACAGTGAAACTTGATTTGTAAGTTTCATCTCTGTTTAGACTATACTCCATTCCTCTTTTTGGTTTTGATTCTATATGCTTGACTTTGCAGTACTGCAGGAGAACTACAGTATTTCGTTCAGATTCTGTTTTTAAATTTTAATTTAATGAAAACTGTTTTCATTCAGACACAGCCAAAGTTTCAAATACAGCCTCCACACTGGAAGTGTGTGTGCAAAATTATTTACATATGCACTTGCATTTGTACAACTCAGATCTCTAGACATCGTGCTTACCAGACCCTCAGATATATGACCTGATCCAGCAAGGTGCCAAATGGCGTCAACTCTCATTAAAGTGAAAGGGACGCAACGCCTCTAGGAATGGGTCCATAATTAACATTTATGTACAGAATCATGGTTTTGTGTACACACTGTTGTATAAATATCTAACCAGTTAGAAATATACGTACTTATGCAGGCAAAATTACAAATACAATTTTAGAGTTGTGGTTCCTTTGAAAATTTGGTCCTGTATTTTTTTTGTAGAACCTTTTAACTGATGATATTCCCTTAAATTGTGATTTCAAAATGCAAACTATTAATTTGGCCAGGACTAACAGAAAAAAGGACTGACAGAAAACACAGAGAGAGAATATTAGGAGCGAGCTTTGGGAGAGCATTCCATACAGAATATGAAACAGCAAGGTTGAGGACTGCAGTAGGATTTGTATTTTGTGCAGTGAATGCTTAGCAAAGAAACAGCTTTTGATTTTTTTGACATGTCGGGGGGGAGGGCATTAGTGGATGCATTATGCATGAATAATTAAGTGGGATCCATCTCCTGTGTGAAAAATTCTACCATCTTATGCTTTAATATTCAAACCGGAATCTGATTGAATATGCAAACCAGAATTGATTTTGTTTATTATCTACGGGTAACAGTTGTTCACATCAGGAGGTATGTATTTTTGCCAATATTTCCTGCCGTTAGTCTATCAAATGCTTCAGGAGGCCAGGGAAAACTATGCTAGTGTGAATGAAAAGGAACTCGAAGATGCCAGACTGCCCTCTCTGCATTTCACATCACATTGGGCGTATAACGTCCTAGGATAGCCATGTGAAAAGTAAGAACTTGTGGCCCGAATCTACAAACCTTTCCTCCCGGGAGTTAATCCTTACATATGCAAACAGTCCCTTGACTTCAGTGGAACTGCTTGGTTGAGTAAAGGTTTGCAAGGTTGGGCTCTTGGGTTTTACAAGTAGTTATTCATGTAATCATTGTAAATGGGAGTCTGGAGTGCACTAAAATTCCTATGGCAGCAATTTTCTGTTGTAATATTTCATTATAAAGAGACACTGCCATGGTTAAATATATAACCATATATATATCCATCCACAGGGCATGTTTTTGCTTTCACACCATTTTTACACCAGTGTAACTGCCTTGATTTCACTGGAGTTACTCCTGATTTACACTAGTATAAATTAGATTAGACTCAAGCCCCTACAATAAAAAAGCTGTTTGGCTAATAAAACTTTAGCTGTTAAAACTGAAAGAATTTAAAACATCTTATACATTTTTTGCTATGTATCCTAAGACATTCCCACACTTGACAGAAAAAAAAATAGATGCACTCCATGAACATGACTCTTTACTCACGTGAGCAGCCCTCTTGGGTCAAATCCTGCGGTCCTCACTCAAGCAAACACTCTGTGACTGCATATGGACTGAGTATATTAAGTGACTGAGCAGAATCCTGGGAGTGGGGCGGGGGGGCTGCATGTTAAGTGTGCAAGTACCTCCTAAGGGCGTTCGGATATGCCATTCTCAGAAAATATTTCATTACTAACTACAAAATGTGCAATTTCCTGAAATCTCAGAGTAGATTTTTAAATGTTGATCTAAAAATGATCTCTATGTGTGAGCCTCTTTAGGAGGGAGAATGTGGGGGCAGATGGAAGGCACTGGGAAATCAGTATATTTATTACTGTACGTGATAAGAGCTTGAATATAGGTACTGCAGCTACAGAAGAGGTGCAGTTGAAGGGCACAGGTGCTTTCTGTTTGCTTTTGCCATTTTACTCAACTCAACTGAGACATTGAACTAGGCTATTCACTTTTGTCTCTCTCTATTTTTTTTTCAGTTAGCAGCCCTTCTCAATTTCCAGTGCTGCAGGAAAATGTTTATATGAAAATAAACACAACTTTTGTCATTGACTTTTTTTGCAGGGGGAGGGGAGGAGAGAAATATATTGAAAAATGTACTAGTCCTAGATCCTGCTTTCTTAAAAGACCTTGTTTCTTTTTTTTTTTTTAAGACTAAATTTCAGGTCTCAAACCAATTGAAAATCTCTCTTTAATGTTAAAAATAAAACTTCAACATTGTGACATTTTAAGAATGTTGGTAGTAGAATTCAGCTCAGCTTTCTGCACATTGGTTATAAAATGATACTTTTTTTAGTACCTGGGAGACTGACACACAGGACACTTCCCCTCATTTAAACTTGGAAATATAGATATATTTTAAAGAAGCAAAACATGACATGGGATGTTGTTGAAACCTACTGGCAGTGTCATTATTGCAGTGAGCACAACAAATGACTAGTATCAATGTTTTCTAGCACCCGTGGCGAATTTGGCCTGCTGTCTATGTTCATGACCAAAGAAAATCACAATTAGTTCATCATCTAAAAGTGAAGTGAAAGCACTGTGGAAGACCTGCAGGGACACCATTCTCGTACCGTGCCAAAAGAGGCTCTACGAGGAGGTTGACTGAATGACATACAAATCTCAGAGCCTTATTTTTTCCCAGAGGATAATGCTGTGAAGCTGTTCAAAATTAAAAGTAAATCTCTCAATAAAGAGACCTTTCATGACAAGCAGGAAGCCTTTGTTTCATGGAGGGGGGCACAGTACAGTTTATATTTTTATTAGAATACAGCCTAAGCCATTTAGGTCTCAAACCTGACAGCCAGTTCACTGGGAATAGTCCTTGATCTGTGTGTATGGCTGCATAGCGCGGAGAGGGCAGTGTTCTGGATTGATGCTGAAGCAGTTCATGTGGAATGAGGGTCAACAGGAAACAAACAAACTTCAGATGAGATTTAAACTAGAAAATCATTATGTTGCTTTCCTTCCTCTTTTTCCTTTTTCGGTTTCATTTTATGAGGGGCAAGGCTCTCTTTTCGGTCCTTTTCTCGAAGAAATTATATGGCTGATGTTTGTGAATAGACATAAACAGGACATCTGGTGATTTGTTACCTTGTTAGGTTATCTTCGGCTCAGTTTCTCCTTAGGTGGACCATGGCAGCTAGATGGATACAGGATATGCCAATTAGGACAGAAATACTGTATAAATAAACAGACCTGGTCTTTTCCCTCATCACACCAGACTGTAGATGTTTTAAAAAGTGCTGGTGATCAGAGTCAAGAAAGGATCTTATGAATATCTCAGAGTTTCTGTCCCTCTCTGCCTTCCCCCCCTTCCACCAGTCTGTCTAGCTGTCTATTTGCCTGTCTCAAAGATGCTTCATGTCAGAGGCAGAAAACTGTGGCAGATCATGCTCCAGTCTTTCTATCTTCTCCCCTTCCCCCCTCATCTGCTCCCCTGGTCTCTCAGCATCATACGGAACCCTGCCGTTATTTGCTTTCCATTTTATGTAGTAACTATCAAGGCCATGGAGTTATCAGTGCTTGGGCTGGACACCTTCCCCTGCAACGTGGACCCAAATGAGTTGAGTATTCCTTGGAGCCTTATTTCAGTGGTAATGATTTTATCAAACTGTGGTGTCCATATCCATTCTAGATATTCAAGCTCTATGTGGTGAAGGAAGAGGCTGACACTCTTTCCCCCCCGCCCCTCCATTTCCTTATTGAGGCACAATTACTAAAACAAAGAAAAATCTAAATGTTCCTTTGGAAGGAGTCTTATTTAAACAACTAGAATTTTTCAAAATCAAAGTGATCAGGATGGTTTGTTTGCTTCCAAATGACTCACCATCTCTACAGGATTTTATGATAGAGGAACAAATTCTTATTCCATCTTTTGGAGTAACTTATTTCAAAGCTGGTCTTTCCTTTCAGACATTGATTAGCATTCCACACACATTGCACCACGCAGCACAGAAAATGCATATAGGGTCCTATGTTCTGCCAATCTGATTTAGCCTGTGCAAAAGCAAATAAGGATCCATGGATATATTGTGCCCTCAGACAGTGTACACTGCATACATTGACAACAATAGAAGTTGCATGCACAGATCAAGAGCGTGATATGGCCCTTAGTTTGATTCCCATACATGGAGCAAAACCTGCCAATGCCACTTAAGCTAAGGGCTTGTTAGTGTTTTCCATCTGAATACCAATGCCACTAAAACTAAGAGTCTGTCAGTGTTTCCATTTGAATCCCCCCCTTCCCTAGGTATTCATAACTCAGCCATAAAGAATTGCTCCACACTGAAATATAGAGATATATAAAGAGGTTGTTAATTTGCAGGAATTAAAAGAAGCAGCAGCAACATGGACCTGTAAGTACATGGACACACTTAGGGCTTGTCTACACAAACATTTAGTTTCCAGGAAGCTTGGGTGTGAATATACCCTGCAGTATCCTGCCATGCACTAACTGACCATGTGGACGCTGCCGATGAGCATTAACATGCCCAAGGGCACTTTAATCTACTCCTGTTACAAAGCAAACAGTTAGTGCACAGCAGCAGAGTCCCTACGGACAGTTTAGTGTAGTGCAGGGTATATTCACATCCCTGCTTGCCACAAACTGTAAGTGTTCATATAAAGTTCATGTCCATATGAAAATAAAATCAATTGATTCTTCAGATCTATCTATCTAATTCAGGGGTGGGCAAAGTTTTTGGCCCAAGGGCCACATCTGGGTGGGGAAATTGCATGCAGGGCCATAAATGTAGGGCTGGGGCAGGAGGGTGGGGTGCGGGAGGGAGTGTGGGGAGTCAGAGGGGGTGCGGTGTGCAGAAAGGGGCTCAGGGCAAGGAGTTGGGGCAGAGGAGGGGTGCAGGATGTATGAAGGGGCTCAGGGCAGGGGGTTGGGTGAAGGAGGGGTGAGGGTGTGGCAGGGGGATCAGGGCAGGGGATTGGGGTGTGGGGCATAGGAGTGGTACGGGGTGCGGGCTCCAGCGCCGCTTACCTGGAGTGGCTCCAGGGTGGCAGCGGCGCCGCGCTGCTAAGGCAGGCTCCCTGCCTGCCCTGGTCCCGCGCCGCTCCTGGAAGCAGCCGGCATCACGTCCCTGTGGCCCCTGAGGAGGAGGGAAAGGGGCAGAGGGCTCCGTGCACTGCCCTCACCTGTGGGTTCCACACCTGAAGCTTCCATTGGCTGCGGTTCCCTGTTCCCGACCAACGGTTCCCCATTCCCGGTGAATGGGAGCGTCACGTGTGGAATCCACAGGTGAGGGCAGCGCACAGAGCTCTCTGCCCACTTCCTACCTCCCCAATCCCGGGGCCGCAGGGACATCGTGCCGGCCGCTTCCAGGAGTGGCTGCGCTATGGGGGTGGCAATCCCGCGGGCTGGATCCAAGGCATGCCTGTTTATGTGGGGGAGTGAGTGGTGCAGGCATGCGGGCATGAGTGTGTGTTGAAAATATTATTGAAAGGAAATTGAGTCAAAGAAAGGACTTTTACATTTCGTGCTGAAAGTGGTGAGGGCCAAGGTTGCAGGAGTGAGCTCCAGCTCCTGTGAAAGTTCTCTCTTCTGTGCTTACAAGCCTCCACCTGTTGGCCAACAGTTCAGCGTTCTAGTGGAATGCAGTTTTTCTGGAAGGCCATGGTCTCTTGAGGGAGCGGTCGTTGCACAGGTAGGGAGGGAAGGAGAGCTTTGACTATCAGGACAAGGATTTGAGTAGGGCTCTTCAGTGTGTGGAATGATGTATTCATGGGATGTGGTGTGGATGACCACAATTCCTCCAGGAACTAAGAACAGCAGGGGTGATTAGGCAGATTGTAGCACCTTCAGGGAAGTAACCACTACCTGGAGATGCTTACATGTACTAGTTCAAACTGGATTTTCCAGAGACCAGCAGACAAAGAAAGGACTTTTAGATAAATAACCTGAGTTTAAACTGACTCAGGGTCTTCTTTCTGATCCTGCAGATGGACAAGTCTTTCTGTCCAAGAGGCGCGGCGCAAGGGGGTGAGGGGGAGAATCCCTGCAGAAGGGTTGGAAGGACTTGACATGCGTAGACTCCATAAGACTTGATGGGTGACCTCTGGTAAACATCTAGCATGCATGCAGGCCCTTTTATTGTTTTTAATGTGTTTTCTCTGTAATGCTTTCATTTTAAGAATTAATATGCTTGCTTATAAAGAGCTGTGAGTTAAGTTCTAATTTCAGGCAATTACAGCTGTTCATAGCCTCTGAGGAGAGAGCAAAGCACACACACAAGTCTGTTAAGATAGTGTGACTTGCTGGGGGATTCACATTGTAGGCAGGGAACTGTGCAGCCTGGAAAATCCCTGGTCAGGAGGGAGACAGGTGGGGTCTCTACACTAGAAATGATCTATGAGGAGCTGGGAACCTTGAGTGGGTGTCCTTGGTGGACCCTGGAGGGGGAATGCAGGTGCAGTTGCCCTGAACTGTGTGTTGGCAAGTAGACAGGCTACTGCATATTGTACCAGGTTTTTCAAGATATGAATGAGCTGTGAATGATAATCAAGCCTGGAGGCAATGAATGAGTGGATTGCCATGGCTAGACCTTTTTTACCAGCCTGGCCCCACCTCCTGCCATCTTCCTACCACCATAACCCCACCTTTCTCCACCTCCCCTTTTCAGTTAGTTGTTCCCAATGGGTCAAAGGGATCAGGATCAAACATTCTACTGTAGGAGACTAGGATGACTGGTGTGGGTGTGTTACCTTCCTGCTTAGTGCTTCTTGCTCCGTGTTCCTTTTTGGTTCCTGGTTCCTGCTTGCTGAACTCAGTGTTCCAGTTTCTCTTCCTTTATGCGTGTACATAACATTGGGGTGCGTGCAGTTACTCAGGGCCTGTAGCTCCAGACCTACCATTTGGACTGTTGTTATGTTTTGTTCAGGCTGTTGCTGACTCAAGTGGCTCATGGTTATTACACGTTTTGATTGACCACCTACCTGTGCGTCTTGCTTTGATTTCCTTGTGTTTTGGAACTGCTGTTCTCGGGTACATCAGAGCGTAATGTTACGTTGACAAGGATTGTGCGAGCAACAGAGACCTTTGCATGACCACACAAAATGGGGAGGAAGCTTCTTACATAGACCCTGCTTCGCATTGAGACAATATGGTCCCTTTAGAATGGCTCTGCTCCCCAAAAGGCTGAGTTAAAGTGACTGTTGGAGAATATCTGGGTCATGCCAGAGGCCCCGTGCATGAGACGTGCTTCCCCCGGCTGTTGTGCTCTTGTTGTGCTGTGGTTGTGGCAGAGCTGGCAAAGTTCCATTCCAGAGTCATGAAAAGAGGGGATTTGAAATGAGAGGTGTTTTATTTTATGTTAAAGGAGGTGGAGCAGTTTCCTCAGCAGAGTATCACTCCTGAACTCTGTTGGAAAGGAGATTCCAAGCTAGTGAAGGGAAGACTTGGAGAAGGGGTGACATGATGAGAGTGGCAGATGCTGAATGCTTTGCAGCAGGATTTGGTAGAGATTCAAGTACATTATATGTATTTTTTTTTTAAATCTAAACTTTTGTGAATTTTTAACACTTGCAATTCATCTACTAGGCATAGGCAACAACCTCTTTTTTTTTTTAATTGAACATGTTGAGGTAGACCCTCAGCGCGTGTAAATTGTCCTAACTTTATTGAAATTAATGGATAATTGACACCAACTGAGAGTCTCCCCATTTTTTCCCCCCGTATTGTCTCTCTGGGAAAGTTTTGCTTTTGATTTTGGATGTTTGAAGGCTTGTAACGCATTGCATTACCACAAAGAGTTTTAAGGCAACACATATAATGGATTTGAGGAAACCACAGAACTTTCAAATGACTGTTGTAGGGGAGATCCCACAAAGAAATAATCCCAACACATAAATGAAGAAATTACGTGGAAGGAAAAAATAAGTGGTTAGGTAAAGAATACTTTTCATTTGGCTGTCTCAAATGCTTACGTGTGAGATCTGTCAGTACATCGGAGATACAGAGTGATGGCCAGTTGAAAATTCATTCCCAGGCACCTTTAATTATGTGTGTAAAAGAGTGTGTAGAAATAAGGAACTGCAATTTTCTCGTTAACAACTCACTGTGTTTATACACAGATTGCTGCTTCTACTGATGGTGTATAAGAAAGGTATAATTATAAGTCTAAGCTTACGTGCTACCATCTTAAAAGCAAAACCAGGAAAACTATTGTTGGGAGGGATTAAATTCTTATTTTAAGGTAATTTCAGTTTTACACAAAGAAATAATAAAAATAACAACTGCCTACTTTCTGGCAAAGCCATCTGCACCACCCATTTCCATGAATTTGTATTCAAGGTGGGGAATATAAGTCCCGGTCAAGAGGGAAAGAAAAGCTTTCTAAAGAGTCTTAGTAAATAACCAGCTTCAGGGTTCAGTGAACAGCTTAGACAACTTGCATGTCAGATAGCGCCAAGAAGTAATTACAGCATTTAAATAAAAGTTGGTCACATTTTTTAAAAGATCTAATGGTTCACTATGGGAAATGGATGATTCTTACATGCTCTCATCAGAAAAGATGGTTTCATCTTCAAGACTGAGCAGCACCAACGTTTATTTTTATTTACATTTATTAAACATAAGCTAGATGTATACCTCAGACCCCATTCTGATCTGTGTTATGCCAGAGCAAATTCAGAATAACTAAACAGAGATCAGACCCTATGGGTTTTTATGTACTATGAATTAGTTAGCTGTATTTGGCAATGTCTGTTCACTCTACAACTCTCTCCATTTGTATTCTAATCCGAGTGATTCCACAAAAGCACTGCAAGGAAGAGTTTTCAGTTCTTTATACAAGACAGTTTGTGGCTACCAAATGTTCAGATGGGCTTCTTATTTTTCTAGCTGACTCAATTAATTACTATCTACACCAGAGAGCAGCCAGAAAGACACCAGAATCTAGTCTGTAGTTGAACAACAATAAAGGGATTCAGAGAACTTTTATCAAAGCTTCCATTAACCCCCTGCTGATGTCCTCAAACAGGATTTTTTTTAGAGAATGGAAACACAAAAGCTAGTCTGCACAACTGCCCCTGTGTGTCCATTCAGAGGTTTTAAATCTGCACAGTTACTAATTAAAATGCCATGCAATGTAGCACAAATAAACATAGCCTGTCTCTGAATTCCAGAGTTTCTGCAATGACTCCGGATTTGAGGAACAGGTTAGTAAATTGACCTGGCTGTGGTCAGGGTAGTCCTGTTCCATTCATATATTTAATGGTTAGTTTGTAGCTGTTGTTGAAAAAAGTGTCTCAGATCTATCCATATGCATGAAAAATACTCCCAAGGATTTCATTTTTTGATGTCTTCTGTTTTTCTTTTTGCAGAGAGATTTATTGAGCCATGAGGGCCAAATAGAGCTGTAGCATGTCTACTGGATTCTATAATCAAAGTGGTAATGTTTTGCTGGACATCATAATACTGAGCTTTCCAGTGAAATTTCTTTCTCTCAGATTTGTCACTTCTGATTTGGCCCCACATGTGAACTGGGATGAAGAGAGTCCTCTATTATTATGGTAGGACTTCAGTGGGTTCCTCCTCCCCAAACAAATCATGTAAATGTATGTCCGCTCTTTGCATACCCTTGAAGGATTTCATGGCATCTCTTTAGATTAATGTAATCTGCCTTTATTACTAAATTCAAGAGCTGGCATCTCAAAACTCTGATTTAGTAACCTGCTTGGCTGTTGGAGCACTTTGATTCAGAGTCTCTGAGAGTAATATTTGGTAATCTCTATGTAACAAAAATTGATAGTGTTTTTTAGTCATTTCTCTTTTAATAATTCTAGAGAGAAGAAAAGGAAACCAAAGCGTATCTCTCTATTTTTTGTTTCAAAGATTCCTTATGAAAAAGTTTATAGAACTTAACAGAAAAAAAATATATAACCATTCTCTAGGCTTTTTGAACTATGCTATAGAATTTAATTAAAAATTATATTCCTATTTTTGAATACTATAGGCTAGTTTACACACACACAGAGAGAGAAAGAAAAGACTATCATTTTCTATTAAAGTCTATAGGTTTTAGAGTAATTTCTATTAAACCATGTTTAATTTTGATAGAACCCTATTGGTTTAATCAGTATTAAATTCTGTAAGACGTTTCCATGAAGAATTACTGCAGACAGAAAAAGTGCTAAAGTTAAATTGTAATATGTAATGAACATAAATATCCTTTCAAAGATTCCTGAAAATTAGTGGTAAAACATTTAATGTTTTAAATTAACTTTTTTATCATTTTTAATCTATTGTATCCTGTTATAGGAACACATTAATAAATAACACAATAAAGGAGATTTGGCTGGGTAGTGTGCAAAAGAGAGGGGTTGTACATAACTGTCGTCTAGTATATGAAGCAAGTTTTGTGTAA
The DNA here is from genome assembly GCF_009764565.3 of Dermochelys coriacea. NCBI lineage: Eukaryota > Metazoa > Chordata > Testudines > Dermochelyidae > Dermochelys > Dermochelys coriacea. The sequence goes on from NC_050076.1 coordinate 38,788,792, forward strand.
CATCCATTCGTTGTAGCAAACAAATAAAGGCAAGATCTGAAGACAACCCAGAACAATGACTCCCTGGGAAGACTGTGTTTGTCTAGATAACATACCACATTCTTTAAATCTGTCCTCTGAATCAGCCTCCATTTATCTTTCTTAGCATAACAGTGAACACGGACTGAAGGGCTGCATCTTTCCTTCTAGTTATCAAGACTTGGTGCATGCACATAAATAAGACTGTAGGTGAATTGAATATGCAAGTAGCTGCAGGCTTAACAAATATTCTTTCAGCTCCAAGGATAATTGGGGCCATGGTGATTAGTGGGATTTTGTAGGGTGCTGCAGGTTTTTGTGGGTTTTCTACAGAACATCGAAGATGATGTGCTGGGCCCTGCAGTGCATTTCCATGAGCATGCCGCACTCTGTTGCTATTGCTGCTGCATGTGCTGAAAGTTAAAAAGGCTGCAATTACGCTAGCGCTGGGAAGAAAGCAGCAAGAGAAGTGATTTGAAGAGAGTGGACCTGGTGCAAAGGGAGACAGCGTCAGAGCTGTTGGCAGATGTGTGATTTATTTTCAACTGGAGATCATTTTTAGAAACTGAAGAATAGCAAATGTCGCAAACAGTGGAGGCTCAGCAGGGTAGGCATTGTCTTGAGTCAGATACAGAATGATCTTTACCTACTGCGGTAAATTGTTCATTTGTGTATTCACTTTCAGATGTCACCAGTTTCCTCTGGGCATAAATAAGGATCACATTTGTGGAAACGTCTGTAACAAAACTGAAAAACGGGGTGGAGGGGATGTAAGAGAAGTAGAGACTTAAAAAATGAGAAGTGGTTCACAATTTGTTAGAAAAAGAAACAATGTTGGAATCATAGTTTTTTATGGGGCCGGGGATTGATTTTTCCCCTACCCTTCTCATTTTTCCCTAATTCTGCCTTATGAGCCTCAAAATAATACTTGGGGCCTTCACTCTGAGAAGAAGAGATCTGCTTCACATCTTAAGGAGTTCAGCAAAAATGATCAGTCCTCTTCTGATCAACAGCCAGAGGGAATCATTCAGAGGCCTCTTCCCTCAGCTGATGAGCATGCAGGGCCAAGAAATAAAAGGCTAGGATCAGAATACAAACTGATCTGTGATTGGCAAACCACGAGACTGCTGGGCCAAATTGAGGAACATTATTGTCACTGAATTTTGTTTGCACAACCATTTGGACTTTGTACTCTTCAATGTCAATTCTAGCCAGTTTTAAAAGTAATTTTTAAAAAGTTGCTGTTTCCTGTTTTAGTCCCCCATGTCTTCATGACTTCACAGGATGTTAGTTTAGCATTGAAATCATTTAGACTTTGAAATAGCTCCAACAGAAAGGAAAAATCCCTAGCAATTATCTCACCTTCCTGACCATTTCTGTTAAGGCAGCCGTCTTGATTTTTTAAGCACTTGCTCCATCTGGGGAGTTTGTAATTGACACAATGGTCGTTTATTAAAATGAATAATTCAGTTGTTTTCAGCACTACACATAAAACCAAAATCAACACAGCTAAAAGCGTGCATGAACTGAAATTATGTGGCACCTGTGATCTAATCTGTTACTGATACCCTAAAGCAAGATTTAAATTCTAAGGCTGTATGTTTCAAGGCTTGAAGACTCCTCACATTTCCATCCCTCATTCTGTTTTTAACTGAATTAACTGAAGATTGCTCTTGTTTTTACAAAACTATGCAGTGTGCAGAATGAGGGTGTCTCCCTCATCTAGTCTTTGTGTGTTTTATAATTTGCTAACTACAGGTTTCAAATGAAGAAAAGTGGACTTAGTTCAATTCCAGAGAAATATAGGGGAATAAAAAGAGGGGCGTGACCGAGTCCAAGAGAATTGGGCATACCAGCTGCTAACTAGCGGCACTGCTTTCTCTGAAAGCACAGACTGCCCTTTCATCCCTCGAGGTGGTCCGTCAGGAAGAGAGATGAGGCACACTGGCAGAGCAGTGTGGCAAAGCTTGCCCTGCTGGTATCTGTGCTGTAACTATTCGTGGAAGAACCAAGGGATCCATCTCCTAGTGTTGTCACACTGGCACCTTGCACAAAGCATTACATTATCTTTTTTAAAGTTGTGAGTATGAAAAACCATCAAGCTTGATTCAGTGTGGAGCATTTCTCAGCTGTTCATAGAAGCCTGCGATGAAGATCATGCCATGTGCAAAAAGATCATCTAACCTTTGCGCGCAAGACAGTGGCCTCACTTAGCAGGAAAGCTAATAAAATGTAAATCTTTAGATTGTTCAGTTTAAATGTAAATACTTAAATGTGAACTTGCTCAAGGAACTTTGATGGCTTTAAAACTCCTTTCCACCCTCAGACTGTAAAGCAGGAGCTGAAGCTTTATGTTGCTCTTTGATGTTTGCAGGCACCATATGCTCAAAAGTGCATATTTGAAATCAAGTCTTCAGTTGCTGTTGAAGCCTGTGACCTGCCTGTATCACTGTCAGGGTAAAAATGTTTATCATTTTATTATCTTCCTTCCTCTGAGGTTCTTGGCATTTTTGATGTTGTATGATTGATTCAAGAAGTACAAATGGTTCAGCCTAACTCCTTTTGAGGTAGCCATAGCACATTCGAAGCCAGGATGACACCACCTGACCAAATCTGTTTACTCAAGTAAGAAAAGCTGCTTTAGCAGAATGATCAACATATTATATTTTTGTCTAAAAGGTACTTCTGTGTGGGAGAGCTTCAAAAGCTGACAAGTGAACAGGCAAAAGGCTTGTATTTATCTGGATTTCTAGGCAGGCTCTTAAACAGTTCTGTCTATAAAATCTAATATTCTTAATTCTGAGAGTAAATGGCAAACAAAATTATTCACCAGGTATAGATCATCTGGACATCTACGTTCCAAGTCAATAAAAGACAACTGTATGGGAAATGCAGAAAATGTGTCTCATTAAGGAATGAAGTGTGGTGCCCTAGAAATAAAATCATTCATTTGTGCCATAGTGGATTAAACATTCATGATTACTCCTGAAATAACTAAGTGCTCAGCTGTCATGGTGGTAAAGGCAGAATAAGGACTGAAGAAAAGAGAAAAATTCCATATTGACACACATGAGATCTGAGACATTAGGCAAGGAGCCAGAGCTATCCCTTCTAATAAGGGACAAGTGGTCACTCTGGTATTTAAAGACTATTGTTAGCATATCTTACATAGTTTTACTGATCCCTGATACACTATATCCGTCAGAAGTGGTTTAAAAGCTGCATACAAGAAGCTATTTATGGAACACAACAACAGGAAGTTTTATTCGTCCTACAAAACCCAGAAACAATGCTTCACGTTCTTGATGGCCATCTACTGGAACCTTGCCCCAGTAACGATTTACATATATATGCATCTATGCCATAGAGCAGTGGTTCTCAAAGCCAGTCTGCCGTTTGTTCAGGGAAAGCCCCTGGCGCGCCGGACTGGTTTGTTTACCTGCCGCGTCCGCAGGTTCAGCTGATCATGGCTCCCACTGGCCGCGGTTTGCTGCTCCACGCCAATGGGGGCTGCGGGAAGGGCAGCCAGCACATCCCTTGGCCCACGCTGCTTCCCGCAGCCCCCATTTGCCTGGAGTGGCAAACCGTGGCCAGTGGGAGCCACGATCAACCGAACCTGTGGACGCGGCAGGTAAACAAACCAGTCCAGCCCACCAGGGGCTTTCTCTGAAGAAGCGGCGGACCGGCTTTGAGAACCACTGCTCTACACCAACAAGTAGAGCTGTTGGCTTGTGGAGAATAGGGTCTGGTGCATCTTCTAACATGACAGAGTAATGTGTGCTCTCCACATGCCCCTAGCCAGAATTCAGCCCAGGGGATGCTACTTTAGTATGGTCCTTTCATGCTCTCCCTCAGAATAGGTTTTAAACCTGGAATCAATGTTAAAGGATGTCCCAGCTATCTCCCATTATCATGGCTGCCTGTCCCACATTCTGCTATTGTCTTTATCCACTGTAAGCTATTAAAGGGACATTGTTTCCCTGTTTAAGCTGCAGAATTTGTTTCTCTTTTATGTTGAGGCAAATTCTAATCTCAGTTACAGGTAGAAGTGGCTCAGTACCTGCCCAGGTTAGGGAGCTGGCAGCTAATTCCAAACTTACAAACTACTTTTGGCTGCAGAATTTCTTTAAAGCAATATGCAGTGCTAAGTACATCCACCCCTTTTGTGTTAATAGGCATTTAGGAATGTTTCTTTGCCTATTCTCCCCTCCCCACCCAGCAATTGTAATGTTCAGACAGATTTTTTTCAAACTGAAAGACTTGTTTTCCTGTTTATTTTAAACTGGCATTCATACATACAGGAAAAATACACACTGTATCCTGCCATGTTTCTGTTGGCAAGTATTAAGTTATCCTTGTCAGAACATGCCAACAGGATTTCTTAGCAAGCTAACAGAAAGAAAACAAGCGGTGCTCAGACTAAACAGACCCGATGCTTGGGTGTAAAGCAGGATTCTTGTTAAACATTGCTCCCCTAAATGATGCTCAGCAGATTCTGTGTGTGTTTGGTTTATAGCTGTTCTGTGGGAATGCGGAGTACTGATTACAGATTCAAATCTTTGGAGTTACTCCAGATATACACTATTGTAACTGAGATCAGAATTTGGCCCTCAGAGATTAATAGCCAGGTTCTCTAATTTTTGTTGTCCCCAGTGGATGCAAAGCCAGTGTAGCTGCCTCCTGCACCACCCCTCTGCCACTGAAGCTTCTGATATAAGCTACAGGTGGGCACTAGTAGGTATGTCTACGCAGCAAATAAATAAAAAATTAATGTGTCAGGGAGTCTCTGAGATTGGGCCAACTAACTCGGGCTTGTTCTTTGGGCCTAAAAATATCAGAGTAGACATTCCTGCTTGCGCTGGAGCCCAGACTCCCAAGACCCTCTTCCCTCACCGGGTTTCAGAGCCTGGGCTCCAGTCCACGGGCGGCAAGTTACATAGTCCCGTGGTGCCTATGCTCCAGGAATATTCAGGACCCAGGGGCCAAGCTCCACCTATGTTCAGGGCTGGGTCTCTCCCCTGGCCCTGTGTGCCGCCCCTGCATACCTCCCCCGGAGCATCTCCCACCCCTGGAGCCAGCCCAGAGCCTGCACCCAAACTCCCTCCCAGAGCCAGCTCCCCACACTCTCTCATGTACCCCAACCCCTTGCCCCAGCCCAGAGCCCACACCCCTCCCACACCCAAACTCCCTTCCAGAGCCCGCTCCCCACACTCTCTCATGTACCCCAACCCCTTGCCCCAGCCCAGAGCCCACACCCCTCCCACACCCAAACTCCCTCCCAGAGCCTTAGGCAGGTGTGTATGTCTCAGGAGGTGCAGGGGGTGGGGAGGATTTGGACCCGTTCTGGGCACCACCAAAAATTAAACAAACCTACCACCTTCCTCCGGCCCAAATATATACCTGGCTCTTTTTTAGTCCTGTAGTTGACCTGGGCTCTGAGACTTGTTTCTGGAGGTCTTTTTGTTTTTCCCGGTGTAGATGTACTCAGTGTGTTCTGACAATCACCAGCTAACAGACAGCCCCTGAGGCTCCATAACCAGCTTCATGTCATTTAGAGCAGCCCCAGTGCTGCTCTAATCTATGCCAAGACTGGAATCTCACTCAGGGATCCACAACAGGTTCTTTGTGGTTCTTCTCTCAGCAGATATGGTGTGCCTCTGAGAATGTAGGCCAGGACAGAGGCGACATGTGGTGGGGTGCACAGGGTCACATTCCCCTCCTCCTCAGATTTCTGCCAGGGTTTATATGTCCTGGCCTGAACCCCACTGCATACCACCAGAACCTTTAAATTGTGCCCCTCCCCCCACTATCAACAGTCTCTTCCAGGACAGGATGGTAAGAGGCACTGCACTCTAATGATGGAAATTAGAGCAGCCTTAGGGCCATACTGACCATCAGCATTGATTGGGGGCAGAGGAGTCAGGAAGCTGCTGAAAAGTCATGTCTGCTACCCCCTCAGGTAAACTCAGCAGAGCTCCGTCACACCTAAGCATCTGCTTGTGGATTTTAAAGCCTGTGAGATGTATTTGAAAACTGAAAAATCCCTGGGTAGTGTGGCAGAGGTTATATAATGGCTTCAGGAATCAACCATCATATTTGGCATTTTGCAAATTTCAAACTGAGATTCCTTTCAAAAGGGACTTTTTTGTCAGTGACCCAAGTTTTGCTGTAAGCTTTTAACTTGATGGGAGTGAGAGCCAGCTTTTGAGGTTCTGCAACACTCCCAAAGCAGGTGAGTGCTCTTACTAGGAGAAGGCAAGAAAATTGAAAGGAAAATTTTAGCTTTCTTGTTTACATTTAAAAATAAAACAAACAAACAAAACCCATACATTTCTATCCCTTTTCCTTCTGAAGGAAAATATAATTGATGTGAACTAATCACTTGATCCGAGAGCTTGTCACTCCTTTATCCTAAAGATCACAGGTTATTCACAGTGAGTGGCTTTTGGAGTCTGGAAAAAACATAACCATATGTCCCTTGGTTTTGGGGACTACCTCATGTATAGGTGGCAGTACCACCCTGGCTATTGCTAATGGCACTAGAGCCACTGTAACCTGCTACTAGTCTGCTAACTCTGAGTCAGTTCTTCTGCTGAACAGCTAGCATGTCCTCTGGCCACAAGGAGGTTCCGGGAAGCCGAATAGCATGAGAAGCAGCATGGTCTCGACGAAGGATTTAGAGCAAGAGATTAATCCCAGCTTTCAAGCTGATTTGGGTCACATAAACCAAAATTTTCAAACTTGGGTGCCTAATGTTCGGCATCTAATTCCAGAGATGTAGATTTAGATGTTTTGCTTTAATCATCATGTTTGAAAATGCTGATCTTAAGCGCTCTATGCCTCAGTTTCCAAATGGAGGAGAGTAGCAGATCAACCATCTTTCTTGCCAGGAGACAACAACAGCTAGCAGGAGACTGCAGAGGAAGGAGGATTGTGTGAAGACAGAGGATTATAGAGTGTTTTGTGAGGCCTTCAGTGGCTCAGATAAGCAACCACAAAAACAACAAGGAGTCCAGTGGCACCTTAAAGATTAACAGATTTATTTGGGCATAAGCTTTTGTGGGTAAAAAGCCAACTTCTTCAGATGCATGGAGTGAAAATTACAGATGCAGGCATTATTATACTGACACATGAAGAGAAGGTAGTTACATTACAAGTGGAGAACCAGTGTTGACAGGGCCAATTCAACCAGGGTGGATGTAGTCCACTCCCAATAATTGAGGAGGAGGTGTCAATTCCAGGAGAGGGAAAGTTGCTTTTGTAGTGAGCCAGCCACTCCCAGTCCCTATTCAAGCCCAAATCAATGGTGTTAAATTTGCAAATGAATTTTAGTTTTGCTGTTTCTCTTTGAAGTCTGTTTTGAAGTCTGTTTCTGTTTCTGTTTTTTTGTTCAAGTATGGCTACTTTTAAATCTGTTATAGAATGTCCAGGAAGTTTGAGGTGTTCCCCTACTGGCTTTTGTATGTTACCATTCCTGATGTCCAATTTGTGTCCATTTATTCTTTTATGTAGGGACTGTCCAGTTTACCCAATGTACATGGCAAAGGGGCATTGCTGTCACATGATGGCATATATCACATTAGTAGATGTGCAGGTGAATGAGTCCCTGATGGTGTGGCTGGCATGGTTGGGTCCTCTGATGGTGTTGCTAGAGTAGATATGGGGACAGAGTAGGCATCGAGGTTTGCTACTGGGATTGGTTCCTGGGTTAGTGTTTCTGTGGTGTGGTGTGGTGAGTAGTTGCTGGTGAGTATTTGCTTCAGGTTGGGGGGCTGTCTGTAAGCGAGGACTGGCCTGCCTCCCAAGGTAAGCAACCAAACTTATTTCACTAGTTCTTCTGTCACTAGTTCATATGTCTTGTTACAGTAACACAGGAAGTGTGTTCATATGGGGAGAGTACTGTTTTCTGATCATTAAGATGCATGTTAAAAATAACCTAAAATTTACCAGGCTGCATGCACTGTTCCCAGATTCCCAGCATGGAAAATGGCCCTGGAAAAAAATGTTAACGGTCATGGGGAGGGAGGGGTATGCAGTGTAGTTGTGTGTCAGTCCCAGGATATTAGAGAGACAAGGTGGGTGAGGTAACATCTGTTATTGGACCAACTTCTGTTAGTGAGAGACACAAGCCACACACAGAGTAGGGGTGGTTATTGAGAGTTCTAGCCCAGTTTTTCAAAAGTGCACACACATCTAGCTTGCAATTAGGATTCATATGTGCACAACTGTGCTCACGTGCATTAGGTGTTTCACACAGGCATGTTGTCATGCATATATTCGAAAACTTGGCCTTACATAGTTCCCATTGATGGTTCTCTGTGGTAGTTACTGAGAAGAGAATTTGGTCCCACAGGTGGAAAATGTGAACACACCCCTTTAGAAGGTGATTGCTCAGAGCCCAAAGCACTCACAGTCAAGTGTCCGTGCCTGTCATTCAAAAATAATGACAAGCTTTTGGAATCACTTGCCCAAGCACTCTGGTAAAGAGACTGGAGTAAGAGGCTTTATAGATTGGTAGCAGCAGAACAGAACACCTTAATTTAAGAAAGGACAGAGCAGAGCCTTGTTTATGTAAAAATACAGGGCCAAATTCTGACTCCTTTCACGTCAGCGAGACGTCTCACAAATGAAGGTTCTATCTAACATGAGTAAATTACAAGAATCTGGCACACATCATTTTTGCTTTTAGAAACCTTTTAAAAACATGCATGCACCCTTTCTTTCAAACATCCTGTTCATGCTGTGAGGTTACTTAATATAGTTTTGAAAATCAGATTTAAAAGAACATTACAAGGTCTAGATTCAAAGAAAAATCCTTGTGCATATCAGGTTTCTTGCATTAGCTTTTCATTTCAATAAATCGAAGATCTTATTTTATGTCTCTTTTTTGCTTTCTGAAGATTTTTTTCTGCTTTAATCCCTCATATGTATAATACATTAAAGTCATTAATAATGAAGTAGGCTTTTAGCATCTACCCTGGAAGGTAAAACCCTTAATCACAGTAACATCATTAGTGCATTCAAGCATTTAATTTTGATGCCTGACAGCATTTTAAAGCACATAGCCATTGATAAGAACAAATAAGTGTTGTTATGTTTAATTGAGGGGGAGGCATGAAAAACCCTAAACTTCAAGTAATTAAATTTAAATATGTCATTTGAATTTAGCTGAGGTAATGTATAAACTGAGGTATATTTTTCAATCAGTGAAAGACCTCTTGAAGTAAGCATGATACATTTCAATTTAAATCCTGGAGAGTGGAAAGTAAACCCCGCTGCGGTTAAGAAGGTAACTTGACTAAAACACTGAGCATTGTGTGCCTTTGACATCCAAGTGCTCAGGTTTCAAATACTTTCATAAAGGACTGTTTTCACTCGTAGCTGCTTACAGGCCAGAGACCTCTCATTGCAACTGTTTATTTCCTGTTGTTGTTCCCCTCCCGATACTAATATGAACCGGTAATGAAACACTGCCATGCTGCCTCTGTTCTCCTTTCAATTGCCCCAAAACTGTTATAATTCAGGGCTTGTTGGCCCTAGGAAATGGCTTTATGGCACTTGGGTGAAATTTTTGTAGTACATCTGCTCTCTCTTTATTTGTAGGCCACAAGCACAGAACTGTAGTAATAAAACTATTAGTAGGTGTTTAATGGCAGGTTATTGAGGAAGTAGATAAAAGAACATTGCTGTATTCACATCAGTAATGGGGGTGAAGTTTTTAAAGGAGACAAATTGCTGAGCTTTGAACTTAAAAAAATTATACTTAGCCATTTTGTCAAAGGGAATCTCCTTTTATTTCACACCAAAGTATCTCCAGTCAGTCTTCACTGTGAAATATACTGGTTTGAATTTCTACACAGTATGTAACATTCTAGTATGTATGTGTCTGCCTACAGACATGTATATTAGATGTAGGGAGTTGTAACTTGGTATTATTATGGCAACAATAACTTTACAAAGAGTGTTAACTTTGTTTCACTTCTATACCACTTGATGTATTTCTCTCTATTGAGCACCTCCAATAATACAGATTTCACAAGGCATACTTTTTTAGAAATTGAGGTTCATAATAGCTGTGCTGCTTGGATGTCTTGAGGAGAGTAACATTCCAGTTACATAAAAAAGAAAAGGAGTACTTGTGGCACCTTAGAGACTAACAAATTTATTTGAGCATAAGCTTTTGTGAGCTACAGCTCACTTCATCGGATGCATTGAAGTGAGCTGTAGCTCACGAAAGCTTATGCTCAAATAAATTTGTTAGTCTCTAAGGTGCCACAAGTACTCCTTTTCTTTTTTGCGAATACAGACTAACACAGCTGCTAATCTGGATTCCAGTTACATAGTTTATGATCAACCAATTGCTTGTCCAGATATTGAATTAAAAAATAAAAGACACTTTTTTTTCATTAGAGAGACAAGGTGGGTGAGGTAATATAGTTTATTGGAACAACTTCGGTTGGTGAGATAGACAAGCTTTCGAGCTTACATAAAGCTCCTCTTCAGGTCTGGAAAATGTACCCAGAGTGTCTCAGCTAAATACAAGGTGGAATAGATTGTTTAGTACAAGTAGTTAACACATATTTTAAGGGACCATTCAAGGTGAAGTAGCTCATTAACATCTCTCCAGTAATGGGGGGGCACGGGGCGAGTATTGCTAATCTGCTCTGTGTGTGTGTGTGTGCGTGCGTGCGTGGAAAATGAACCTGATTTCCATTTTATTAGCTAAGTAGTGATGTTACTGCAAAGCAAAGCGAGGAGAATGAGCCCTTGGTTTAGAAGCCATTGGGTTATCAAGCAGGAGAGTTGCATTACCAATCCCAGTCATGTCACATATATAACTTGATGGAACACACCTGAATCCTCCCTGTTGGTTTATGTTTATAGTCTCCTCTGTCATCCAGTATCTGTCTGTTCACATGAGACACAGAGACAGACAGACAGAGAGAAAGGGTCTGGAGGCATTTCTAACAGAGATGCCAAGCTGTCAAATAATAAATCAGGAAGAGATTCCCTGATGGCTTCACTTCAGCAGGAAGACTCCCTTTTGTGACTATGTGTGTGGTATCTGCTGGTTATTTTCACTCCCATCAGACCTGTCTGATACGGTCAAGTAGGTTTGAAGCTTTCACGTTCAATTTTCCCTTCATTTATTGTGACTATTTTATTTCTCTCTTTCTCTGTAGTTTTCCGGGATACACATTACATCCTCCTTTCTCTTTTGACTACTTTCCTGGATCTTCATCTCAGAGTTAAAAAAAATAAAAATCTGTATTTTTCTAGGGTTTCAGGGACAAGAGAGGAAATACATTCAATTTAGGAAGACCTCTAATCTCTAGTAATACAGAATGGCTTTGTTAGATAAGATTAAAAATTTCATGAATGTCCCTCTTCATCCCTGGAGACCCCACAATTTGTATCAGCTATTGTCAGTAGTGGCAGGGCTTGATAACAGCTGGCTAGAGACATGGCCACACAGCAACACAACAAGAACCAGGCAACCTGTTTCATAAATCTTCAGCAAACCCATTCCCCCAGCAGAGCTGTGAATCTGTTACTGTCATAGTCCTAGGGAAAATGCTTTGTCCTCCAACCAGTCAAAAACTGAACTTCAGCACTATCAAGGGCCCAATTGGAGTGCACATTGAGAAATATTCCATTGTCTTTTTAATTGTAACCCTTATTATTAAACATGGATGTAAATTTGAGTTGATTTTTGTTGGATACATGACTAATTTTCCAAAATCATGTTTCCTTTCTGCCCTGTCAGTGGAATTGGAAGTGTATGGTACTGTAAACCAACTGTAACTAGCTATCATTTTTATATAGGGACAGTTACCATTGGAGTCTTATTCACAGTACACCAGATTCTGATGTCTTCCTCATGGTGGGTAGCACCTGGCTCCCTAAGTAGTCCCATTAAAGTCAGGATCTGACCATCTGGAATAAGCCCACTGACTTCAGTTGGACTATTCACAGACTGTTACTTCACAGCATGAGTTAGGGTGGCAGAAAAACTGGCCCATATACTTGAGATGCAAGTATCCCAGTGTTTATGGGAGAAGCTGAATTTGTAAACAGTGGGCCCAGTTCTGCTCTCACTGAAGCAAAAGTCCCTCAACTTCAGAGGGACCAGGATCGATCCAAAGGTCAATATCCCATTTCTTGTAATGTTAATAGCTAGTGAAATGATACCAGTTAATACTGGAAGGAGAATAGGTGGAATTGCTATGGAGCCAGAACTAACAATTCCAAGGCCTCATGGGGCATGTTTAGTAAACGTCAGAAATGAGCCAACATCTTCTAGTATGTTAGCCTCTTACAGGGCTTTGGCTGCAGGCATGGTGTAACATCACAGTACTTGGACCACCATGCTGTTACTTCGGAGACTCCCGCTCTAGTATGGACCAGAATCCAAGAATGGGCTTGTTAGAGAATCTTTCTGTAAGAATAAAAGCTCACTGTGCTGTAGGTAATAGCAGCAAAAATAGCAGCTTTATGCACAAACACAAGTCTTTTCTTCAAGAGACGTTTTAATTCCCCGCAGTGCTATAGATTCACAAAGCCCATTGAGTAGGAAAGCTACAATTAAAAATACATGATACTCATTTAAAAATAAAATATTGCTAATATACAGTTTTTCTTTTTTCTTGTCAGCTCCGTCTCCAATTGCTTTGATACAGGCTAAAGAAATAACAAGGCACAGCGTTGCACTGGCCTGGCTGGAACCTGACAGGCCGAATGGAGTCATCTTGGAATATGAAGTCAAATATTATGAGAAGGTATTACTCAAAATGATCAGATGAGGTTTGTTTCCATTACAGCCATTCCCAGATAGGATCTCATTATTGGGACCAAATAGATTTGATTTCATAATCATATCCAATTAGGGATTTCATACACTTGAACAGTTACACTGAATAATGAGAATAATATACTGCACTCTCCTCTAACAGTGTATTTGGGTTTTTCTTTTTTTCTCCCTTAGAACCAGGTTTTTACAGAGAGCACATTTATAATGAGAATCAATATAGCTGAGAAGTAGTGATACATTAGCCTTACATCAGAGATAGAAGTGTAATAATGAAGCATGTAACACAGTAATAATAATAAGATCTGTTTAAGTCGATGGCTTCCGCTTAGAGTGATGGTGTGGGTTTGATGGCTTTTAATAGAAAATAAGAAAAAGAAAATTACATTCTTTAGTCTTTCCAAGTTATAGGGAGACATTATTTCTACAAAATAATTTGTCTCTCCTCAAGTACAGAACTATGAAAAGAGCTATTTGATTTCACGGTTGCCTGGAAAATGAACAATTACCTTTTCTTTCTCTCTCTCTCTTTTTTTCTTTCTTTAAAGGTAATTGCTTATTTGCCTCCCTAATAAAGCCAGAAAAGGGCAGCTGATTTTCACTGAAACTAGATTACAACATTTTCTGACACATTTTTCAGCCTGAAATAGACTTTAAGACATGGGCTTTCAGGCAGACATTTCCCAAGGGTTTCTTGGATATGTAGCTCCTGGCTGGAAGAGAGGAAAAAGAAAGAGTGAACGAGAATAAAATGTTGTTTGTTCATCAGCAGGATCATGATTGAAGACCTGGCTACTTTCCAGAGAATTTTCTCGTTCGATTTCTGAAACAGACATTAGACATACCATCGTTAGATGTACCATCCCCATCATCCTTTCTGGCCATCTCCAAGACCCCCTTTTAAACCCCAGTACTAGTAAGGGTAACAACAAAAACCTTTTTAGGGATCTTTTGAAAAGTCAATTGCTATTAGTCATAGCCTCAGAACAGATTTGGCAGCAAACTGGGGATTCAGGGTTCACTGTACAGGGAGACATTTTTGTGTGCCTCACTCCAGTGCTCTGTTGCTCCTAGGACCAAAATGAACGCAGCTATCGCATTGTGAAGACAGCCGCCAGAAACACAGATATCAAAGGCCTGAACCCTTTGACTTCATACGTGTTTCATGTGCGAGCCAGGACAGCAGCGGGATATGGGGACTTCAGTGGGCCATTTGAGTTCACGACTAACACAGGTAACAACATGTGCATCATTGGCAGAGGGCTGACAGTAGATACATTCCTTCCTCCATTTCTTTCTTGACTCTACGCAGATTATAATATAATATAATATTATATTATATATATATATATATATATGAATATAATTGAGCTGCTCATTGGGAGTTTGACTTCATTTATTCACTTGAATGTGGCATCCATATTGTGACATACTCCTGCGTGGTACTATGATTTGTAAAAATGGCTGTTGACTGCCATTTCCACTGTTGTTTCTCTGATCCGGCCTTAGTAAATCTGACGTTGCACAGTTATTTGGATGTGTTGCATACTGGATGCAAGATGCTTTCAAATCTTAATGAAGAAATCTGAATGTGGTAGGGTAGAAGTACACACTATAAATGCTCTGAAGTTTTTTCTCTCATTGATTCATGGAGATTTATATTTTCAACTTCCTTTAATGATAATATGAATTATTTGCATAAATTTCCAGTGTGTCCCATCTAGAGAAGGATAAACCCCAGTTACTCTCCTTTTTTAATGTACTCTCCTTTTTTTTATGTGAATCAGTGAGGTATGTTGTGTGTGTCTCCTTACTTCTGTGTTTTCTCTTAAACAATTTTGCAAAGGGAGGCATTTGTAGATTGTTCTATCTGTGATTAGGTTCTCATTTGTTTAAGTCAAGGTAACATGTAATAGTCCACAAAAATGTGAATGGAGTGTTTGCTTCCTAAGACACCGGAAGGAAGAGGATATGACCGAACCTGTTTCTTTAATTTCCATTATGCAGGTCTGTTTAAATCACTTCAGGTCACGTCATTCTGTGCTAACGTCCCTCAGGCATGGCATGAGAAAACTTAATATAGTCAATCCACCAGGCAGAGGGAAGACATTTTAAAACAACTTGCTGTGTTTGTGTCAGTGAGGAATGAGCATATGGTCCATTAAAAAAAAATAAAGTAAACTGGGAAACAATTCAGTGGGCAATAAAATAGGCCTTATACCCTCTGACTGAGAACGGAGGGGCGAAGGAGAGGAAGTCCTTGTTCTCAGCAAGTTGAAGTTTCCCAAACCATTGTCAAACATAATGTCTTTAACTAATTAGAGCCCTTCTGGAAAATTATGTTGAATGAATACATAATGAAGGCCTGAGACTGGCTTTGAGTAATACCCTGAACTGCCTTTGCAAATCAGAACACAGCACCAAGTGTTGCCCATGACAATTTTGTACTGTAGGTGGCTGTGCCCTAGGTGTGTGACACTAACTGATGTCTTCTCTGTCTCTAGTTCCTTCCCCCATTATTGGTGATGGTACCAATCCCACAGTGCTTCTTGTCTCAGTGGCTGGCAGTGTTGTTCTCGTGGTCATTCTCATTGCTGCTTTTGTCATCAGCAGGAGGTAAGAACTTAAACCTCTCTCTCTCTCCCTCTCCCTTTCATAAGGGAGCTTTTTGTCTCTTCCAAACAAAGCTGAATTCTTTGATTAGCATCATAAACAGTGCATTTGCATTACAAGCCCTCTCCCATGTAGCTTTGATCTTCTCAGCATTAGTACCACAGCAGTATGTAATGTAATGGTAATAGTTCCAGCACTATTTGCCCTTCAAATGCAAAGCTGATTTCTGTAACTGGGATTGAGAAGCAAGCCAACTGGATATTTGATTCAGAGTAGCAGCCGTGTTAGTCTGTATTCGCAAAAAGAAAAGGAGTACTTGTGGCACCTTAGAGACTAACAAATTTATTAGAGCATAAACTTTCGTGAGCTACAGCTCACTTCATCGGATGCATCCGATGAAGTGAGCTGTAGCTCACGAAAGCTTATGCTCTAATAAATTTGTTAGTCTCTAAGGTGCCACAAGTACTCCTTTTCTTTTTGGATATTTGATGTTGAGTTTAATGAGTCTGAGTACAGGGGATCTTCTTGGGTTGGCTTGTTATGTGTAGGGGAAGGAAAGCAGTATTGCAGTGAAGTAACGTGCATGGAGAACCTCAAATGGTCTTGCTTGGGTGTTTTTGGTTTTTGATTTTAATACCCCCAGTTGTCTGTACATGTCTGCATCAGCCATTGGGATAGTTCTTCCATTGTGGGGAAGAAAGGCACTAAAGAGAAGCCATAGGCACTCAATACTTTGTATACAGTAACACATCAGACTGGATCCATGGCTTCCATTGTCAGGCAGAACCATAATCTCCCATCAAGCACATGCTGCTGCCCCCAAAACAAGGTTTACCCCTCAGAAAAATCATTACAACATCTCATATCAGAGAGGAGAAATACAAGTTGGTCCACTCTCCCTATAGAGTCTGATCACATTAGCTATAAATGGGCACAGCTTCCTTCTGATTTACTCTTTCACTTCAAATCATCTTAAAAAGAGCAGTTAAATCAGTGTGATTATAATATCTGGTAAATAGTCATGCATTGTAATGGCTTTCTGTGGATGTTCAGCTCAACGCATCCGTGCTGGCAGGAAAAAAGAGGAAAAGAACATATGAAAATGTAATGCGGAGAGACAGGTTTATTAAAAGCCATTGCAACAGAAAATAGCATCACCAGGGCTTGATGACTTAATCTCCTCTCTGCTTTTATTGATCACTTTATTATTTAAGACCAGATTGATAGCGGGATACATTGGATTTCTAATTATGAGTCGCCACCTTGGAGAATTGAGCCTGTCGAGTTGTTCTGAGATGATTCCTTCCCCACCTCCCCCAATAAAAAAAAATGTCACTTCTCAAGGCTGATAAACACGGCTTGGTGATTGGCCCTCAATGGATCACTTTTTAGAAAATGAAATGTCAACCCCTTGCCCTAGTATTGATTCTCTTTAGTATCGGCCTTAAAGCTGTCAAAGGAAAGGCTGCCTGGAGCCTGGTAGCTGACAGACTCGCTGATGCTGATGCATACTCAGCCAATTCTTCTCCCCACTCAGGCTGTCTGTTTAGTTATCTCTGCCTAGAAGTGTTTAAATTGGACAAAACACAGATAAAGAGCAGGCTGGTAGCCAGGACCAAAGGCTGGTCTAAATGCTGGTGGGAATGCAGATAAGTTAGTCAAGTGGCAGTGGGTTCAATGATGCCCCACAGCTCTGCCTCAGTAGGTTTTAAAGAGGCTGTGGAAGAGAAAAGACATAACAAAGTAAATGAAATGCCAAGGCAGTAAAAAACCATGAGGCCCCTTCCTGGGATGTTCGGTGAATATCAGTGCATTTAGGATGTTTATCATAGCACGACCAGCCTACATCCATTTAGCTCCAGTAGTTGGGAGTAGCTATTGATACACAAAGCCCAGTTTTCAAAAGTGGATGCCTTAATGGGGCACCTGAGGCCAGATCTGCACTAGAAACGTTTGCTAGTATGGCCATATTGGTAGGAGAGGTGAATTTTTGGAACATTTCTATACCAACAGAAGCCCAAGAGTAGACATTGTTACACCAGCATAAAAGGACTTTTGCCAGCATAGCTTATTTTGCTCACCAAACCGCCTGCACCAGGAGGTTTTGCCAGTGTAGCTACACCAGCAAACCTTTTCTAGTGTACACCTGGCCTAAATCTCATAGTGTGCCAACAGGTCTGCACGTAGGTATACAAACCTCCATTCTGTGCAGTTGTACTGATATCAGTATCAAGATGTGGGATAGGGATATCCATTTAGGGTGCCCACATTTGAAACTGGGCTTAATATTGTCATTTAGCATAAAGTCAAATCGGTGCTCAAAAATCATCTTCACAGCGGAAACTTTCCAAGGACCGTGCTGTCTACTACCTCCGACAGCCTGAGGATATGTTGTTCTCTTCTGTTCCTGGGAGAGTTTGTTAACATTAGGATTAATCCACTTAAGTGTTAGTTTAAACTTGCGTAGATTAAGTCATGTAAATTCATACAGCAAAGGACAGATGGCAGCTTGAGCATTTCTACAAAGCTTCCTACAAGCACACCTCTAAATTGAGACTATTTCAAATGTAGCTTTTGGGGAACATTTGGAGCAAGAGGATGAGGCTTTATTTTCAGAAGGGAGTTGAGTGGAGAAAGATGGCTTTTACTAATCCTTTTTTGGTTATCTAATTAAATTATATTTTTTTAACAAATGTAAAGAGGTCTCTTGGGTAGTAGATTGGTTTACCTTCCACTCTCTGAATTTGTTGCAGACACAGCAGCAAAATGAAGACAGACTGAGGCATGGAATTATGTGGCAGGCTGCAGCTTTTATTAAACTTTAGCACAGGCAAGGAGTACTACCTGCCCATCTCCCAACTCTTATATACCAGCCATTTAATTGGCTCTAGTGAAGGGGTTACAGGGCTCCTTACCATATAACCTGTATCTTGGGGTGGGCTCTCCTTAGCCTACCCCACACCTCTGGACTCTGCTCTCTCTCTTTCTGAGTCCTAGCACCCTTCCCCTCACAACCCCTACAAGGGGGAGAGAGGGTGCAGAAGGGTGGGGACCATGAGGGCCACAAGGTCTCACCCTGTCCCTTGAGCCCAAAGACCATCACCAAATTGCAGGTGTTTTACTTTGGGAACTGTTGATTTAAGCCTTTCATCTGCACTGGAAAGTGGCCGCAGGTTGTGACAAGTTAACAACCCAACCTAGGTACTAAGCGCTTTCCTACTTAACCCACTGTGGCTTGACGGTACAGCAAGGAAAGCGAAAAACTCCCCGGCCCTCTGCCACTTGGCCTATGGGAGAAAAAATTTCTTCCTGACCCCTCAAATGGGCAATTAGCCAGACTCGCAGCATCTTTCAGGCCAGGTGCCCGTTACTAGTTCAGGGTAGGTAGGGTGGGACTGCTGGAATGGAGCCAAAAGAAGCTCCACATGGCCCCTACTCCAGGTTAAATCTTGAGAGCTGGGGAATGCTGCCCCCCCACTGGCCAGTGGGTACCATAGACTCCCAGGGGGAGAAGCTACCGGGTGTCCCTTAGTGACTATCCCCCTTCACTGCTGGCCCCATCAAATTCCCCCACTCACTGAGGCAGATGGTGGGCATTTAGCTGAATGAATTGCCCACCTTTTACTAATGAGCCTTGGAACACCAGGCTATCTCAGTCATAGCCTTGCGCTCTCTGGCAGGCAGTATTTTAATCAGAGCAGCTCTAACCCTCAGCTCCCCTTTTGTTTATAAATGGTAAAGGTGCCAGCAGTGATGCAGGGGCTGAGAGAGCAGCCCAGAGTGCATGCTGCTTCACCACAATACATGCTAATCCCCCCCTTTGTTGTTTGTGGGGCAGGCCTATAGGGAAAAAGCCCCACCCCTTCTTTATCTCCAACTGCCACCTGTAGACTTGCCCGCATCTCTGACTCCTGCAGTTTATGAAAGCTTCTGTATTCTCTTCCTGAACACCACCCCTATTTAGTCACCACCCCTGAAATCCCTGTAATTATGGAATTCAAACTTGGGACAAAGGTTTCCTTCTGTCATTCAGGTGAGCTCTCTGTGGATGTCAGTTCATGTCCAGATTTCCTCCCTGTGGCTCAATGAGTGAATAATGAGCTTCCAGGGCTTTTTTCCCCCTCAGGGACAATTGTAGACAGCAGTGTCCCGCCCCAAGCCAAGGAGAAAAGGTCAACAGGTGACAAAGATAGAAGTGGAAGCAGGTAGTTAGTTTGGAAGGTATTATTAAAAGCTAATAAGCTACAATTATATTGCTTGAACAGTAATTCCTGTGTTTCCTTTTACCTGTTATGCGTCTAGGGTGTTTTGGGCTAGTTTTTGTGTATGGCTTAGAGGGAAGTTTTTAAACAAGATGAAAAGGATATTTTAATACTTAAGTCACTTTCATGTAACACACATTTGCATTGCATTTTTCACTTCTGGATGTCAGTATTAATTGAATTAAGTTGGAGGGGTCATACATAAAATTCAGAATAACTTTTTTTCCTAAGTTAGGCTGCATGGTGATCATTTACTTAACTGAAAGCATTCTATGCATGCACAGCAATAGCAGTGCTGACATGTTCCTCTCTGCTAAAGATCAGTTCCTATTATACACTTATAGACATTTTGTGCTGACTTTCACCCTATGCAACCCTCTTTCCCCCCCTTTTTCCCCCTCCCCCGGTAAATGAGAGCACAATTTGGTCCCTTGATTCACTTGATGCAACAGTCGTCCCCAGGCAATGAAAATGGCTTAATTCTGCATTTGGATTTAGAGGGATTTTTAATGGTTTCCTTTTATTTGAAAGTATTGGTTTTTAATTAACGTAACAAAGAAAGAAGTTCACAGGCATTTGTGGCATGTGTGGTCCGTGGCATATAAATTCAATTCCCAGGACATTTTAGGGAGCTGTGAGTCCTGGATCAAGGGCAGTGTGGGACTGTTTGGTATTTTTTCCCGTCAGTGTTGTTGGCAAATTATTTAGCATATTGCACACTACAAACTGTGTTAGAAGAACATTATGATTGCAAAAGCAAGCACTCAGAAGTTAGGAAATACCACTTTAGCTACTGGAGAAACAGATAAGCAGACATAGGTTCTCATCTTCTGCATGGAGAAACACCAAAAAGAGATGAGATGTACTTTGTCAATGCATATCACAGGTATTTGCCTTCAGAAATTCTGAGTTCATTCCAGACACTGGAGGGGAGAGTGTTGTGGTAGTCACAGATCCTTCTTTCTGTTTTCTCCAAACATGACCCCTACTACCCTATCTCCTTCAACCTGTCCCTGTCATGTCTTTTTGTCACCCCTGTCTCCTCAACCCAGTCACGTTCTCCTCTCCTTCCTAGTCCTAGTCCTAGTCCCCACTTCTAATGCTTCTCATTCCAATCCTAGTCTCCTTGCCAAGACAGTCCTAGTTTCTCCCTCCAGGGTCCAGGTCCAAGTTCCGGTCTCCCCCAACCCCTCAATTCCTTGTCATACTAGTTGTCTAGCCATTCCAGTCTTCTTCCCCCCTCCTCAGGTGGTCCATTTCACTTATTTCCTCACTCCTTCTGCTCCCAGGCTCCTAGTCCCAGTCTCCTTACTTAGCCAGTCCCAGTTTCCCCACACATGTTTCTTATCTTATTGTAGTTCCCCTGGCTTCCCGTCCCAATCTCATTGCCCAGACAGACCCAGTCTGGACTGTTGGAAGTTTCATCATTGATGTCAGTAGGAGCAGCACTTGATCCCGTGCAATACTATATAACAATACTGTACCTAGCTCTGTGTAGCACTTTTCATCAGTAACTGTTACCACGCAAGGAAGAGATCTTGGAATCATTGTGGATAGTTCTCTGAAAACATCCACTCAATGTGCACTGGCAGTCAAAAAAAACAAACAGAATTTTGGGACTCATTAAGAAAAAGAGAGATGATAAGACAGAAAATATATTCCCCTATATAAATCCATGGTATGCTCACATCTTGAATACTGCGTGCAGATGTGGTCGCCCCATCTCAAACAAGATATATTGGAATGGGAAAAGGTTCAGAAAAGGGCAACAAAAATGAGGAGGGGTATGGAATGGCTGCCATATGAGGAGAGATTAATAAGGCTGGGACTTTTTAGCTTGGAAAAGAGACGACTAAGGGGGGATCTGATAGAGGTCTATAAGTTCATGACTGGTGTGGAGAAAGTAAATAAGGAAGTGTTATTTACTCCTCTCATAACACAATAACTAGGGGTCACCAAATGAAATTAACGGTCAGCAGGTTTAAAACAAACAAAAGGAAGTATTTTTTCACACAACATACAGTCAACCTGTGGAACTCCTTGTCAGAGGATGATGTGAAGGCCAAGACTATAACAGGGTTCAAAAAAGAACTAGATAAATTCATGGAGGATAGGTCCATCAATGACTATTGGCCAGAATGGGCAGGGATGTGTCCCTAGCCTCTGTTTGCCAGAAGCTGGGAATGGGCAACAGGAGATAGATCACTTGACGATTACCAGTTCTGTTCATTCCCTCTGGGGCACCTGGCACTGGCCACTGTCAGAAGACCGCATATTGGGCTAGATGGACCTTTGGTCTGACCCAGTATGGCCGTTCTTAAGTTTTGATGTAGTAGGTCTCAGAGTGCTTTACAAAGGAGGTCAGTATCATGAGGTCAGAGATTAGGAGGCCCATACAGGAGCAAGCAAGAGGAGTAGTTGGGCAGCAACAACACCCAGCTTTGGGTTCCTTTGACTTTTGATCTGTCTCTGTTCTTTTCAGCTGCCCTCCCACCCTTTATAATGGGCCAAACCAAACCTGCTATCCAAACTTGGGAGCTTTCAGTATAAAAGTCTTCACTACAGAGATGTTTCCTGTATTAACTTCTCTCAAATCCACACAGACTTTGATGCTTAAAACTATACTCGAATGCTTTTTTAAAATTAAAGACATAAATAATATAAATGTAATATAAATATAAATATAAATGTATGTGTAGAAATAATGTGTAACTTAATATGCTGTACCACCTATCATATTAATATTCACAGATGTGTAGTCTGAAAGGGCTTGCTTTTTAAATTCCACCTCTAATTTTGTGCAATTAGAAGTGGGTACAAAGGCTAGCATTTAGATATCCGCCTAATTGTGCTTGCAAATCAATCAGTTAGACATCTACATGTTAGCATTTGCATCCACATTTAATTATACTAAAAAAAACTGGAGGCCTAATTGGGTCCCCTTTCAAAATTTGGCTTCAGAATTACAAAGATCTGTGTTTTAAAGAAAAGTAGCTGCAAAATAAACCTCCTTCTTTTTCTTGAATGGAAATATGTAAATTTGAGTTTTTGTGTTTCCCTTGGTACGTTTGTTGGTGACTGTAACACCTGGAGCTGTGTAAGGAATGCAGCTTCTTGCATTGCTGTTGGTTATAAATTAGGCCATCAACTCTTGTAGGACAAACCCAGAACATAGGTCTTGGCAGGTACAGCAATTCAAGTCTTGGCAGGTCAAGAAGGTTCTGAGTTCATCTCCTAAATTAAGAGATTTATTTTGAATTGTAATGCTCTTTTTCATCCTGATAGACGCAGTAAGTACAGTAAGGCTAAGCAAGAGGCAGATGAGGAGAAACATTTGAATCAAGGTAAAAGGCAGTGGTACTTGTTTTTTTTTATCTGGTTCACAAAGCATGTCTGTGTTCTTATGCTTAGAAAATAAAGAATGACATTCCTCTTGAGATGACTATTTCACTGTTTTCCTTGTTTGCAGCCCTTCTCTGCCAAAACAAAGCATCTAGTAGCAGGGAAACTTTGAATGGCAGGCTTTATTCAAAAATCCCAAAGGTTTTTTGGGGAGATTTTTTTTTTATTCCCTCTCACTCAAAAGGTTTGTGTGACCTTTACTTCTGGCTGAAGATGATGGGCATGTTTTTCTGCCCAGTATATGTCAAGGATGCTTCAGGATGGGCCAGAGCAGGTGCTTAAGAGGAAATGTGAGGCATGCATTCCTTCCTCAGATCTTGTATACACTACAGGTTATTTCAGGATAACTTACGTCACTCAGGGGTATGAATAATCAACACCCCTGAGCGACATAAGTTATACCAACCTAAGCGCCGGTTTAGACAGCACTATGTTGGCAGGAGAGCTTCTCCGCCTCTTGCAAAGGCAGGAGCTATTAACCCCACGGGAGAGCTCTGTCCTGTTGGCTTAGAGCATCTCCACCACAAGCAGTACAGGGCTGTAGTGTAGATATAGTCTCAGTGACTGAACATGCTGTTGTTTCTAGCTTTATTGAGTGAAGGATCAAGCTTAGGGTCTGAACTCAGAACTCCCCTGGCCCAAAAATGGAAGTTATGCATACTGAGGGCATGTTCGCACTACAGATTTAAGTTGACCTACAGCCACCACAGTAATTACTGCAATGGCTGATGTCCTCACTACCCTCGCTCTAACGGTGGTGCATCTCCTTACTAGGAGCACTTCCACCAACTGAAGAGGGGCACAGTGGGGAGTTGAGAGCCAGAGATCTCAGTTCCACACAGCTCCCCATCAGGAGCCCAGCTGCCCACCGGGTAGCAGCCCGGGCTTCTTGACTCCCCATACTCTGCCAGGAGTGTGCGGGGGAGGAGCAGCCACCCATGCTTCTCAGCTCTCTGAGTGGGGAGCCTGGCAGGCACAACCCAGCAGGGAGCCAAGGGTAGGTTTCAGGGTGGTAGTCGTGTTCATCTGTATCAGCAAAAACAATGAGGAGTCCTTGTGGCACCTTAGAGACTAACAAATTTATTTGGGCATAAGCTTTCATGGGCTAGAACCCACTTCATCAGATACATGGAGTGGAACATACAGTAGGGAGATATAAATACACAGCATATGAAAAGATGGGCGTTGCCTTACTAAGTGCATGCATCTGATGAAGTGGATTTTAGCCCACAAAAGCATATGCCCAAATAAATTTGTTAGTCTCTAAGGTGCCACAAGGACTCCTCATTTTATTTAGTATCTAAACAGACGGTGCGCAGCCCTAACTACACTGACAGAAGCCCCTACCTCTCTCATGGAGGTGTTATGTTGGTGTAGTAGGGCATTTACATTGGCGGGACAAGGCTGTAGTGTGTACGTTGACATAATTAGGTTGATGTAAGCTGCCTTGCATCGACCTAATTGTGCAGTGTAGGTCTAAGTCACAGAGCTGCAGCCAGCTAGTTGGCATGCTACTGATATATGGAGTTCATTCACTGTCAAAAGCCTGATGCTGTTTCAATAGATGGGTAATTAAATGTTTGCATTTAAAAATAAATCACACTGTGGAATCTCCTTAAGTCCTTTCTTCTTTATTCAGTCAGTGCTGACATGGTGAATCTTTACTGGACACTTTCTTTGCTGTTGTATACCATTAAGAATTCGCTCCTTTTATGCTCTGTACTCAGCAGCATGTAGATCAGTGACATCAAATAAAGCATTTTTGTCTTGCAGGTGTGAGAACATATGTGGATCCTTTTACATATGAGGATCCAAACCAAGCTGTGCGGGAATTTGCAAAGGAAATCGATGCCTCCTGTATAAAGATTGAAAAAGTCATAGGTGTGGGTAAGTTTCAGGACATCTGTGTTTGTGCAGAAAATCTGTTTTTGTAATGCATAGCTTTCATTGGTGTTTAGGTACCTTGAGATCTAACTTTGGTTAGTATAACAACTCCCAATAACAAACAGGACTTTTCAGAACTGCATTGACAATTACATTTTGGCTACAAAGGGTTACGTGTCTCATGTGCATGGCTGATTGTTTGGTCTTTTTCCTGCAGGTGAATTTGGTGAAGTGTGCAGTGGACGTCTCAAAGTACCAGGAAAGAGAGAGATCTGTGTTGCTATCAAGACTCTGAAAGCTGGGTACACTGACAAACAGAGGAGGGACTTTTTAAGTGAAGCCAGCATCATGGGACAATTTGACCATCCCAACATCATCCATTTGGAAGGCGTAGTTACCAAATGTAAGTAAGTCATTTCTGTGACAAGGCCAATTTGGAAGTCATTGAGAAATTAAATCTGCATATTTTTCCCCCTGTTAAGTGACAGATGGAGCAGATCCACTGATAGCTAATAGGAGGAAATCAGTGCAGGACAAGTCATTAATCTTGTTGTCAGCTATAAATGGGTTTATAGTTTCAACTGATACCCTATCTGCAGGCAGCTTGTGCAAGATTTTTTAGGGGGAATTAATACTGCAGGTTTTTTGGTATGCCAGGCAGCCATCTTTCAAACCTTTGCTAGACTGAGCTGCTTGTTACAAGATAGGTGAAGGCAGATGGTAAGCAAAGTATTTTAAATACTTAAAAAAAAATCAAAACAAAACTACAGTGTCGGTGTGCTTTGAAGTACAAGGCATATCTGTGAGGAGCAGGTCTTTGAAATAAAATAGTCTTTATTTTAATATGAAACTTGCATATATGCTGTCTCTGATTTATGACTTTGATAGCCTTGCTTCCATTTATAGTAACACCTGGTCGATTATTTTGTTTAAAGCCTGATAGCATTCACTTGAATTCTGTCTCGATAAGAATATGACAAAGCTCAACAGATGCTGTTTCTAAGCCAGAACTGAAATACACCTGCAAGACCCATGTGGGTCTGACTTCATAAAGCACCACTGACACTGTGTAGTGGTTACTGTTTAAGATAGCTGTGCTCCAAATACAATGCATAGCATAGCTGCAGAACATGCGGCAAAGTGCTAAAAGTGGAGGATTCTTTAGATTTAGGGGTTCATTTTCAGTGCAGTGTAGCATCCATTGTTGTGAGCGGATGGGGCTTGTGCATTCAACCCTTCACACAGCAATGAGAATACATGGTATTTAATTAAAAAGATCTCTTGATAATAAAATAAAGTGGCTGATTAAAGGGAGAGTGGAGAGCCCATAATTTTTAATGAACTAACAAGAGAAATGAGCTAAAGTGTTGAAAAAAATCAGTGACAATAAGAAAAAAAAATCATTTAGGGAAGATTTCAGTTGGACACCCACCTCCTCTGGAATGTCAAATGGGAGTTGGATTCCTAAATCTCCCATTTGTGCCTTTTAAAGTCTCCCGTTTATATCCTGGAATTCCCCCTTTCTAATGTCCATGATTTTTGCTGTGATTGGAAATATAATTAGTATAGAATATCATTGTTTTCTTTTAAATACAAACTCCACAAGGAAAAAAAAGTCATTCAGACTGTTATTGCCTGTGGCTTACCAGGCCTTGCTTTAATTAAAAGATAATATTATAATTAAATATCTTTGCAGGTCTAAAAGAAAAGGAGTACTTGTGGCACCTTAGAGACTAACAAATTTATTGGAGCATAAGCTTTTGTGAGCTACAGCTCACTTCATCGGATGCATTCATCACGATGAAGTGAGCTGTAGCTCACGAAAGCTTATGCTCCAATAAATTTGTTAGTCTCTAAGGTGCCACAAGTACTCCTTTTCTTTTTGCGAATACAGACTAACACGGCTGCTACTCTGAAACCTTTGCAGGTCTGTTCCCTTTAAAAAAAAAATGGGGGGGGGGTCGTTTCTGAGTTGGTGGTGGTGTGTTTGCTACAGACTGTGATTTTCATAGCACTTCTGGAAAAAAGAGAAGCAACAGGGGGATCTTTGTATTGGAATCCCACCGAGGCTCTAAAACCCCTTAGCTAGGACAGCTGTAACAGTTATAAATGACTGGAGGCATTTGCATAATGCAGTTCTCACTGAATTAAAATGATTTCACATTTTCACTGAGGAGGTGGTAGGCTGAGCCGACCCCAGTGCGCCCTGTCATCTGGCTCCCAGGAAGCAGCGATTCTGCTACAAGCCAGCTTGGGCAGCTCAGAGCTGTTGCTGTTTGGTAAACAGGGCTACTTAAGAAGACATTCATCTCAATTCCTCTTGTACGTTTTCTGAACATTGTGATAAATGAATGCATTTAATAAACTGAAAACTAAAATGTAAGATGAATTGTGGAGGTGGAGTGGATGGGGCTGTTGGAAGAGAGGAAGCAGGAAAGTATGAATGCATTATTGGCTGCTAGTCAAGTACTTTCATAATTGACTAGATGATGGTAACTTGCTCCCTCCCCAACCTCTCTCACCCTCTCCCACTTCCCCACTGCTCAAGCAGTGCCTGAGTAATGGAATTATGTGTTAATGCACTGAAAGAGAGTCTCCCTTTCTTTTGAATTGACAAATTGTATTTTGATTGAGGGAGGTTAATTAAAACTCATTTAGATGTATTTGTTCTGTCGAATGACCGGTCACAGTTGCAAAGGGTAAATGAAATGGGGAAATATGCAGATTGGATTAGAGTGGTTTCCACTCTTACTGATGAATGTTCAGATAGGTGAATTTTCCTGTATGGAGAAGGAGGAGGAGTGATGTCTTATCCCAGCCTTTTCCTGTAAGAATGCAAATATTCAGCCAAGGCTTTTAAGATCACACACACATAGTTGTTTTGCTCAAGGCTTACCTTTGTTCATGCAAATCAGATGAGTAGATATACAGCTGCCTGATTACAATTTCAAACACATGTTCATCTACATGAGCAAAGGTGGGTGATCATGACAATGAGAGTTTTGGGCATTGGCTGAAATAGTAGGAGAATCAGGAATAGAAGGCTGTGTCTACGTTAACAGGGATTTTAGTGGCAAAATTATGGCACTGAAGTTATGCTGGCATAACCCCACAGTGCAGACGCATCAGAGGAAGGGGGTTTCTCCATGCTGTAGGAACACCGTTAGCCAGATTGATGGAAGCATTCTTGCATCACCTAGCAGAGTTTACATGGCGGGGAGGTCAGCCTAGCTACAGCGCTCAGGGGTATGGATTTTTCACACTTCTGGCAGAATTACAAGGGGGAGGCATTCTGTTGAGTGAAAAATGCACTGACATAGAAATAATTATGGGAGCTTTTCAGCACTAAAATATTTCACAGATGGACAATTTTAATAGTCGATTGTTCTGAGCAGATACTGATGGTGAATGGAGCAAGGAAAAGTTGAGCGTTTTTGCCAACTCAGCTCTATCTTTATATTGAAGGCATCTGCAGTTTAGGTCACAGGTTGGTTGAACCCTCTCTCCCCTATAAAATTCCCTTTTTCGAAGCAGTTCCTGTCAGTATAAATACAAAAGCAAATGTTCTCAGGGACAGGAATTTCTCTTTTTTTTGAAGGAAGAAGCAGTGTTGTCTAACGATTAGAGCAGAGAGGTAGGAATCCTGGTTTCTGTTTCTGACTGCCACTATGTGGAGCCTGATCCTCCAAGGACCTGAGCACTCCCAAGTCTCTCACTTCAGTTCTCCTTGTAGAATTCACACAGCCTCCCACGGGGCTGGGCTTGGCAATCACTTAATCTCTTTATGCCTCTCATTGGGCATCTTTAAAACAGGAGTAATTAGATTGGCCTCAGTCCTTCAAACAGAGAGTCTGAACATCATGCATGCTTAGTCCATTGAAATCATTGGGGTTTCTCACCTGCAGGATCAGGGCCATATAACTTTGTATGTCAAGCGTTCTATATGTGCATATTTATTCATTATTATTATTTATTATGAGATAGGCCATTTTTCTAGTCACCATTCTATGTCAGTAACCCAGTATTTCTTTTTACATTTCTTAAAGTTAGCTTTTCCGTATTGCACTATGGAAAGATGAGTACTGCTACTGCATCTGACCCCATATTTGACATAATTCATTGAATCGTTTATTTTGTGAGGGAAATGGAGAAGGCTCATTTAGAAATAGCAAGTCATACAGGATACAGGAATCCAGACTGAGAAAGTCAGGAGGGGTTCTGGGGAAGGAGTTTATATTTTGCTCAAATCTCAAGCTTCATCTGAATATCTTTTAGCTGCTGACAGCTTTCCACTCCCCTGAAGCTTTGATTTTTCAAAAGAAGGAAAAGGATCCAAGTGCTCACTGAGTCTTCCTCTAAAAGAAAATGCATATTCTAGCAAAGAATTTAATTATCCTAATGATTTTTCAAGTTTGAACAGCTCTATCTGGTACCTCCTCCCTTCTACTTCTTTAGCGAGCAATTATCCATTCATAGGTTCCCTGGAGACTCGAGGCCACTTTAGTTAAAGACCTTGTCAACCAGTCAACCAAAGGGTTAACCTTCCAGATGGAACCCTTCAGTGTTCTCGTCCCATAATATTTCTTTTCCAGATCCCTACAGCTGAGGCATAAGCTTGGTGCTTTTTAAATTAAATTAGAATGTGCAAGACAGGTGTCTTGGCAGTAAAATCATGTGCAACCCATTTTTATCCCATTAACATCAGTGTTCATCAAGGAATTATGTTTTTTTCTTTCTGCAAACTCTAGGTAAACCGGTAATGATCATTACTGAGTACATGGAGAATGGTTCCTTGGATGCCTTCCTCAGGGTAGGTGATTGCTTTATAATAAACCCAAAGAGGTTTTACATAGGGAAACACTCTCTGATTCCTTATTTTTGTTCTAGTTGGTGGAGGGATAGAGAATATAAACCTGAGAATGTTTGTATTTGGGAAATGCTTTTTAATATCTTTTTCTACTGCTGCCAGTAGCTGGCCGAGGGATGCAGAATAGATGTAACATTTGAAATGTAGGCTTTTAAATAATCCATGTTTAATAGGGAGCAGTTTTGATTTATTCCATTTTTGAAAGCTTTGCAATGCTCGTAGATTCATTAAAACTGGATATATTCCATATATCACAGGAAGCAATGACAAAACCTCTGGGTTTGTACTTTACTGGTGAATTATAGACACTAGTCAGGAGGGTGAGGAAATAACATTGCATTTCATTTCAAACAAGATGAAGATCTAGAGTGTGCTCTTTGCCAGCTTCAGCTGTGGCAGTAATGTAGCTTTTAACTTAATGCTATGTGATTTCCCCCCTTCCCCATCTGCAGAAAAATGATGGCAGATTTACAGTAATCCAGTTGGTGGGAATGCTTCGTGGCATTGGCTCTGGAATGAAGTATCTGTCTGACATGAGCTATGTGCATCGGGATCTAGCTGCCCGAAATATACTAGTCAACAGCAACTTGGTCTGCAAGGTGTCTGACTTTGGCATGTCCCGTGTCCTGGAAGATGATCCTGAAGCAGCCTATACTACTAGGGTAAGGCAGGAAAGGGCCTTTTCTTCCCTACAAAGTGGTTTGGGTTTTTTGTTTTTGTTTTGTTTTTAAATAATCTCAGGCACACGTGAAAACCTGTTTCATTACATAAAAGTGTACATTAGGCCAGGATCTCTGCCAGTGTAAATCATTGTAGGTCCATTGATTTCAGTGCAGCTACATCAATATACCTCTGTTAGATTCCAGCCCATTGTCTTCATCAGGTGCCTTCAATGTGCTAGAAGTTGGTGATAGGAGCTTGAGACCAGGAATTAGGGGTTTGGGTCCTACTCCTGCAAATATTTATGCAAGTGCTTAATTTTGTGCATAGTCCCATTGAGTGGTACTACTCATGTGTGCATATATAGGTGTGTGCTTAAGTGTTTGCAGAATCTGGACCTTGATGATCTGGACGGCCTCTTCCAGCCCCTAAAGTGGATTCTGTTCTAATTGTGATTAAAGAACTTCTCAAGATGTCCAGCCCCTAAGCAGTTTATGCTATAGATGTCTGATAAATTACAAAGACCATTTACATGATAGGTTTCAGAGTAGCAGCCGTGTTAGTCTGTATTTGCAAAAAGAAAAGGAGTACTTGTGGCACCTTAGAGACTAACAAATTTATTTGAGGATAAGCTTTCATGAGCTACCGATGAAGTGAGCTGTGGCTCACGAAAGCTTATGCTCAAATAAATTTGTTAGTCGCTAAGGTTCCACAAGTACTCGTTTTCCATTTACATGATGAAGATTTTCTGTTCATTACTAATAATATGCAAATTAATATTTAAATATGAAAAAGTAGGGAGTAGATTCAAATTTTAGCAGCATAGTGCTACTAATTTTGCTATCCTAGTTTTAGTATTCTGCATGTAATGATACCAACACTACCCTTCCCCAACACTTTTGAAATTAACATGCACCAAGAAAAAAGTTAGAGATTTTATAAAGTCTTTCTTTAATTGCTTGTTATTTCATTTTTAAATATTTGCCATTCTCCATCTGTCCTCCTGAGTGCAGAGATTGTCTGCAGTACTCAATTTTTGTGGTTTAATCCCTATACTCATCCTTTAATGAATTCACAGTTCATTATGGGGAAAGATAGACTCATGTAGTATTGTAGTATTAAACACTGGCCAACCCTGGTATTTCCCACTAATAAGCGTGGTGAGAGAGGGGGGGCTGAAACAGAGGTCTGGAAAGCTGTATTCAAGCAAATAAAAGTATAGACAAATATACCAGGGCAAGATAGAAACTATTGAAAAGCCTCCCTTTGAATTTAGTGAGTGCAAATACAGTGCTCTGTTTTCTCAGAGTAAACTGCAGTGAATCAGTGTAATTTGCATTACAGTACATTGTCTTCTTTTAGTATCAGTAATGAAGTGCTGGGAACATTTGGATGAGCTCCACTGCAAAAAAATGTTGAGCTTACTGTCAGTTTTTAAAATAACAAACACACATAAGCAATGTCCATACATCTGTGTTTGACAGAAGAAGGGAGTTTGCTTCATGGTCATAGATAATACAGTGAAGTGGGGGTTTTTTTTGGTTTTTTTTAAAGCACTTGTCCTATCTTAACATAATTGTCTGTTCTATTCCCATCAGGATTCTAACTCATTGAAGTGAAAGCATCCTAAAGCATGTAGTCACAAACAAAAAAGACATACTAATGCATATATGCATTCACATAGGGCCTTATCTAAAGCCCTTTGAAGTCAGTGGAAAGACTCCCATTGCTTTCCATGGGGTCTGGAACAGCCCCATACTAAACACTTTACAGACCCACAAAGGGCAATAAATTATCAGTCAGGTAAACAGAGACAAAGGACAAGCAGTTAGGAACAAAAAGTGTCTTCAGAAACTGCAAAGAAAAAGAAACTCAACAACATAAATTATAACAAAGAAGAAAAAACATCTTTGTTCAACTTTCAGTAATGTTCCCAGATGGGACTGCAGGAAATGTAAAGCTCAATTAAAAACACCTTGTGCATTAGCATAAACAAAAGGAGAAATCTCTGGCACAGCATCACTTGAGGCAAAATCAGATAAATGGGATGGAGTTCTTTTTAAAACATTAGCTAACCCCAGTGGCCCAATTCAGGTGCCCGAGCCTTTTTATTTGTGTGTACTTCAAAAAATGCAATAAAAAAAGCTCTCTCCAATGTTAGCTGGTATCAGAAGTGGTCCTGTTACATGATACTAAACTTAACTGTTCCTATACTGACTGTAGCAGCCTGACAGCTGATTTACTCTACTTCTGAGTTATGTACGGGATATTGTCCATAGGGAAAAGCACAGTATTTCATACAGCTTCCTAGCTGATCTTCTCTTTATTTCGCTATTCTGGAAAAAAAAAAAAGTCTATAAGCCCACTTTGTTGGAGCTGGGACAAGTAGGTCAGAAGGGCAAGCAAGAAAATAGTCAAACCCTTGCACTAACAGTGTGTACTTATTTGTTTTGTATACATTATTCCTCTAATCTATTCCCTATAAACTCCTGGCTTTTTCCCATGCTCAGTGCAGCCCTAAGCAGAAATCTGGCAATGGGCTGATAAAAATACATTTAACAATTTACTTATTTGCACCTTTGTGACTAAAGAGACCAGATGGATGGCATCTGTCTCCAGGGCTCTGTCTTGCAGTTTTGAAGCAAGTGACATAGCACAGTGATATCCATATGAAGCGTCAGTCCAGCAGTTTACCAGCCTTGGTCTTCTTCTGTTTTTAACAGGGTGGCAAAATTCCTATCAGATGGACTGCACCAGAAGCAATTGCCTATCGTAAATTTACATCAGCTAGTGATGTGTGGAGCTATGGCATTGTAATGTGGGAAGTGATGTCATATGGAGAGAGACCTTACTGGGATATGTCCAATCAAGATGTGAGTTCCTTTCTGATGATGATTTATTTTTTCTTCCTCTTCGTTTCAATTTTTTCTTCTTTCCTCTCAATCCCAGTGTGGTGGTGATGTGTTAGGCCCAAATTTTGCAAAAGGAGTAGCATGGATGGACTCTTACACCCACGTGTGTCTCTTTGCAAGATCAGGCCCTTAAAAAAAATTTTCCATTTTGGATCAGACCCTTACTTCATCAAGTCTGGTGTCCTGCATCTACAAGTGACCTGTAATTGATCTATTTGTTCATCAATTGCAAGTGTTGTATGAAGTTGAGCTATACTAGACTGTAGACTTACATGAGGCACTCTTCTAAACCCATGATTAGGTGACTTCCAGAAAACACAATGACGCTGATCCGAAAAAGGATCCCTACCCAGAAGAGCACTTAAGCAAGTTTTTAAGTCCCATTAAAAGTCAATAGGACTTATAAACAGTTTTAAAGGAAATAGATAGAAGAGTGAGGAGTAGAGCTGAAATGTTCATAAATTCTCATTTAAAACATTTCAGAAATAATTATGTTAAAAAGAGAAGGACAATGTGAATATTGATATTAAACTTGAACTTCAATGAGGGTTATTCAGAAAAAACTCTTGAATTTATGAGGCTTCCCATTCAGAGTTAATTTTCCAAACCCTAGTATACTTGAAATTATTACTATTTGTTGTTCAGATAACTTTATTTCTTTTACAATATTCAGAACAACACATACAAGGTATAACTGTGATTATCACTCAAAGCATCCCTTGACAATGGAATAGTTGCCCCAAGAGGACATTAAAAAGCAGCTTCACTAAATGACTGTTCTTAAATTATGCAAGTCCCTTTTAACAGTACCATCTGGACTACTTCATCCTGTTCCAAGGGGGAGTACACACAATAGCTGCTATTTCAGAAGAGTTATTTAATAATAATACTAAGAAGGGTCTGTGCTAATAGAATTTTTACTAAATAAAACAAATATTTCCTGTGAAAATGAGAAATGGGCTGACCATAATCCCTTTCCCAAGGGTTTTATAAGCAAATAAAGGAGTGGGGAAAAGTTAACTGGAATATATGGTCATGGAGTCAAAGGTGGGAAGTTAAATAACATTTTATAAGTCATCCACTTTCTTATGTGGAGCTGAACATTTTCAAAGAGCATTTATGTGTGGATCTAAAAAATCTAAAAAAGGGAATTTAATTACATTTCCTTCTGATGTGGATGTCTACTCTGGCACCCTGCCTTGCTCTCCTATATCAACAGGAAGTCATCAAGGCTTTACAAGAAAACAAAGCACCAGATGCACCTTGGAAACGCAATGTATTTTCATTAGCAATGATAGGTAATTCAGAGCAATACAGAAGTGGGTTTGCAGATGCCTTCCCTGTCTGATGGGTCAAGATAGATCCAAAAACTGGTGAGGTAGTTATGGTATCGTCTGTGGATCCTAAAGGAAGAAGTGTTGTGCAGCTCACATCATACATAGAGGATTACATAGGCAAGGAAAGACAATGCAGTAGTGATGGGTGGTTTGTGAAAAGTACTGGATTAACTGCCCAGGCAACACTAGTTCTCCTTATTCTCTGAATGATCAGAGACAGTGCAAGCATCTCCAGACTGTCAGGCAGCGTGTCTTCGCCACTGTTCTAGAGACCAGCTCTAGGGGTAACGGCATAATTTAGTCTACTGGAATATTGATTCATGGACTGTTGATCTTTGTTCTCTTCTAAGTCTGCCAACAAGGGTGCCCATTAGTTCCAGCTGTGATAGGGAAAAGGGTTGTGATGTGGGTACCATCTAGTAGGAACAGGATCTTGGAATGACCACATAGATTGCTAAACTGCCCCCGGATAGTAATGAGCCATATGTGCAGAGGGTGTGAGGTAGTTGCATAAAATCAGGCTTTGGATCAGGTTGCATGCTTTAACTGACACAATAGGCAGATTGGGGATGTGCAAGAGGAGGAAGAGGATGTAAGGAGGCTTACCCTCCCTCTTGCATATCAACCAGCTACAACTGGGGAGAGAGAGAGAGAGAACAGGCCCTGTGCTAGATTGCACTGCTAGTGGAGCTAAGCTAGCTCAAGAGGAAGGGGAGCACAGGCTGCACCCTGAGAAAGAATGTGAGGAGCTCTAGCTCTGAGGTGCTGTCCTCAGAACTGGCTGAAATTCCTGCAGAATTCCTGCTGTGGCATTGCTCCTCCTCACCCCTATCCAAGATGACTAGCAGCTTAACTCTGGCCCCACTGTTTTTCTGAGATTCAGTGATCCTTGTCTGTGTTATTTTGGTGTGTGGCTTGTCAGTGAGCAGCATCTTTGAAGATATGTGTGCTTCAGAAGCCATACCTAATGCAGCAAATGTTTGTGATATTTATCCCCACTCATGAGCTTGAAATGCATATGATTGTCTTCCCTGCACCATAGATGTTCCCTAAATGTGCTCATCTTCACTAGCTTTAAACCTTAATTAATTTCTGAATTCTCAGAAGGAAATGGTGAGAATATGTAGGCCTCAGCAACAGCTTGAGTTTGAATTTTATTTTCCACATTGTTTCATTTTGTTGTGGGTTTGTTTCCATGCTTAGGGTCAACCTAGAATGGTTTATCCACAGCTACAATCTGTGAAGGTCTTTAACTGTTTTTAATGGTGCTGTGGGTAGGTTATTAAAGCCATTGAGGAAGGGTATCGCCTGCCACCCCCAATGGACTGCCCCATCGCTCTCCATCAGCTGATGCTGGACTGCTGGCAGAAGGAACGTGGCGACAGGCCTAAATTTGGACAGATTGTCAACATGCTGGACAAACTCATCCGCAACCCCAACAGCTTGAAGAGGACAGGCACCGAGAACTCCAGGTCAGCTGTGCTTTCTTAATAGTGATCTATGAGGGAATATATTAGAGGTGACAGGCAAGCTGTAACTCCCCTAAACTTCGGTACTCACGTTAAGGTATACGTCACAGCACTTGCTAGACTGCACAGCCCCTTTTTATCCAGTGGAAGATTGTTTCCCATGGGGGGTTACGCTGACATTCCATCTGACCACACTGTGGGGCCCAGATGCTCCTGGCTCTGTGAAAGCAGAAACTGAATAAGGAAAGCAATTGCTTTATCCTACCAGCTCCGAATGTTTTTATAACGTAGATTTAAGGGTGGCTTTGAAAAGATCTGATGTAATCAAGTGATGTTTTCTTGACAAAACAAGGCATGCTGAGTCTCTCTTTTTTTCAATAAAAGATCCTGAAGGGTCTGCTTCAGTGCAATGTAATTAGCAGGAGTGACCTGGTTTCCTAAAGGGAAAAGTACATCATCAAGGTTTATAAACCCTAGGTAGGATTTGCAAATGAGCATTACAGCATTACAGCCAAAGCCTTGTGGGCACAGTGAAGGCGTGGATTAATTATTATGTGAATTTGAATTTGATTTTGTGGCAAGACAAAGTTTCATGTTTCTACTGATCCTGTGTTATGTTGCAAGGAAATTTCAAAGCTGTTAAAGAGATCTTTATTTTGGGCCAGATATTCAAGTGGTGCAAACCAGTGGAACTCTCGAAATCAGTGGAACTTCACCAATTAACACCAGCTGAGGATCTCAACCTTTATTTGAGAGTGTTTTGTGTCTGCTTTTAAAGCAAAATTAAGTCCACTTGAAATGAATAAGTGGAAGGGACTGGAGGGAGAAGAAAATTAGCAGAGAATGAGGGTGGAGGGAAAAAATCCTAAACATGATCCAATCCCTGAACAGAAAGGAAATAAGATATATTTTCTCTGTGCTGCCTGCAATGAGTCTCTCTGAATCAGTGGAGTAATAACAGAGGCCAGACAGTTCCTGATTCAGCTGCTGGCAGGCCAGCATAATGGAAAAAGCTGTTTTTCACTTTTAAACTAGTGGATCCCTCTGTGACTATTGCTTACCATTTACATTACCAAAGACAGGTTATTAGCCCTCTGAGGCCACTATCACCACACTTCCTCCAGCTTGCCCTAATTGCAGCTGTAGCCTGGCATGTGTATCCACCTCTGTGGTTTAAATAATTTAAGAAGGACAGAGTCATAATAACAACTGTTTAATCTCCTCCAACTTGATTTTATTCCAACTCACAGATAACGTATCTTTGACTACATTTAGTTATTATTACAATAGTTTACAGCCTGTTGCGTGTGCCTTCTCCCTGCATCCAAATCCCATTTGTAGACTTCTTTTCCTTGGAGCATGAAATCCAAACAAATATATGTGTATGCCTTTATATATTGAGACTTATAATAGACTGTAAATTGTTGTGTATGCATTATATATAATATGAAAAGGGGCACTGAACAGACTGCAAGAAAGTATGGTAAAAGTTGTGTAAGTGCTACCAATGTGAACCCAGTCCCTCTGGACAATATATAATAGCACTGCAGAATACCTAGTCTTTGATTCTGTGCATTTTAAAATAAATGATCAAGATGGCATTTGCTTTGTTTAGATCTATGATAGTAATTTACAGTGGCTTAATGAAAACCATTGCAATTTTCAAAATACATAAAATAATAAATGAGCTATTAAATGAGCACTGAATTTGTTCAAATAATTATTCCAGAATCTCTACAATGGAAAATAAGAAGCATAATCCACAGAGCAAACAAAGATCAAAGCTACCATTATTTCCACCACTCCTTGCACACGTGCTGATCAGGAATGGATTGATTAAAGAGGGGATTAACTCCCTGCTGCCTGAGTTTGTTTGAATGCACTGAGCCTGCTTGCAAACCTGGCTAGAAACCTACCTGATCTGAACTCTCCCTGAGATTTGAGCTCCAATCCAGTCTGGCAGGTTCTGAGCTCACAGTTCCTCTGCTCATACTTCAGTAGTGTTTCTATAATTGTTGAACTGAGGTGTGACATATGCAAGATTGGCAAGTCTTGAATTGCTGTATGCAGGATACAGACACAGTAGCCTGAACATGTTACAGCATTCAGGACCTCATCCTTTGCGGAGCACATTGTAATAAAAGTGTTTTCCATGAACTTTGTTGCATCTGGGGCTTAAACTCTAACGGGCACAATGATTTGATTTACAACTGAAGGTAACTATAGACACCAGGGATCAAATTCATTCTTGGGGCAAATTGGCCTGTTCTTATATGGTTGCTAAATTTGCCGTTGGTTACATTTTATAGTGCATGAGCCCCAATTTTTTACTAGGTACATGCAACATGCTGCCCTTATTTGAACTGATGGTCTGTTTTGCCTAGTCACAGCATAATCATTGTGGAGCTTAAACTTTGTTCTGTAAACCAGCTAATAGCTCTTATCTGCCCATAAATTTTCTGTTCCTAGACCAAACACTGCCCTGTTGGATCCGAGTTCTCCGGAATTCTCAGCCGTTGTTTCTGTGGGGGATTGGCTCCAGGCCATTAAAATGGATCGATATAAGGATAACTTCACAGCTGCTGGCTATACAACCCTAGAGGCTGTGGTACATATGAACCAGGAGTAAGTACTCAGCATATAACAAAAACTGGTAAATCTGGATTTAATCGGCTTCTTTTGCTTTGTGCTGCATATCATTACGCTCATTAAAGGAATGGAATGCCTTTCATTTGGATGGAGTAGAACTTTAAAATGCCTCCACAATGCCTTCAGTTATTTAATTAAACATTTCTATACATCTGCCTTGCTTTTGCAGTATTACATGTGGTTGACTCTCATATGTTGCTTTGCGTCAGCATTTAACACAAAGTTCTCAGCCCTCTGCTTCTTTTCTTGTTTTAATCAGTGATCTGACAAGAATTGGGATTACCACCGTTGCGCACCAGAACAAGATTTTGAGCAGCGTCCAGGCAATGCGGACCCAAATGCAACAGATGCACGGCAGGATGGTTCCCGTCTGAGCCAGTATTGAATAAACTCAAACTCTTGAAATTAGTTTACCTCATCCATGCACTTTAATTGAAGAACTGCACTTTTTTTACGTCGTCTCCTTGCCCTTTGAAATAAAGATCTGCAGCGTTGCTTGATTGCTGAAACTGTGGGGAGGGGGCCCTGTCGAAATGACAAACTGTCATTTTAAACCAGACCTGGAACAAATTGTTTCTTGGAATATGCTTCTGTTGATCAACGATATGTAAAATACATGTATCTATATAAATATAACATCACATTGAAGTTTTGATGCTGTGTTTGCTGCCAGATACTGTGCTTAAAAAATAATTATTCTTCCTTCCCCTAATGACCTGGGGATTACAACCACAGTATTTTATTTGTGGGATAAACCATGGTTGTGCATCTTTCACTGGAACGAAGAATCTACCCCAGGATATTTTCTGCAGACTCAGCATGTCACTGATACCGTGCAGAAACCTCAGTGAGAATATTGTTTGGCTGATCGGTGCTTCTCAATTAGTGATTTACCCATTTACAGAGTGAGATAGGGAATGACCCACCCTGAGGATTACTGGACAAAACTGGACTTCTGCAGGGTTTGTTATTGGCTGTGTGCCATACTGAGTTGTAAATCTGTAAACCTTTTCCAAACGTCTTACTGACAGTCAGCTGTGACAATCTTGACTGTGAAACTTCCAGACTCACATCCCTTTCCCCTTTGAAGGAGCAATCACTCTTGCAACACTGAAAAGGTCAGTGAAAGTATAACCTCCATTTTATTCCTGGTGTTTTTATTTTTTTAAACTATACTGTCACCTGCAAATACTGTGTGGAAGAAAATGCATGTAGGATTGTGGTTCCAACTATTTTGGATAAACCTGTACTAGTTTGCCAGACTAAGCTCAGCTGTTCCTACTGCATCATATTCAGTTGCATGCACTCTTCACTGACAATGGAAATTGGGCTGTTCCAAACCTTAGTCTCGCCTACAAGCTCAGTTGTGCGTTGAAATGTGTGCAGACAATGGGAAGTAGATGGTTTTGGTGCACAGTTCATCATGAAGAGTCTGACCCTGTTCCTGTTGATTTCTCAGTGGTGGGTGAAGGATTGGACTCTACAGTAGTGGTGGGAAAACAGAGAAACAGGCACTAATGCCTAAAAGCACCAGTATTGGTAAATGTAGAACCACTAATATAAGATTTCCCTCTGTCTTTGGAAACATGATATACCCCGCTTAGGTAAAACAATCAAAGCAAATCCTCTAACCTTCTTTTAGGCTGAAGTTCAGTCTCTACTGTCACATCTGTGGTGTTATGTGACCAAGATTGGAGTAAAATGGAAGTACACATGCATTTTTTTCTTCCTTTTGCACATGTGAGCTAGTGTGTAGTGATGGCTATACATCAAACAAAAATGTTACTCTAGGTGATCCCTGCATTTTTGTTTGTTCACATGGGGATTCAGTTTGGTGAGCTCAAAAGAGCTCCATTTGGGCTTGAGCTTTATTTGTATTAAGATCAATTTATACTGTTCTGTCAGTGTAAAGAGGCCTTAAATAGGGCATAAATTACATGTACACTCCCTTTAAGGCCCTTTTACACTGCCAGAGCAGTAGTACCTTGCCAGACCTTAGTGTATCTGAATACCAGACCCATTTGTGATTTGATATGGAGGTGTAGAGAAGAGGACGTTCATGCCCCTGAGCATTGATTTGCAAAATGTTGTGAATAACAGACAGAGTCTTAGTAGGGCGAACTTTTGGTCCACCTCTACACCTGACAGCAGCTTCAAAAAAAGACTATTTATTCTGAATCCAAAACAGCTGACTTTGTTGATATGGCAAGTTTGACTTGTTAAGTCAAGTCGTACTCATCATTTTTTGTCACGTGTAACAATAATTTGCTGATTTGAACCACTAGCTTTCTCCCAGCCCCCATACCCCAGCTCATTCTGAAAGCAAGTTGTTCAGAATGTGGGATCCTAAATTTGGGACCTGTAAAATCACCACAACTTAGTAAAAACCTTTTTGCAACATTACTGATAAGAGCTTTTCTATTTGGGAGGAATTTGAGATTTGTTTCAAAAACTACTTAGACCATCATGTTCTAACATCATTTTGCTGGAGGATGTAAGACATGGAAATTCATTTGAAAGATCTGACATTTGTACTTTGCCAGCAAATATCCTTTGTTCAGTTCAGAGACATTTTAGCTTCCCCTTGTTGTAAACTTGCTATAGAAAGTCAAGGCTATCTTTTAAATAAAAACAAAATGTACCCAATTCTCTGGACAAATTGGAGAATTATGTGGCATCTAGTAACAATAAGGTCAGAGTATTTTAATATTTTCTTTTTAATATGAAAATTGTGAAGGCAGTTCAGAAACTAAATTTTACAGTGTGAGTGGCAGCACTGAACTTCACTGTGATCAAATGAGAGTGGTGAGTGGGCAAGAACGTGAACATGTTTTTAACTGGAGGAAAGCTCTGTGTGTGTGTGTGTGTGTGTGTGTGTGTGTGTGTGTGTGTGTGTGTGTGTGTGTGTAAGTAAAACTGAAGGGGTAGTAAAAACAAAACTTAAATGGAAAATAGTGTTTTTTCTTCGCTAAAAAAAGTGTCAAATATCTTTATCCTGCTGATCTGATGCAAAGCAATGAGAACAATGGCAGTGATACACGGCTTACTGCTCTAGCAATTTATCCTTCTTTTTTTTAATGAAGGATGTTTCCACTCAGGACTTTGCATTAGGAAACTGCAGGGTGTCAATTCTGCTGCAAGGGAAATGAAAGCTTCCAAGCAAAAAGGGTTACAAAAGAAGTTCACTTCACTAAATTGACCTGATAAATCCATGAGCTTTTTTTTTAAAAAAAATCATTTGCGTGTGGTTTTAGTAGAAAATTGCATACACAGGAGCACATGCTGATTTTTGTACTGGTCATAAGCAGGCTAAACTGCCATTAATTTAGCCAACAAGATATTCATGAATTCCAGTGGGAATTCTTCATATATACATGTGAATTGTACTTTCCATCCACTCTGAAACAAAACTCCCTTTGTCTCATTTGGAAGTCATTTTCCCCACCTGCTGGGAGTGTTTTTAATTTTGTTGTACCTATCCATGTGACCCAGTTACGTTGCCTGCAAATAAGTCCAGGATTCATCATTTCACAATAATAAACACCTGAACACATTTGCTTGCCACTGTGGAATTGGAAGAATGGCATAGCGGGTCAGGGCTACAAGGAAATGCAATGTTGATCCACTGTTTCCTTGCTGCTGACACACACACGCACATACACAATTGGCTGTGGTATCGTTCTCTGTTCCCCTGCTAATATAAAACATTTACAGCACCTCTCTCTGTGGGAATTGTTCCTTTCCGTGCATTTGGAGATCCTCCATTGTTCACACCTCGCTGTGATTTGTGGGGATTAACTCTGCTGCTCCTGGAAGACACAATGACATACTTTGGGTTAACAGAAGGCACTTTTAGTGCTTGGACTTCCATTAGTACTACCATTTCTGAGTAGTGCACATAGAACACAGTCAATTAGAAATCCTGCGCCTTAATGAACCTTTCCTTCCTATGTTATTTCTTTAAACTATTCAGTAAACCAGAATATTGTCTTCACATTTAAATACAGACAATAACCATACAAGTGTAACTTAAAAGGAAAAAAAATAAGACAGTTGTGTGCTTGTGCAAACTGGCCAATTCCCACACTTGCCTATTTGGGCAGGGAACCTCATTACCTGGGGTAAGATGCAGTGGCAACTTCGTTAGGAAATCTAAATGGCTGCTGTCCAGGTGCTGTTGTAGCTGTGTTTGTCCAGTAATTTGTATTTGCTCTAACGTGGTTCCTGTTTCCTTTTTACAG
This sequence comes from Dermochelys coriacea, assembly GCF_009764565.3. Classification (NCBI taxonomy): domain Eukaryota; kingdom Metazoa; phylum Chordata; order Testudines; family Dermochelyidae; genus Dermochelys; species Dermochelys coriacea. The sequence continues at coordinate 38,831,914 of NC_050076.1, forward strand.
GGAAAATAGATTCTGCTTCCTTGGCCTCACATCCTTTCCTATTGATCATATTGACCATGGGAGAACAAAGACCAGACATGAAGCCTTCCAGATTCCACAAGCCCTGCTTCACCAGCACTGATTCTGGGGAACACAGATACTTGATAAGTGGAATCAGTCCCTGAAGAGTGGAGACTTTTAATTTCCCTTTTTGCTTTGAAACAAAACAAAAAGACTATAAGGTTCAATATCTGTTCTCCAGTTGTCATTTGAGGAATGTACTGTATCAAAGCCCTTCAGACTTCTGGGATTCCCCCCCTCCCCCTTATTCCCTCTTATGGTTTTATTTATATATTTTGATTCCCCCCCACACCATACCCTCCACATGTCACTGCTGCATCTTGTTTGAGTGCAAATGACAGAGCACTACAGGTATTACCATGGACGCCAAGTCAGATGCCGTGACACAGAACCCAGTTCATGTGAGCTGCCTATATACATTGCTGAAGTGACATTTTACACAAAATGTGCCATTGCAGTGATATAAATATATATGTATTTTTTTCTTAGAATGGGTAACGGACTTCTTATCTCTTCCAAATGTGCGTGTGTGTTTGCGTGTGTCTGCGTCACTGCATGTGTAGAATTGCCTGTGAATGTGCTGAAAGTATCTCTGGGAGCTCTGGATTCCATCCCTTGCTAGTTGAAGAGTTACGTGAGAAAGCAGGCCAGTAGATGATGTCTGCAACAGTAGCAAGAAAACACACACAAAAAAAGTTTAAATTTCTGTATCTGTAAATGTATTTTGTAGCTGCCACACTAACCTTAACAACTGGTTCTGCAGCCTAGAACAGGGGCACTTTCACTTCAGTTGTGGAGTGATGAATAATGAGATCCATAACGGTGATAAAGCTTTCCATCAATATCACTTATTCTTATCAAGACCTGTTCATGATCAAAAACACCAGTTTCTTGATGAAAAGTTGACGGGCGACGATGCCTGTATCCGTCCACTGGTAACCCTGAACTGAACTCTTACATAGCCTTTTTTATCTGCAAAAAGAAGATTTTAAAGACTTGTTGAATACAAACAAATATATGCAATTCTTATCCATTCACAGAAGCACATTGCTCAGTGTGCCAGCTGTGAGAACCGTGTGTCCTGTAGCTGACAGTCAAATATACTTCGTTTTCTCCCAGCACCAGTTAAGGAAATTAAATTGCAAGAGACGTTTAAGATTACAGCTGTTAACAAAAGGGTTGCAAAAGTTTGTCATGTTCCTAGTCTCCTTAGCCAAAGGATAGGTGAATTAATGTACAAGGTAATTTCTGTGGCCCAAAGACCAGTGCTAACAACCTCCCGGTACTGCCTAGAAAAGTTTACTGAGTGTGGAGCGTTCACTCTTTATTTTCTGTAAACTATACTTGGAGTATAGATGTATGCTAGAGTCTGGGGAAGGTGCTGCCATTCCACATTTTGAATTCAGCAACTGATATGCTCAACCTTCTTTGTGGTTGCAGAGGACTGAAGTCTATTGAGGTAGCACAGTACAGCACAGCAATCTATAACAGGAGAAGCAATCAGTCAAACATACATTGGAAAAACCAAGACAAAATATGGATGTTGCCACGTTAAAAGAGCATGCCACATTGAATGGAGCCATAAAGAAATGTCTCGAAGTTACTTCTATTTCCTCCTTCTCTCCTGGCCCCTTTATATTCATTATTAAAATAATGTTACGTGCTCTCATGAACCACAAATTAAAGATCAATATAGCTGAGATGGGGGGAAAGCTCATGTAGTTGTGCTGAAGCGGAAACCATACAACACTATCGAGGAGTTAGGGAGCAGAATTGCAAACCCAGCACTTTCAAATTGCAGTTAAATGTTCTAAACAGAGCTTGAGTTAAAAAGTAAACAAGTTACTACAGACTTTGCTTCCATCTTTTCCCTCTTACAGAAGACGTCATCGATAGGTCTCTCTAGCATGGCAAGCCGTTGTTAGAAATTGTTCTGCTCACCACACCACCTGTTGATGTTCATCCAGGTTTCTTGCTGTACTAACTTTGTGATTGGATCGGTGTATTTAAAATGTATTAAAAAAAAAAGGCTGGTACTTCACCAGTAAACAGGACTTAAAAAGCAGTATTTTTCTTTTATGTGACATTTTCATAACCAGGAAAAAAATCCTGAATACTAATCAAAGAAATAAAGAGAGAGTGCATTTATTTTTTTGTATCACTGTAAGTATGTTGGAATATGCAAGGACTGTGGTTAAAAGTAGAATGTATGAGGCATATTATAATTTAGTTCATACCGAGAAAAAGGTTCTAACAGCATTTTTGGGTTCATGAATTTGAACAGTCTCTGGGTTAGACATAGATTTTCTATTTTAATTTGTAATCCCCCCCCATGAATTTTAGGTACACATAACTTATGTCATTTATTTATGGTCTTTTATACCTAGTTTGTAAAATTGTAAAATAGCAAACAATGCAAAAGTTTGCATTTGAAAACAATAAAGTAGTTACTGTACAAACCTCATATGTGGCTATTGCGAATTATTGCTACTGTTTATGATTGATCATTTGCTGACAATGCGCTTGGCATAGCACAAAACTACCCGGCCCCCAAACTGGTTATTTCTCTGCAGTATTTGTGACACATGTACTCTCATCATATTAACGCCATAATATCCAGACGTTTACTAAAGTACACCATTTCTCCTCCCCCCCCTTGCCTTACACAGATACCGATGTATGCCAGGTGATGTTAGGTGGGGGGAGATGTAACAGTCATTACAGTTTTTATTTTGGGGTTTTATTAAAGTTGTTTAAGACTTCAGTTTCCACTGCACAATGAGAACAGCCCCCTTTTCAACTGTTCCCTTGACTGCTTCTTGCTATATTGCCATGCTGCCTTTTATAGTCTCATGAGGTGAAATTGCTAGCTTGATTGAAGTCAAATGGGAGTTTTTCAATTTACTTCAGTTGGGCCAGGATTTCACACACAATGTGGGAACACTGACCATGCAACTCTCAATCTTTCAGTCCATCACCAGATGATGGACACTGCTGCTCTGCTATTGTGTTACATTTGCAGGATAAGGAGTGAATCCAATGGTAGGTTCTTGGAGACACATGGCAGAAGAGAGAAAGAGGAGACAGAGAGTTAGAGGCAGTGGAATAAGGGAGAGAACAGAGGCACAGGGAGAGTGTGAGACAACAGAAAGTGGAAAGAGTGAAGAAAAGGACAGGAAAACAGGTAAAATAGAGGGAACAGGAATGTGGATACAGAATGTATTGGCGAAGCAAAGTGATAGTGATAGAAATGAGAATGTCTCTAACCATGGCAGGGAGGGGGGAGGTTCTGGAAAAACCTCCCAATAGGAACTTTGGGGGGCAAACAATCTGTTTTAAGAGAGAGCTGGAGAAAGCTATGAGTGCAATTGTCTGAGGGGGTTCCTTGTGATGGCAGGGAGCAGTGATCAAAAGCCCTGGGGCTCACTTCTGGTTTATGTCTTATGTTCCTAAAAGCTCATGCTTCAGGGTTTCAGCTAACTATCTGCAAGGGTCAGGAAGGGAAGTCTCCCTCTCCCCCATGCATTATTAAGGTTTTTCTTAATCTCCTTCCTCTAAAGCACTAGGGATGGCCACAAGTACAGACAGGACACTGGATGGGAAGGGTTCAGGGCTCTGAGGTGACACCTAGCATTCTTTCTCTCAGGTGCTTGGCTGGCTGGTAATGGCTCACATGCTCAGGTTCTAACTGATCACCCTATGTGGGGTCAGGAAGGAATTTTCCCAGTTCAGATTGGCAGTGACCAATTTCGGGGCAGGGGAGGGTGGTTGTTTGCCTTCTTCTGCAGCATGTAGGCGCAGGTCACTTGCCAGGATTACCTGGGTATCGCCCCTAACACTTGCCAAACGTGGCTTCTCATATGCAGAGGGTACTTCTGGCAAACTGTGCATTGGGTGGTTGAGAGATGTGGAGAAACATACTAGGAACTTCTTTGAGTTGACCAAACTCCTTTATCACCTGTTGTGTGCACACATTTTTGACTAGTCAAAGACTAGTGCCACTAAATCAGCTACGAGCCCCTATCACTAACAAAGCAAACACTGAAGTAGCTCAAAGTATAATTCACAGAGTTTTAACTATTTAAGAAGAAGTAAGGCATGTGTAATAATGAAGGCTTCTGCTACAGAAGGTCTCCAACCCACGTAAATTGTATAAGAAGAATCTTGTAGGGCTACAATGCATTCATTCAGGTGTGCTAAGACGACTGTTGCAGTCTTCTGGAAATAGATTTGAGAGGTATTGTCTCATTTTTTATGATTTAAGAATGAGTATAGACTGAAAAGGGCCATGCGTTTAACTCTTAGGAATTCTATTAACTATGTGAGAATAAAGTCTCCCACGTTCAGCAAATGCAACCAAACATTGCTGAAGGGTACAGCTGTGTAGTCCAAGTATCATGTTTGGAATACACAGACTTTCTGGAACCACGCGTTACAATCGCATCAGTGTTCACTTAATCATCCTGGATAGGGAAGTTAAATACTATATGCAATTCATACGCACCACAAAAAGGGAGGTGGCCCTTCTGAAAATTTACTCTTCAAGATTTATTTAGCTTCTAACTCGTGACTGAAACTCAGTTGGAGTGGAATTGCACCATGGATGATTAGTCCCTATATGTTATGCTTTATATGCAGTAAACTGTTGAAGTTTGTATCATTTGTACGTGGGAAGAAATATGGGATGCTCCTACCATTTATACATAGAGAGTATGCATGCTGGCCAGAAGACAACAATTCCTTATTGGGAAAACTTTAGAGGTTTTGTATTTGTATTTATTCTACTTTGGAATGAAAACAAAAGCTTTTGAAGGTTTTTGTGAACCCGGAATTGTGTCAATACATCAATTTTTTCAATCTACTGGGTTTGGCTTTCACTCTCTCCAGACAGTCCACCCTGCATCTAAGAAACCATGCCACTAAAACCCACGTTTTCACAAAATGTTTCCATTTCTTTTTTTTTTGACCAAAAAAAACCCCCACAATTTTCTGACCCTCACTCTCTCTAGCCTAAAAATATTGTAGTAGGAGGACAATAAGAGAGATGAAAGGGCATGAGCTGCTAATATACCTAAAGCATGTTTTTGCATCCCTTACTTGCAAAGAATGCAGCTTAGTTCATGACGACTGTTTAGAGTAGTGCAATGTGAGGAAAAAGCATGACTTATTTTCAGATGCTGGGACCATTCTAGTCATGTCAAAATCCATTTTGCTTTTTTTTTTTTTTTTTACAATTACAAAAAAATGCTCATGATACTCTTACATCAACAATATGATTAAAACTATATGCATTTGAGGCTTTGACCTTAGTTATTTTGCCCTTTCCCTTTTAAGGAAGTACCTTTGGGCCATTGACTGATTCTCTACTGAATAGGTAATAGACCTTCGATGTATCTTATTTCTGGAAGTGGCCCTGAACATAATTATTTATTTACAGCAGCCTCACATAAAGTTTTATGAATATGTACAAGTTTGCCTAAAAAATAAAATTAAAAACTAAAGCATTCCATTCCAATCAACTTACTAAAGCATATATTTTACATGCACAGATGGAGAAAGTAGCCACAGGACTACTCACTAACTTGTTTTAATACATATAAATAAAGTATTCTATACAGAACAGATAAGGGCCGATTATATCCCAGTAATCTGCTGTGGTTTACTAGCTTGAAACCAGACCAACAAAGTAATGAGATCCATGTTTTTCATAGTGTTTAGTTACTTATATAGGATTCTGTTTCATAAAGTGCACCATAAAATGCTTTAAACTGCACTAGACGCTTCAAAGCCAAAGTTCTGCCTTCAACTTGTGAAGATTGTTTTCTGTAAAAAGTTGACTGACGAAACAAAAACAACATTGGGAATCTGATTCTCACCTCACCTCCACTAGCCTAACTCAACTCAATTGAAATCAATGGCCAGTCAGGCATTGTCAATGGAGAATCAATGGAAGTTAGGCTGCTAGGTACTTTTGAAATACCCCTCGGCACCTATCTGCATTTCTAGGTATGTAAAGACATTTAAAAATCTGATCCCCAGAGAACAGATTAGTGATGAAGCTATTCATTGGAATAGCAAATGATTGTTCTTCAGTGATGGAGAAGCACTGAGGTATTAAAAAATTAAGTAGCAATTACAAGGCTATACATCTAGTTCAGGCTTTTCATGTCATAAACTACTCAAGATTTTGCCCATTAGATTGTTGCATCTTTGAAGTTACTTGATGAGCTAATTGCCTTATCATGTGCCAAAGGATTCTGCTGCATTATGCACACTATGTTACAAGGACACATCAGCACCTGAAAGTTTGTTCCACTACCATTTTCATTTTTCAGGATGTCTTGAAGTGAATTGGGTTGCAAGGATTTAGTTAATAGTAGAATTTAGACTAATATAATTTTTGCTTTTTGAGCAGGATTATAAGCAGGTTGAAAATTTTTCAACAAAATGTTTTTGTCAAAAAATGCTGCTTTGTCAACAGTGAAATATTTCATGGAATGGTTTGATTTTGACAACAAGTTTTAATGGGGTAGTTTTTGAGGTCCAAGATTGACTTTCAGGACAGAAATTGTTTGTTTAGAAAATTTTACTTAACTGATATTTCACTTTAAAAAAAAAAGCCCATTTGAAACAAACATGTCAAAACAGTTCATTTTGACATTTTCAAAACAAGCTATTTTGATATTTCTAAAAATCTTTTCAATTTTTTGGTTTTGTTTTCTGGCTGAATTGATTTACTGAATTTGACCTACATTCACAAATAGCTTGGGTACCCAAAATGTATTTTCCAGAAAATTTACTTTAAAAAATCACTCAGTTCAACTTCTCCCTGTGTAAACTGACACTGGGAATTCACTGAAAAAGTTATTTCCTCCCTGCCTAGAATGGTGTGTTGAGTTGCAATGAACAACAAGTATTAAACAATTACCCCCTTTTCGCCTACGCTTCAGTGATGCACCAGGTTAAAAGGTGACTATTAAAATTGATTCATTTTATTGGTTTGGTTTTTTCTAATTAAAAAAGGCTGTTTTTTTTAAAAAAAATATCAAATAAATGTGCACATCCAACAAGTGAAACTGACACTACAAAAATATACCAGTAAAATAAATGAAAAACTGTACTTAGTTCAAACTGACTTAAATGTAGCTACACTGATATACATCAGCTGAAGATCTTGCCCATTAACTATAAAACATAGAACCTTATAATAGATTTTAATCATCATTTTCGCTATTGAAACCATTAAAAGTGGGGGAGGGAGAAGTCACATAAGTAGAGCTTGTATTCTTTCTCAAAAACCTAATACCCTCATTGTTCAGATTTGTTTTCAGGTTCATATTGTGACTGCAGATGGATTTTTTTTGGCTACCTGGGCTAGGACTGTGGTATTTGATTCTTGGAGACTTGAGTGTCATTTCTGCACACGCTTTTAGAATGTTCTGCTGTGGTTATTAAGGAGACAGGGCACCTATGTTTCATTCGTCAACTTTTGATCTCCAGTATACTGGAGATGGGGCGGGGGGGGGGGAGTCATACTCTTTCCATTAACTGAGTTTCAGGCATGGGCACAACACCAGGTGTACATGAACAAGAAGTGCTCCCAATTATCCAACAATCCAAACATGCAGCAGACTGTTCAGTTATGCCTGAAGAGGCAAAGTGAATGGCAGAGGTAGAATACAGAGTCTTTTGTTGAGCCACAGATCATCCACAGAGGAGTAAGCAACCTAATAAGCCAACTATTATTTTTCAGAAGTATCAGTGGCAATTTTTAAAATGATTTATCCATGATGACACTGTTTCACTCCTCATGCATTGTGTGCTCTTGTTATAGCTTTCCTTCTGCACTGGTTTCATGTTGGTAGGTGAGACTGTTTGGTAGCAATTACTAGATACCTTAAAAAGAAAAGGAGTACTTGTGGCACCTTAGAGACTAACAAATTTATTAGAGCATAAGCTTTCGTGAGCTACAGCTCACTTCATCGGATGCATTTGGTGGAAAAAACAGAGGAGAGATTTATATACACACACACAGAGAACATGAAACAATGGGTTTATCATACACACTGTAAGGAGAGGTCGAAACAGCAGCCTGGATTTCTACATAGACTGCTTCCGCCGACGTGCACGAGCTGAAATTGTGGAAAAGCAGCATCGCTTACCCCATAACCTCAGCCATGCAGAACACAGTGCCATCCACAGCCTCAGAAACAACTCTGACATCATAATCAAAAAGGCTGACAAAGGAGGTGCTGTCGTCATCATGAATAGGTCAGAGTATGAACAAGAGGCTACTAGGCAGCTCTCCAACACCACTTTCTACAAGCCATTACCCTCTGATCCCACTGAGAGTTACCAAAAGAAACTACAGCATTTGCTCAAGAAACTCCCTGAAAAAGCACAAGAACAAATCCGCACGGACACACCCCTAGAAACCCGACCTGGGGTATTCTATCTGCTACCCAAGATCCATAAACCTGGAAATCCTGGACGCCCCATCATCTCAGGCATTGGCACCCTGACAGCAGGATTGTCTGGCTATGTAGACTCCCTCCTCAGGCCCTTCGTTACCAGCACTCCCAGCTATCTTCGAGACACCACCGATTTCCTGAGGAAACTACAGTCCATTGGTGATCTTCCTAAAAACACCATCCTAGCCACTATGGATGTAGAAGCCCTCTACACCAACATTCCACACAAAGATGGACTACAAGCCGTCAGGAACAGTATCCCCGATACTGTCACGGCTAACCTGGTGGCAGAACTTTGTGACTTTGTCCTGACCCATAACTATTTCACATTTGGTGACAATGTATACCTTCAAATCAGCGGCACTGCGATGGGTACCCGCATGGCCCCACAGTATGCCAACATTTTTATGGCTGACTTAGAACAACGCTTCCTCAGCTCTCGTTCCCTAATGCCCCTACTCTACTTGCGCTACATTGATGACATCTTCATCATCTGGACCCATGGAAAAGAAGCTCTTGAGGAATTCCACCATGATTTCAACAATTTCCATCCCACCATCAACCTCAGCCTGGACCAGTCCACACAAGAGATCCACTTCCTGGACACTACGGTGCTAATAAGCGATGGTCACATAAACACCACCCTATATCGGAAACCTACTGACCGCTATTCCTACCTACATGCCTCTAGCTTTCATCCAGATCATACCACTCGATCCATTGTCTACAGCCAAGCGCTACGATATAACCGCATTTGCTCCAACCCCTCCGACAGAGACAAACACCTACAAGATCTCTATCATGCATTCCTACAACTACAGTACCCACCTGCTGAAGTGAAGAAACAGATTGACAGAGCCAGAAGAGTACCCAGAAGTCACCTACTACAGGACAGGCCCAACAAAGAAAACAACAGAACGCCACTAGCCATCACCTTCAGCCCCCAACTAAAACCCCTCCAACGCATCATCAAGGATCTACAACCTATCCTGAAGGACGAGCCATCGCTCTCTCAGATCTTGGGAGACAGACCAGTCCTTGCTTACAGACAGCCCCCCAATCTGAAGCAAATACTCACCAGCAACCACACACCACACAACAGAACCACTAACCCAGGAACCTATCCTTGCAACAAAGCCCGTTGCCAACTCTGTCCACATATCTATTCAGGGGATACCATCATAGGGCCTAATCACATCAGCCACACCATCAGAGGCTCGTTCACCTGTGCATCTACCAATGTGATATATGCCATCATGTGCCAGCAATGCCCCTCTGCCATGTACATTGGCCAAACTGGAAAGTCTCTACGTAAAAGAATGAATGGACACAAATCAGACGTCAAGAATTATAACATTCAAAAACCAGTTGGAGAACACTTCAATCTCTCTGGTCACTCGATCACAGACCTAAGAGTGGCTATACTTCAACAAAAAAGCTTCAAAAACAGACTCCAACGAGAGACTGCTGAATTGGAATTAATTTGCAAACTGGATACAATTAACTTAGGCTTGAATAGAGACTGGGAATGGATGAGTCATTACACAAAGTAAAACTATTTCCCCATGGTATTTCTCCCTCCCACCCCACCCCCCACTGTTCCTCTGATATTCTTGTTAACTGCTGGAATTAGCCTACCTGCTTGTCACCATGAAAGGTTTTCCTCCTTCCCCCCCCTGCTGTTGGTGATGGCTTATCTTAAGTGATCACTCTCCTTACAGTGTGTATGATAAACCCATTGTTTCATGTTCTCTGTGTGTGTGTATATAAATCTCTCCTCTGTTTTTTCCACCAAATGCATCCGATGAAGTGAGCTGTAGCTCACGAAAGCTTATGCTCTAATAAATTTGTTAGTCTCTAAGGTGCCACAAGTACTCCTTTTCTTTTTGCGAATACAGACTAACACGGCTGCTACTCTGAAACCTAGATACCTTAAGTCAGCATCTCTCCCTGCATCTGGGTATATCACTTTATCCTCAAACAGCCATGATCTGCTGCAATATTGATTTCAAGCATCTCTGCTACTTTTTTAATGTAGTTGTTGCTTTGTTTTTCATTTGCTTTCGCTCTTCAGGTTGGTACCCATTACTCTTGCTGGGTTTTACGAGTCCCCTGGAAAGGCTTCCCTGGGTCCTAAGTTTTAGAGTTGATTAGTTTTGGAGCCCATTTATCATCCTGAGCTGTTGGAAAATCTCAGCAACTTTTTTTAAAATTGGTTTGGAATGTGGGTGGAGTTGAAGTAACAAAAAAAATCAATTGCCAACTGCTAAATCCAATCAGCACTGGTTGACTGAATACCTTTAGCTTAATTAGTTGATTGACTTTGGGAAGTTTATGGAGGAGCTATTTTTGTATTAAGGAAGCCCACACTGCTGTTTTAATTTGGAAATCACTTGTAAGTGACACAGTAAACCGGTGTTTGAATTAAACTGTAAATATTGTATTGAATTAGAGTTTGAGCTGGTATAGAGGTGGTGAGCTCCTCAATTATACCAGTTTGCAAACAGGTGTTTTCTATTTTTGCTCAATGTGAGCTGAGTGATAGAACTACTTCTGTGGATCCTTTGAGAAGGATTTTTAGGATACTGCCTCCATAAGGGTAATTGTTTCCTTGTGTATTGCTTGGTAGCATCCATCCAACAGAGCTCTAACAGAGAGTCAGGCTACTTCTCTCTCTAGTAAGGTACTTTGTATGGCTTAATATAGGTGATTGGTGGGTTGTTGGAATCCTGAGCTCTCTAGACTTGTAGGTCCAAGCTGGTGCTTGTAAATAGGGCTTCCTCAAAGGCAATGAGTAAGGAAAACAAACCTAAAACTAAGCCAAAGGGTCAGCTTCTGATCTGATTGACACCCATGTAAGTCTAGAGTAAGTTAGTTCACTGGCGTTACTCTTGATTTGCACTGGTGCAAATAAGATCAGACTCAACCCAGAAGACTGACAATGCTAAGACGGTACCATTTTCACAATTTGCATAGTCTGAGTTTTATCTTTACTTTTACGATGAAAGTAAATTTCCATTACTTTTGTTTTTAACTTGGATTAGGGTATGTCTACGCTATGAAATTAGGTCGAATTTATAGAAGTCGGTTTTGTAGAAAGCGTTTTTATACAGTTGAGTGAGTGTGTCCCCACACAAATGCTCTAAGTGCATGTAGTTGGCGGACTGTGTCCACAGTACTGAGGCAACCATCGACTTCCAGAGCTTTGCACTGTGGGTAGCTATTCCACAGTTCCCACAGTCTCCACCGCCCATTTAAATTCTGGATAGAAATCCCAGTGCTTGATGGGGCTAAAACATTGTCGCAGGTGGTTCTGGGTACATATTGTCAGGTCCCCGTTCCCTCCCTCCCTCCCTCCGTAAAAGCAAGGGCAGACAATCGTTTTGCGCCTTTTCTCTTGAGTTATCTGTGCAGATGCCATACCACGGCAAGCATGGAGCCCGCTCAGCTAACCGTCACCGTATGTCTCCTGGGTGCTGGCGGACATGGTACTGCATTGCTACACAGCAGCAGTTTATTGCCTTTTGGCAGCAGACAGTGCAGTATGACTGGTAGCCGTCGTCAACGTAGTCCTGGGTGCTCTTTTAACCAGGTGCCTGGGCAAACATGGGAGTGACTCAGCCAGGTCATTTCCCTTGATTCGTCTCATGGCGATGGAGTCCTACTGGCAGTGCACTTTTAATCTTCAGCCAGCAGAAGATGATGGCCAGCAGTCATACTGCACTGTCTTCTGCCGAGCACCCAGGAGGTGACGATGGCTAGTGGTCATACTGCACAGTGTGCTGCCAGCAAGATGTATAAAGATAGATGAAGTGGCTCAAAACAAGAAATAGACCAGATTTGTTTTGTATTCATTTTCTCCTCCTTCCCTCTGTGAAATCAACGGCTTGCTAAACCCAGTTTTGAGTTCTATCTTTGAGGCGGCCATTCAGTTTCTCGCAAAGCCACCCCTTTTGTTGATTTTAATTCCCAGTAAGCCAACCCTGTAAGCCATGTCGTCAGTCGCCCCTCCCTCCGTCAGGGCAACAGCAGACAATCGTTCCACGCCTTTTTTCTGTGCAGATGCCATACCATGGAGCCCTCTCAGATCACTTTGGTAATTAGGAGCACATTAAACACCACACGCATTATCCAGCAGTATATGCAGCACCAGAGCCTGGCAAAGCAAAACTGGGTGAGTAGGCAATGTCAGTGCTGTTACAAGAGTGATGAGGACATGGACACAGACTTCTCTCAAAGCACGGTCCCTGGCAATGTGGGTATCATGGTGCTAATGGGGCAGGCTCATGTGGTGGAATGCCAATTCTGGGCCTGGGAAACAAGCACAGACTGGTGGGACCACATAGTATTGCAGGTCTGGGATGATTCCCAGTGGCTGCGAAACTTTCGCATGCGTAAGGGCACTTTCATGGAACTTTGTGACTTGCTTTCCCCTGCCCTGAGGCGCAAGAATACCAAGATGAGAGCAGCCCTCACAGTTGAGAATCGAGTGGCAATAGCCCTGTGGAAGCTTGCAATGCCAGACAGCTACCGGTCAGTCAGGAATCAATTTGGAGTGGGCAAATCTACTGTGGCGGCTGCTGTGATGCAAGTAGCCAATGCAATCAAAGATCTGCTGATATCAAGGGTAGTGACCCTGGGAAATGTGCAGGTCGTAGTAGACGGCTTTGCTGCAATGGGATTCCCTAACTGTGGTGGGGCCATAGACGGAACCCATATCCCTATCTTGGCACCGGAGCACCAAGCCAGCGAGTACATAAACTGCAAGGGGTACTTTTCAATAGTGCTGCAAGCACTGGTGGATCACAAGGGACATTTCACCAACATCAACGTGGGATGGCCGGGAAAGGTACATGACGCTCACATCTTCAGGAACTCTGGTCTGTTTCAAAAGCTGCAGGAAGGGACTTTCTTCTCAGACCAGAAAATAACCATTGGGAATGTTGAAATGCCTATAGTTATCCTTGGGGACCCAGCCTACCCATTAATGCCATGGCTCATGAAGCCATACATAGGCAGCCTGGAGAGTAGTCAGGAGCTGTTCAACTACAGGCTGAGCAAGTGCAGAATGGTGGTAGAATGTGCATTTAGATGTTTAAAAGCGCGCTGGTGCAGTTTACTGACTCGGTTAGACCTCAGCGAAACCAATATTCCCACTGTTATTACTGCTTGCTGTGCGCTCCACAATATCTGTGAGAGTAAGTGGGAGACGTTTATGGCGGGGTGGGAGGGTCAGGCAAATCGCCTGGCTGCTGGTTACGCACAGCCAGACACCAGGGTGGTTAGAAGAGCACGGGAGGGTGCGGTGCGCATCAGAGAAGCTTTGAAAACCAGTTTCATGACTGGCCAGCCTATGGTGTGAAAGTTCTGTTTGTTTCTCCTTGATGAAACCCCCCGCCCCTTGGTTCACTCTACTTCCCTGTAAGCTAACCACCCTCCCTACTCCCTTCGATCACCGCTTGCAGAGGCAATAAAGTCATTGTTGCTTCACATTCATGCATTCTTTATTAATTCATCATACAAATAGGGAGATAATTATCCAGGTAGCCCAGGAGGAGTGGTGGAGGAGGGAAGGACAAGGCCACACAGCACTTTAAAAGTTTAAAACTTATTGAATGCCAGCCTTCTGTTACTTGGGCAATCCTCTGGGGTGGAGTGGCTGGATGGCTGGAGGCCCCCCCATCGCATTCTTGGGCGTATGGGTGAGGAGGCTATGGAACTTGGGGAGGAGGGCAGTTAGTTACACAGGGGCTGTAGTGGCGGTCTGTGCTCCTGCTGCCTTTCCTGCAGCTCAACCATATGCTGGAGCATATTAGTTTGATCCTCCAGCAGCATCAGCATTGAATCCTGCCTCCTCTCATCACGCTGCCGCCACCTTTCAGCTCCCGGTCATTTTGTGCTTTCTTGCACTCTGACATTGTCTGCCTCCATGCATTCATCTGTGCGCTGTCAGTGTGGGAGGACAGCATGAGCTCAGAGAACATTTCATCACGAGTGCATTTTTTTTTGCCTTCTAATCTTCGCTAGCCTCTGGGAAGGAGAAGATCCTGTGATCCTTGAAACACATGCAGCTGGTGGAGAAAAAAAAAAGGGACAGTGGTATTTAAAAAAGACATTTTATAGAACAATGGGTACACTCTTTCATGGTAAACCTTGCTGTTAACATTACATACATAGCACATGTGCTTTCATTACAAAGTCGCATTTTGCTTCCCCCTCACCGTTTGGCTAACAGCAGGGAACATTTCTGTTCAGCCATAGGCAAACAGCCCAGCAGGAATAGGCACCTCTGAATGTCCCCTTAAGAAAAGCACCCTATTTCAACCAGGTGACCATGAATGATATCACTCTCCCAAGGATAATACAGAGAGATAAAGAACGGATGTTGTTTGAATGCCAGCAAACATACACTGCAATGCTTTGTTCTACAATGATTCCCGAGTATGTGCTACTGGAGTGGTAAAGTGTCCTACCATGGTGGATGGAATAAGGCTGCCCTCCCCAGAAACCTTTTGCAAAGGCTTTGGGAGTATATCCAGAAGAGACACGAATTCCAGGGCAAATTAATCATTAAACATGCTGGCTTTTAAACCTTGTATAGTATTTTAAAAGGTACACTCACCAGAGGTCCCTTCTCCACCTGGTGGGTACAGGAGGCATCAGTCTGACCAAGGAGAATCCCCCATGTGCCCCATTGATCTCCAGTTACATTCCAGATCCAACTCAAAGCCTACATCCTCATTTTCAGAGTTGTTTGATTGCTGGAACCCACTCTTCTTATTCTGCATCCCACCATGCATGATGAAAGACACCAGAATGAAACTATCTGGGGATTAGCGTAGAGCATTTTCAACAGAGGGCCCATGACTGTGGATTTCCTTGCCAGCAGAGACTACCTATAGGGTACGACACAACCCTTCTTTTTTCCCAAGGTTTCCTCAGTGGTGATGGCAAGAGAACAGAAGAATGGTCTAAAAACACTTTTGTGAAATAGCCATTTACTCCCACTAAGTAATGTAAGTAACAGCAACCTGAACTTTTGGGGGCTATGGGTGGAGCTGAAGTATCCATTGTTGTAGATGACTTATGTGGTACCATGAAAGGAAGAGGGACAGAAAGCACTGCAGAACTCATGCATCAGTCTTTTGCAGAATCAGAATTGTGATTGTAGAATTTTTATTAATAATGAGCACAAGAAGCGAAAAGCCCAGTTTGAATCTCAAGTCTGGACTGATAGTTAGAAAGGTGGGGAGGGAATTGTTTTACTTGCAAATTGAACACATTTGAGCTATATTTCCTGAGAAAGAATAAACACACAAGTTTCAGAGTAGCAGCCGTGTTAGTCTGTATTCACAAAAAAGAAAAGGAGTACTTGTGGCACCTTAGAGACTAACAAATTTATTTGAGCATAAGCTTTTGTGAGCTACAGCTCACTTTATCGGCCCACAATCCAATTTTTACTGAGTATATCTATATAAATACTTACCTGAAATATGCCCAGTGGTTTGTTCAGAGGCACAAGAAACCTCTTGGTTTCTTGGTGTGGATATGGTGTGTTTGTCTCCATTTTTCTTCACCTTCCTGTTTCTGGTTGTCAGCAATCCTCTTTCCACTTTCTATTCCCCAAGAAGAGTTGTCAATTTATTCTCTGTTGCAGTCGCAACTGAGGGAAGTACTCCTCAGAGATGTATTAGATATGTGGGTGAGCCACAGGAATATGTTTTGCCTCATTCACCTATTATGGCATGTGACAGCTGAATTACCAGCTCTGAGGGGTTTGCTCATTTGACTGCTCATTGGTCCGTCCTATGGCTGTCCAAAGAAACCTAATGAAAAGGCTTTCTCCAGGGTGGTCATGAAGGATGGATGGGGAGAAGGAGAGGGACACATGATGCTACCCTTTCTTTTTGTGTTGGTGGGTGCTGCTGCTGTTGTGTTGTGGGACTCCAACATATGTGCGGTGAGAAGGCAGGGGCACAATTCGGAATTTCTTTGTTCCCATCCATTTTACAAGCACGGACTGGGTAGGAGCTGTAGACCTGCCACTGCTCGTGAAGGCACTGGTCTCAGTCACCCTAGGGAGATGAAAAACTAGGGGTATTGAAGGAGCAGCTAGAAAAGCGAGAGAGAAAAGGGAGGAGTATGAGAATTTGGTGCTGTGTACTGGCCCATGTAACTCACTGGGTACAATGTCAGGACATATGGCTGTTGTGCTGCATGTTGTATTTTAGGCGCACACACAGCGGCTGCTTTGCTTCAGGCTGGGGCAATGGGATTTAGAAAGAACATATTCAATGTTGAGAGATGTTTAAAATTTCAAGGACCATAATCTGCCCTCGGTTACCATGAAATAAATTTATTGCCTTCAATGGAGTTACATTGCAGTTACACCATTGTATAGGGGAGTAGAATTTGGCCCTAGCCTTCTTTCAGTGAAAAACACACAGCAAAATCTCATTAGAGTCTAACTTAAAAAAGGGGCAGGCACATGCGTCTAAAGGTTTGTGTCTAGATTTATGCAAATATAACCCCATTTACAACCTTCAGGTTAGAGCCAAGGTAATCCTACTGCAAGCCAGCAATTTTCCTTGGGGCATTAAAATTTTCAGGTGTGCTTGCTGGAAAAAATTCTCTAACCCTGCTCTACGTTATAAGATTTTCAGTTTCCAGTTTCATAGAAGGTGAAATTGACCCTTGTGCAACTGGGACGGAAGAAGGGCTATAGCCTGTGTCATATGAAAGGTCAAACTAGATGATCACAATGATCCCATCTGGCTTCATAAGCTATGAATCTCTTGAGTCTCACCTAAGGCCTCAAAAATAGATTTACAGTGGTGCATAAGTCTTTTGCTGGCTCTCTACATGGGTTGGATTTTTCACCCAGAGATAGCAACTTTGGCCTCAGTCTGCAATGTTGCAGTTTAGGGGTTCTGGTTGTTTTAATTTTTCCTTTCCCTTTTTTAAAATGGTGTTGCATGAAACCAGGGTTTCTGCCAGTCTCACACGCAGCAACATATCAAACCAGGACTCCTAAGAAACCTCAAAATATATCACCTCTTCCTAAAGCATATTTATACTTCCTGTCTCTAATTTTGCCGTCTGAGTGGAGATAACAGGGCTTTCCCTCACCCACAGTTTGCTTGGTAAAATTACTCCTTCTGTACCACATCTCAGACTATCCCTTACCTAAGTGTACCCGGTATAAACTAAGGTGATGGATGATGGCAGTAACTGGTACAACCCCCCTGATTTCACTATGTTGTGCCTACTTCTACCAGTGATGAATGTGGCCCATTTTCTTCGGAGCCCTGTGAGTTTCTCTTCGCAAAATGCACTCGCAATATACAAAAGCACTAATGATCAAAATGTGTTTAGCCCCTGCCTGTGTGGAAAAGCCCAAGGAACATCCCCTGTTCAGTCACCCCCTTGCAGGTGCAAGCCATAGCCACCCCAAACAGGGCAGGAAGCTGGGAGGAGAAAGTGGAGCCTACCATCCCCGCTGCATAAGAAACACTTGCAAAATCCTGCTGCTTTTTAAATATAAATAACGAGGTGTGTTTTAATTTAAAGTGAGGAAATATTTCCGAGTTGCAGTTTTCCAGTTTACAAAAAGATAATATGGGCTCCGTTACCTCTCTTTTCCTAAAGTTTTTTGTTACTGAACATCCAGCCAATTGGAACAATCTCTGGCTCTTCACAATGGAGGAAGGAAATCCTAAGAGGAACCCATTTGTATTCCTGAAATACACAAGGTCATTGCAGGGACTTTTGTGTTGATGCATATTATGCTGATCATAGTACCCAAGACAGTGTAGAGTCATTTGTCTGCTAGTGAGATCCTTGCTTGGGCTGCCAATGAAATAGATAGAATATTATTTTAGATTTTGCAAGGAATTCATATCACTTAACTTTTTTTTGCTAAAGATCCCCCACATTTAACTGACAGCAATATACCTATGGTTAATTAGCCCACACAGTAAGCTTATCATCAGTACAAATAGTGGCTTCCTTTGCCTACGATTGGGGTTGGAACTACTGCAGCCAACAGTTGCTGGAACTGAGGCAAATTCCTGATGTAGAGAAGGCTCCATTTACTCAGATCAGTGCTTGACTGATAAAGGACTGTTTTATTGTTTTTTTCACTGCTTCTTCCCTATGCTCAACCCTTAGCTAAGAGCAATGTGGCTTTTAGCAGTAGAGGCTTGTGCATTTAGCTCCAGAGATCCCAGGTTCAATCCTGCTGACGACTGGAATCTGTCGGTGTTACATTGGCAGGGGGCACCTGAAGGAGAGAGAGCCATTGTACCACACCCAGCCATAAAGAGGCGCTCCAGCTGTGAGTCCACTTTATCACATACCTGTTTCAATGCTATGGGGATGGGTAGATAGATTGGGATGTTAAGTATCCACAACCAATGCTTTCTCCAACTTATATTGCTCATGTCAGAGTTAAAATAGCTAATGTTATCAACATTTTTTGATAAGGATATGAAACCTTCAGGGTTTAAACTAATCTCAAACTATTAAGGTTTAGCATGAAACCATCATGGGGCTCAAACAATTCCACAGCATCCTACTGTGGAGTTTCTTGCATGTCCCTCTGAAGCGTCTGGTGCTTGCCTGTGTCATAGATAGGATACTAGACTAGATGTTAGGCTATGGGTCTGAGCCTTAAGCACCCATCAGCAAATTCTGAGTATCAGTGCAAGTACAAATTGCTTGTCTCTGGAAGGATGTCTATGTCCATGCTTTAAATTCCCATTATTTCTTGATGCAATTACTACATCATCTTCAGGACCATACTGCAAGCATATCCTTAGTGCACACCGATTACAGAGAAGTTACAGCGGGGATGCATTTAGCTCACTATATGGCACATAGAAAAAGTCTGCATGCAAGAGTGTTGAGAGATATGTGTATCTTCTGAGATCTGGGTAAAGCTTCGCTGCTGTAGGGCATTCAAGACAATGCATGCCACCTGGGCTGCTTCTGAGAACATGGCGTCTTTTCAACTTATGATCAGAGATTGTGTGATATTGAACCTCACTTTCTGGGCGAAAGATCAATATTTTAACTAGTCCATCTTTTCTCTAATTTATTCAAGTTTCTTTGTGCTGATGCCCAAATTTATGTTAAAGTGAATAATTAAACTTTTTCTGCTTCTATTAAAAAGGGGATTCCATGGATTTATGGACTTACATTTGGAATCATAGCTATAGGGTATTTTATCTCATAATCTATAGTAGTCTCATTACATACAGCAGATTTAGGTATGGAAATGTACATCTGAGAAACTGGAGATCCTATTCATGAATGATTTGTGTCCACCATCAGATTCAATTTCATGCACATTTTATGGAAAGATTGTGCAATATGTCTGTTCCGTATATTACCGTATGTAAATCTTAGTTTAGTTAATAAGAATTAGCTGTAGCTTGTATTTGGGTAAAATCTAGTATATTCACTAACCTGGGAGGTAATGTGTCCGATCCTTTGGGATTGGTAGAACTTTTTTATATGATGAAATAAGATTTCCATTAATCTTCATCATATCTGTTGGGTAACTAGGTGGAGGCCTGAGGCTGGGTTACTTTAAAGGAAATGTGTTTTGGACTTCTGAGTAACCAGTAAGGTATAACAGAAGCTGTTTAGTGCTGGTTTGGTAAATCTAAGTATTGGAATATCCACCAGCTTTGGGGATTGTCTGCCCCATTCTTTGCAGTTCACTCTAATTGAGTGACTTCAGCTGGCTTCCCCTGGGACTCTGGTCACACAGGGTAAAGCTCATAATCAGATATTTGCCTTGGGTACAGCTGGACTGATGGGGGCTATAGTTGCAGTTGTGCAAAATTCACTGGCTTCATTTTGCTGGGGTTTTTGCAAAGGTTTCCTTCATTTTCAGCCCAGGTGGGTTTGCATTGTGCTTCTAGATTTGGGTTCAAGTGAAACTCAACTGAAATAGCTGAGTTGCTTGTATATTTTCAAATAATATTCATTGCAAAAGTAGCCCCTTTTCCTGTTTATGTATAATTTGGAAACCAACCCAGATTACTACAAAGGTATTCCTTATTAGCAACCATTTGCTGAATAGGCTGGATGAACAATTTTCAGTCTGTTCACAAACAGTTCACTTTAATTATTTGCGGTTTGCTATGGATTGTGTGTGACTGCTCAGCTGAATCACAGGTATTTTTCTGTTGCCTGACTGGATGACTGAAACTTTCTCAACAAGAGATTATAGTAAAAACAAATCTAGTTCTTACTCTGAATCATTTTTCTTCCCCAAAATGGCTTCCTCGTGCTAGCCTGGTGGTGCAAAGCAACTTTAAAGCTAGCTTAAGAAGCCAGCTGGACATTTCCTTAGCATAGGGTGGCACAGAGCTAGAGCAGCCAGTTCTATACCATTTTATTATAGCCTCTGACATAGGGAACATGTGGGGAGGGTCACTGCAAGTGGATATAAGTCACAACAGCCATGAGATATTATAAAGCTACCTTTGCTCTCCCCTTCCTCTATGCTTTTAGCTCTGGGCTGTACAAAGTTTGGCTGGACCTAAAGATCAGTGACTGCAAATAGAACTAACCAAAGTTTTAGTAGCAACAGGAAGATTAAGGAAGAGGGGAAACAGATGAGAGATGTAATGCAAAATGATTATTAAACACCAAAATATCGGAAATAGTAAGTTCCAAAATTTTTGAAAGAGGAGTTTTTACTTAACGTTCTAGTCATAACAAAAGACTGAAGTCAAATTAATAGTGTGCAATCCTTATCCTAGCTGCTCAATGAAAAACACACTACATATTATCTATATTAACTGTGTATCATTTAAAAATACTTAAGAATGGAAAATCTGTTGCTGGTTAGAGAGTCCACCATGTGAACAATTTATATAATACAGTCTCTCGATTTGAACAAAGATGAAGTGCGGATATTTGTAATATATTACATGCTTCCTCCCATCCACATCTGATTTTGCATCCGGAATCTGTAGTATTGTTTCTTTCGATTTGTATAAAAAAACTCACCATAATCCTTCCTTATAGAAGATGAGATTATTTTTTTTAAAAATGGACACAAATCAAACATATGTTCCTCACAAAAGTACAAATGTTTGGATTTTGCGTCATTATTTTTCAGTGACCAAATAGGTTTAAGGCTTCAATCAGATCTACAGTTAACCCACAGCTATACCTGGGAGTACAGGAATGGTAGGGCATGGTGGAGGTGAAGAGGGCAGATTGGAGAAAGGCAAAAATATATAAAGAATCCTTAGTGAGGGGAAACCAATCTTGGATATTGCTCTTAATGGGCCAGAACTTCAGCTGGTGTAAATCGACATAGCTCTGGTGGACTCAATAGAGCTATGCTGATTTACATCAGGTGAAATCCTGGCCCCACTGAAGTCAATGGGAGTTTTATCTTTGTATACAATGAGGGCAGGATTTTACCCTGAGCCTGTAGTTCTTTTGACACAAATAGGAGGACCCAGTCAATAAGTGATCCTTTATTTTAAAAGAACACAGCACAGCTATTGCCACTTCTTAGACTGGCTTCAGGTTTCTTTGTGAACTGAAAATGTGGAACAGCTTGACTGGAAAAACTCACAGAACTTTTAAGTAAACCCAAACTAACTTCCAGCAATTTATTGTCTTCCACTGAATTAATGCAAAATGTTTAGGTTTGCATGTTTTCAAATCAAAACCAGGAGAAAGGATGAGGTTTTGGTTGTTTCACCATGGGGGTTTGAGTTAAGATCAAATCTCTGAGGAAAGAAAATGAAATACTATTGGTAAGATCCTCGCAGTTATTCCCTATCTTTTGCTGGGTGCATCGTGGAACTGTATTATTGCATCAGGAGGCATTGTGGAGAGCCATAAATGTGGAGGAATCTCAAGAGAGCACTGTGTGCACTTCACTTTGCAGCCAGTTCTTGGAGGAGATGGGGGAAAGTAGGTGGGGCCACGACCTCCCCTATTTTGAGGTGTATTGTACCCCATGAGTTGCTAGCAGAGAGAAATTTCTGTCCTGGGGATAGCACAAGGGCTGCAACCAGTGTTGGCTTCTTGTGGGGAAGGAACTACCGGAGAGAGAGAGATGCTGTGTACCATCTCCCTTCCCCCCGCCCCCTACGTCCTTGTGCACAAGGATTAGCCACATTCTGGCTCCATGTACATATGTGTTATTATAACTTAGGGTTACTTTGTTGTGATCTCCTATAAAATAGAGATCCTGGGGATTGTAAACACAGCTAATTTTAGATATTTTAATAGAAGGCAATTGACAGAAACACAGTTTAAGCTGCTAAGATGCTTGTGAAGAGTGGAGTCCATTCAATGCCCAATTGCCATAGACTTTAATAAGAACTAGCAAATAGTTGGAGACAAGAAGCTGTGATGTAGGGCAGTTGGGCATGTTTATATTTCTCATGGTTCTCCTTCTTATCTGGTTCCAAGAAATGGCTCACCAAATGCTGCAAGGATTGTTGCTGCAATCAGTGCCAGTGAACAGTTGAAGAAGAGCTCTGTGTAAGCTGGAAACCTTGTCTCTCTCACCAACAGAAGTTGGTCCAATTAAAGCTATTAGCTCACCCACCTTGTCTCTCTAATATCCTAGGACTAACATGGCTACAACAACGCTTTATCTAGTAAATAACTGAAGTCAACTTAACTCTGACCAGCTTAAGAGAGTTCA
The DNA here is from genome assembly GCF_009764565.3 of Dermochelys coriacea. Classification (NCBI taxonomy): domain Eukaryota; kingdom Metazoa; phylum Chordata; order Testudines; family Dermochelyidae; genus Dermochelys; species Dermochelys coriacea. The sequence goes on from NC_050076.1 coordinate 38,855,137, forward strand.
AGAATTCCATCCCATTATACCACAGCTTCCTCCTCACTTCACATACACAGCTGTTTCATAAATCCATACAGTTCTCTCTCTGATCTGAACTGCAATGCAGTTATTAAACAAAGTGTAAGTTTATTTCATATCCTTTTTAATATTTTGAAAACAGCACAATATAAAGCTTAATAAAAGCGGAATGCTCCAAAACTGCTCTTAGAACTGAAAATATGACTACATCAAAAGTCTTTACAAGGGCAGGATTTTAATGGCTGAATAATACGCTGGAACGGAGCAGTAATTTCTTCTCGAATGTTGGGATGAATTATTTATGCTTTGACAACATTATGTGTCTCTAAAGGAGCTTTTAGTTATTCGCCTATTCGAGGCTACAGCTGATCCTGCTGCCCGCTCTTGTAATTACATTAACCTCCTGACACTACATGACAAGCTTTTCCTGTGAACTGCGATCAATAGCGCATAACTGCTACCTATTTAATAGGACCACGGTTACACTTCAGTTCAGATATAATTAGCTCTTCTCCTCCCCCTCTTCCTTCTGAATGGAGCATGGAAAAAAATCACTCTATTTATTAAAAAAAAAGCAAAATAAATGTGGTTCAGGAAAAGACAAAACACAGTCAGATCACAGAACAAGCGAGTAATATGTTCCCTAATTTTCTGTTCAAAATGCACAGCCCTGCCATTAGTCCACATCTGCATTTAAATGGAACTGGATACCATGGCATATGTGGGCTTATAGGAATCAATTACAGGAGCACTGGCACAGGTGGGAAGGCTGTGAACTGATACAGCTGGAGTACACACATATAATGAACTAAGCTAGGTTCATTTCCTCTCTGTTTTAACAGAATTATAATATAGGCACATCATTTGTATCATAGCATTGGAGTTTCCTGTTTGAGGGACAACTATATTCAGTTCAAACAAGTAATGGTTTAGACATTGAGTGCTAATAATTGAGTTTACACTTTCAACTGAATACCTATCTAGTATATCCACCAATTTTTTTAATTTGTTGGCCAGTATACAGTGTTATGTGAATATCTTTAACACCATGGTGACAGGTAAAATCTTAGCTCTGATCTAATGGAAATTACCTTTCGCGTGGCATATGAAACAACCATCAGCTCCTAATTGTCCAGGAGGATTTCCTATCCAGCTGCTCATTCAGTACAACCAAATGGTATTCTGGAATCAACCATTTCATAGATTCCAAGGCCAGAAGGGACCACTGTGATCAACTAGTCTGATGTCCTGTATAACACAGTCCATAGAACTTCCCCAAAACAATTCCTAGATCAGATCTTTTAGAAAAACAGCCAGTCTTGATTAAAAAATGGTTAGTGATGGAGAATCTAACAAGACTCTACATAAATTATTCCAGTGGTTAATTATTCTCACTGTTAAAACTTTACACCTCATTTCCAGCCTGAATTTATCTAGCTTCATCTTCCAACCATTGGATCATGTTATACCGTTCTGTTAAATTGAAGAGTCCATTATTAAATACCTGTTCCCCATGTAAATACTTATAGACTGTATTTGTCATCCCTTAGCCACCTTCGTACAAGCTAACTAGGTTGAGCTCTCTGATCTATCACTATAAGGCATGTTTTCTAATTCTTTCATCATTTTTATGGCTCTTCTCTGAATCCTCTCCAACTTATCAACATTCTTCCTCAATTGTGGGCTCTGCAATACAGTACTGTACTAGACACAGTATTCCAGCAGCAATTGCACCAGTGCCAGATATAGAGGTAAAATAACCTCTCTACTCCTATTTGAAATTCCTCTGCTTATGTATCAAAGGATTGGATTAGCTCTTTTGGCCACAGCATCAAACTGGGAGCTCATATTCAGCTAATTATCCACCACAACTCCCAAGTCTTCCTCAGAGTCATTGCTTCCCAAGATAGAGTCCCCTATCCTGTAATTGTGGCCTATATTCTTTGTTCCTAGTTGTATACATTTACATTTAGCGGTATTAAAATGCATATTGCTTGCTTGCATCCAGTTTACCAAGCAATCTAGATTTGCTCTGAATCAGTGACTTGTCTTTTTCATTATTTACCACTCCACCAATTTTTTGTGTCAGCTGCAAACTTTGTCAGTGATTATTTTGTGTTTTCTTTAGGTCATTGATAAAAATGTTCAATAGTGTAGTTTACATTCCTTTCTTTATAAGGTCTCCTCTATGAACTTTCATGTACTACTTTACCGAATGGCTCTTTGAAAGCCTTATGCTGCTGCTTGTTTTAATAGGAAAGGCTGAGGGCTAGTAATGGATTTTAGTAACACTGCAGAAGGCTTATTGGTCATGGATGGAAGAGGAACATATAATAATGAGTCTGATAGGGAAGGATCACAAACCCCTAGCTACTTATCCCATTTCTTACAGATAGTGATCACAATTTGGAATTTAGCCCTATGGCTTTATTGGACTTCCTCATGAGGAACTGTTATTATTTATATCCCATACAGCACCGAGCATGCAGGTATTTATCCACTTGTTATCAAAGTCCATGAGATTCTTTCTATTATCAACAATGGATGGTGGATCAGGCCAACAGCTTATGATAATAATGATCAGTGCTATTACAAGCATTATTAACAATAACAGTAGTGGAAAGATCATCCCAATTGTTTATTTAAATCCCTTCTCTCCAAACAGGTGTTTTTTAATCTGGGCCAGGGCTAGTCCATACTCTTTCTCCCATTGAACTCAATGGGGAAACTTCTGATGACTTCAAGGGCAGATCAGGCTCTTTGTGAATATACCATTAACTGATCTAGGCCTTCCAAGCAGTACAAAGACAAAATTGTTTTGTGAAGAAGAAATATCCATTTCATTAAAGTTAATAGTGTTTGTTTGCTTAGTACTCTGTGTTTTAATTGTTTCCCTGAAAGATGGTATAGACATTTCCAAGATGTAGCATGAGTATGACTCATAGACATGAACCCATTTTAGTTCCTTTCTGTGCTGAAACTGCATTTGAATTGTGGAGAATGACAACCAAGTTGTAATGAGCACACCTGACACAGATTTTCTGTAAGTGTAAAAGGGACTTGATTCTTAACCTAATGTATTTCTGTGAAAAGACTATATAGGTGTTGCTAGGTAAAATATTTTTTTGAACCTTTCAAGACTACAGGAATACTGTAGATTCATCCTACTATCAGAAATAAGCCAGAATGGAGTAAGACAGAAGAGAACATAATAATAAACATGGAAAAAGTATCTGATGCTAAACCTCCACCATTCTTTACCTCTCTATGCTATTGATCCCCAAAATGATGGGACAAGTAGACAACAGCTAATTTAATTCTAAATTACAAGAATATTGGTTTGGCCACTGAGGGAGACTTGATGGCCCAAAGATAGAGAAAAAGAAATAAAATATAATGCATAGGTTCCAAAGGAGTTGAGAAATGTCTTCTATTTCTCCTGAAAGATATGAGAGACAAGAATAGAGGAGCTGCATTAGCAGGTAATAATGTATAATGAGCTATGAGGATGTGGGAAGCTTATGATTCATTGCTATCTATTATAAGAACCAGTTTGCCAGTTCTTGAATTCATGGCAGGCCTGCTTTCCTGTAACCAGAGCACTGGGCTGTGGCAGCCACTAGTAGCATAACTGCAAGGTGTTATACTGCCTATTAACAAAGCTTACTTCTTGGGGAAATCTTTCCTTAAGATGTCAGTTTAGTCAGTGAAAGATCTCTGTGTGTGTTTTTTTTAAAGGGCCACTCAAAGCGATATTCAAGGATGCCTCAATTAAAATAATAATTTAGGAGCTTGCTATCTTGCCATTGCTGAAATGAATGAAAGAGAGCAACAATAATTGGTTTTTGTTTTATCATTGTTATTTTATTTAGTAAGTGTATTATGGTAGTGCCAAAAGAGCCCAACAAATATTGGGGCTCCCTTGTGTTGGGCACTGTTTAAACTTCTAGTAAGACACAGCCCTTGCACCAGAGACCTCACAGTCTCAATAGACAAAGGAAGGATCTTGATCCCCATTTTACAAACCAGGAACTGCGGCACAGACAGGCTAAGTGATTTATTCTTGGTCACTGAGCAAACCTGTGACAAAGCCAGAAATTGAATCCAGATCTTCTGGGTAATAATTGAGTGCCCTAACCACAAGGCCATCTTTCCTGCCTTATTTCTGATGTTTAAACTGGGCTGAAAATCTCTCCTAAATGTGGATTTGTTTAACACCCTTGCAACGTTAATAATAGTCATCTGGCCAGATTTTCACTAACAATCATATCGTTCTATATTTATTTAATATGAGATAAAATTTCCTTTTCCCGTCAGCAAATATTTTATTTTAAAGATACTGAGCTGACTATACAGTACTTACACCTTACATTAGTGATATGGAATCTGAAGTTAAACAGCAGTCTGTTATATTTATAACTGACAGCAAAACCTGATTGCAGTTCATAATTAAAAATAAAAATCAACAGCTTGTCAGCATTAAAGTGAAGGAAATCTACATTGGGAAATGCATAATGTACCCTTAGAATTTGTACACCTACTTATTCTCTGACATTGCCACAAGACTGTTCCATGTGCTATCAGTTAAGTTTCTGAGCATGGGGTTCCTTAGCTGTGCCTAGTGTTGAACAAATGTAAGTCCCGAAGGAGACCTTAGAATCTCCTCACTTTTCTAGTCATCGTATTGCTACTGTAACTCCCTCTCCTTCCAGACTGTTATGGATGTGGTGCTTCTTCTCCTGCCAGACCAGCTCTAAAGTCAGTGCCAGTTCTGTCTTGTAACGGGGTATACTGGCCCCTTAGGACTGCAAAGGGAAAATGTGAGTTGCGTATAGTGTGGAGGAATTACGTAGTGTCCCTTTAAGTAGTATGGGAGTCTTCACTGGGAAATGTTTACAGACAGCTCCCCCACCTGAAGCAAATACTCACCAGCAACTACATACCACAAAACAAAAACACCAACCCAGGAACCAAACCCTGCAACAAACCCTGGTGCTAACTCTGTCCACATAGCTATTCAAGGGACACCATCATAGGACCTAACCACATCAGCCACACCATCAGGGCCTCATTCACCTGCACATCTACCAATGTGATATATGCCATCATGTGCCAGCAATGCCCCTCTGCCATGTACATTGGCCAAACCGGACAGTTTTTACACAAAAGAATAAATGGACACAAATCTGACATCAGGAATCATAACATTCAAAAACCAGTGGGAGAACACTTCAAGCTCCCTTGTCACTCAATAACAGACCTAAAAGTGGCAATTCTTCAAAAAGAAAACTTCAAAAACAGACTCCAATGTGAAACTGCAGAACTGGAATTAATTTGCAAACTGGTCACTATCAGATTAGGCCTGAATAGACTGGGAGTAGTAGGGTCATTACAAAACCTAAACCTAATTGCCCCAATACTAATTTCCCCCTACTGTTACTCACACCTTCTTGTCTACTGTCTGAAATGGGCCACTCTCATTACTACTTCAAAAGTTATTTTTCCTCCTTTGGTATCCTGCTGTTAATTGCTTTGTCTCTTTAGACTGACCTCACACTTGGTGAGGCTACTCACATCTTTTTATGTATTTATACTTGCTCCTATATTTTCCACTCCATGCATCTGATGAAGTGAGTTTTAGCCCACGAAAGCTTATGCCCAAATAAATTTGTTAGTCTCTAAGGTGCCACAAGGACTCCCTTGAAATGAGGGAGTGTTAATGGAAATTAACCCTGGGCTCTCCTGAGCAGCAGTGCAGAGCGCTCTTACTAGATCAGCAAGCCAGGCAAAAACGATGGGCCAGATCCTCAGCTGGTATTCATGGGCATAACTGTACTGAAGTCAATTTTATACCAACTGACAATCTGGCTCAGCCTTTTTTGAAAAAGAGATGGGTGCATTATATTACTCAGTCTGCTGACATAAGGCACTCAAACAGCATTTTCTGAGAATGTCTAGCTAGCATCTCAGCTCTTTTGAGAACTTTACTGAGGTAAAGTTTAAAACTATCAACAACTGTTTGTCCTGTTCTGTACAACTGCTTATATGCCTATAAATCATTTAGGAATGATCAGTCAAGAGTGGCATGAAAGTAATATCCTATATACCACTGAGATGATATTGTGTTAGTATTCTGTTACAGCATGTATCCATACTGGACAGATCGATGCATGCGCCATAGCAATGCTCATTTTAAGCAGGGGAGAAGAACAATGGTAACACGTGTGTGCTACTGTATACAAACAGACCCAGGGTACAGTTAGTCAAATTCTATTGAAAAAAAAAGACTACCAAACAATTCCTTTCCTAATTTATTTTCCTGCTCTGTTACCTCAAATTCACTTTGCTGTCAGAGAGGGGTACTTTCAGAAAAATGATATATGTAGATTGCTAAATACCACAGGGCGGTTGTCAATAAACCATAAACTTATTGGCTTGGGGAGCTAGCCAAGTCATGAGGATTGCAATAAACATGTATTGAACTTGTATGTCTTCAATCATGAGACATACTTATCTCCATGAGAAATGGCTTGGAAATCTGGGCCCCGATTCTGGGCATTCTGTAGGACCTTTGTGTCACTCCTCTGGTGCAAAGTGGCCCTAAATCTAGCAGATCTCCCCTCCAGGGGATCACCACTGCTGTCATGCATCAGTGCCACCTTCTCCCCTGCAACTAGTGTAGGAGGTGTGGTCAAGGGAGAGGAGTATGACTCGGAAGGTAGTTGTTACAATGGCCTTTGGGACTGCTGGCAGCTTGTACAGGTTAGAACAGCCATTGCAGAGTAAACCCCAGAATTTGGGTTGTGCAAAGAGCACCACTGCACCCCTCTGCCTAGTGGCACTGAGCATTCCTTGCCCACAGATGAGAACTTGTCCCTTGGTTTACGCAAGCCTCATGTTTGGCTGCTTATCTGAACCTCTTGAGGGTATTTTTTGCCCTTCTTCTCCTCTGCCAATCCAACTTGATTATTTTCCCCCCATATCTCATCCTTTCCTCTCTCTCTCTCTCTCAATGCTCCTCACTTGATCAATGATCCCAGTCTCTCAATACATAGCCCTTAATGATGCAGGTCACTTATAGAATAGAGCAAGTAACTTGCCCAGAACAAGTTCTCTTTTTCTGTTTTCACAGACCTGGGAGCAGACCAGGATCTGTCTCCTGTTTCATTCATTCATTTATTTAAAATTATTTGTTTAAATGTTTCATGAATTTTTTAGACCCTTTATTTCGTTATTCAGTATTCAACAAGGTCAAGGTGTGTTTGGTTCTTGATCCTGCAGCTCGATACATTGACTTGAAGGCTTTTCATAAGTTTGCTGCTCAGATCTTGTTGCTGAATTGGCACCACATGTTGTATGGTATTAGTTCTACTTCCTGACTGGATGAGCATAATCCTCAAGTTTCTGAGGTGAATGCTCACACAAAGCATATTTAAGATTTGTGTTCCACCTGCATTCACAGTAATCTAATAAAACTCAATTGCAAGAATATTTGCAGAAAGTGAACCCAACAGGAATGCTAACAACAGCAGCACCTTAGTAATTAACTTTGAATGAGTGTTCACAGGAGATCTTTTACATTATTCACCCAGCTCTTATGCTTTTCACTCATTCGGATTCACCCAATGAAAGTTATTAATTAATTAAATAGAAGCATAGGCGGAAAATAAAACCACATGAATCTTTGAAAAACATAAGTTAATATATGAAGAAAAAATATTCAGAGCACAGATACTCAGTGGGAGGGAGAAATCTGAAAAGACCTTAGGGTTGATGGTGTGCAGGAAATCAGCCATGAGATTGCAATGTGATCTAATAGCAAGAAAGGATAACATAGGTTTGGGGAGCATGCACAGAGGAGGTAATTATAGTTCCTGGGCTTAATTCGAACATACTGGCACAGGGGATCTATTGCCACCCATTTGTGCCTGTGTTGGGTTGTTGGTACCTTACACAGCCACAACCACTCTCTGGGTGGTCTTTCTGGTATTGTGCTCCTTTTGCCCCTGGATAGACCTGGAACACTGGATTTATACCCAGGCTCCACACTACTAGAAAGAAATTGATAAATTGGAAGGCATTAATAGAAGATAAATAACAATGATTGGGGGCTAGAGAGACTGATGCACAGGAATAGATGTAAAGGGTTCTGGGAAATATAAAGAGCTTGACTAAATGACAACTAAGGGGGATATTTAAAGGATGAAAAATAACAAGGAGCGAGACAAATTATAGAGGACACAATATAACTAGGAGTAATAGGATGAAATCAAGAAAGGGAAAATGTCAGTGGAATAGCTAGGAAATCTTCCTGACTGATCTCTTACATTGTAGAATAATCTCCTAAGGGAAGCTGTGCCAGACCCATCTGGGGGGACACTTAAAACTTGATCCTTTGGCATTAATAAATCAGATCTACAACAAGGAACAATCTTACCCAGGCCAGAGGGATTGCCTAGCTGCCCTTTTTCATCTCTACCTTCTATGATTTACACAGGGAAAGGGCTGCAGAGGAAAATCAACTAAAATACTAGTTAGCTTCCCTGTGCAGCCAGCAGCTTTGCCATCTGTAAAGCATTACTGCTGCCAGTCCTTCAGAGACCAAATGGGAAAAGGAGAGGAGAAAAGGAATTGAGGGGGTGGGAGGGAGGAGCCAAAAGGGGATTTTTAGTAGGGCATATCAATGGGGGAAAGTACAAAATGGAAAAGAGCCAAAATAAAGGAAGAGAGCAGTGATAGAAAAGAGAGGCAGGAGAAAGAAGAGAACTTTGGCTGAAAACTGAAAATTTCTATTGGGGAAAAATTCCTCCCTATTGCCTCATGGGAATTATATTTTGAATGTCTTAGTCATAGTCCCATTCTTTTACATAAGCCAGGCTTCCTGGCCATACTTTATTTCCGATGATGCACCATCATCTCCTTTTTTCCTGAGTTGTCATAGTGCTTCATGGAAGTCCCTGAGCATGGTGTATCCTGGAGTTATTGTTTAGCTGTAGAACCCAGCCCATATGAGAGGGAGGCATCTGAACTACTGCCCTGAGGTATTGTGGTGGTATTTCCAAATCAATGTTTTTTCTGTTTTTGGCCAAAACCTTTTCCATTTTTTGAGAGTTTAGTTTTGTGATGAAAAGTCAAACATTTTCTGCAGAAAGTGGACACTCAGTGAACATTTTGTGTTGAGTCAAAACCCAGTTTTCCTCTGCAAACAGTCTGGGTGAAATTTTTCAAACTAGCCCTATCTGCTACTAGCTGATAGATGCAAAGCACCAAGGAAAGACGGGAAGGGTTATACTCTGATCTTGCTTGTACAAAACACTCTTTTCAGATGGAGTACATGGCATCAGAAACATCAGTGGACACTGTAGACACTGTTTTTCCATAAATAATGGGGATTTTGGATCTTGCACCAATGCCACAGAAAGTGGACTGATTCTTTGAAAGAGCACCCTAATTATTTAGTGGTGACATACAGCACACAAAAGACTAACCTAACTCATCAAAAAGGAAAGGAGTTCTTGTGGTACCTTAGAGACTAACAAATTTATTTGACCATAAGCTTTCGTGAGCTACAGCATGAAAGCTTATGCTCAAATAAATTTGTTAGTCTCTAAGGTGCCACAAGAACTCCTTTCCTTTTTGCGAATACAGACTAACACGGCTGCTACTCTGAAACTTAACTCATCAAAACACTTAAGTACTCAGTCCCAGTGAAGTTAACAGGACCTAAGCTTACACTTAACATCTTTGCTGAAACAGGGGATAAATACCTAGGGCCAAGTCCTCGGAGGTATTTAGGTGACTAACTCCTACCTAGTTCCTACTGATTCTTCTCTTTTATAAGAAAGGTATTTCCCAGCTTACCTTTCTGCAGCTGGCCATTTATATTTTGCAGAGCCAAAGGAGAAACACCTTCATGGTGCTGCATGTTCCTTTAGTCAAGCTGGTAAGTATTAACTCTTGTTATGTTTCTTGCTATCCTGAATAAAGGACAGCACTCAAAGTATGACAGGTTTCAGAGTAGCAGCCGTGTTAGTCTGTATTCGCAAAAAGAAAAGGAGTACTTGTGGCACCTAAGAGACTAACAAATTTATTAGGGCATAAGCTTTCGTGAGCTACAGCTCACTTCATCGGATACATCTGGTGATGAAATGAGCTGTAGCTCACGAAAGCTTATGCTCTAATAAATTTGTTAGTCTCTAAGGTGCCACAAGTACTCCTTTTCTTTTCACTCAAAGTATGTACCACTCAGCATTGTTTTATAAGCTGGAAATCAGTAAATAGTCTTTGAAAGGAGCCCAGCTAATATCTCAATTACAAAGGTAACTCCATGGGTTGAGTCAGGATTGGAGGTGACTGTGGAGTTTATAGCATTAAATTCAACATACATTTCCCCAAATTTTATGTTGGGGAAAGTCAGCAGTTCAAGAGGTCAGCAATGCATGCCAGCTGCTGGTTAACATGCACTTTAGATTTCAGTGGTCACAGTTGCTTACTTCATAGTCCTGTGTTCTTGCTTAGCCAATTCCATTGGAAAGGTATGTGTGTATATAAAATAGAAACTATATGCAGTAGCTAACAGTTATAGTTAACTGTAAATCTCCATTTATGGATCAGATGCTCATTTATAGATTGCAGGGCACTGAGAATAGTCCTCAGTATCTATTGTTGGAGATGCAGGAAATCTTTTGCTGTTGGGACATAGAGATATTCACTTGAGAAACATTGGATTTGATTCTGATCATAATACATCAAGAGAACTCCACTGATTTAAGAAATGGGCTCATTGTTGGTTTATTTAAATGAGGCGTGTTTACTGAAATTTGCTTAAATGGAAAGTAGGGAAGCATCACTTTCAGTGTAGCAATCAAGAAAAGTCTTGCGTCACCTGTGAAATGACTGCTCAGTGTATTTCCAGAGTGGTACTTTTTGTAATTATGTGATTAAGTGTAATGATTAAACAGTACATAATTTAATTTAGAATTTAACATGCTAATCCACAAGTGTGTATATATATAAAATACATATATTTATAGATGTGCTGGTTTACTGGTGTAATAATATGGTAACTGTTTTTATTTGTTTCACTCTCTATGGTCTGTTTCTATTGTAGTTAACTTTCAGTGTTGTACAGTCAAAGCAATTTTATTTTTTGGCTTTGGTAGCTGATACACAGCTGGGTGAATGATGTAAAAATATTTCCACTAATGTTAAATTAATGTGCTTGGCCACATTCATGCACCTTTGTTTGTGTTTGCTTTTTTCCAGTGGTTCAGTTTTACTGGCACTAATGTATGTCAAGATCGTGTTTGTAAAGATTTTTGAGGAGTGGAAGGAAACTTCCTGGCCTTGATCCTGCCAACACTTATTCACATGCTGAACTTTTAAGCATATCAGTAGTTCCATTGACTACAAGTATTGGCACTGGAAGTGCTTGGGAGCTCAGCCAATGAGGGAACAGCAATAGTACAGTGTGCTTTTTTGTTTTGTTTTTGTTTTTTCCCCCTGAACTAATTTAATACAGTGTGTATAGTAAGCATATACTCTTAGCAATGGATAGGGATCAATCCACAGACTTAGATTATTCATCAAAGAATTATGAAAACTTGCTAAACTAGTGGAAATTGCAATCTGCACAGCTATCTTACAAGCAGAAGAAGAGACTAAATTCATTGGATAAATGACTTTGAGTTGTTCACTATGCACCCATAAAAGCTGCTATAGTTTTGCTCTCCTGATTTTCCCTAGTAGCATAGTGCTTTGTTTCCCCTACCTGGTGGCCATGTTCCTTCAGAGGATATTTATTGTTAAACTGTGGCCTTTGTTGTTTCCTTTGCTGCCTGGGCTTACTCTGAACACTGTGGCAGGCATGCAATAAAGCCCAGTAGCAGAGGAAATAACAGTGCAGTTAACCACTTTAACACTGATAATAAATTAGAACTAATAAGCTACAGTACCAGGACAGCAATTGCCCTGACATAATGAAAGACACCACTTTTAAACAAGTGGTAGCTGCTGTCATTTTGCTTTCTAGTAAGGAATCGGTGTAGGCATTATATCTTCTGGGTAATGATATTGGTAGGGTTTCCTAAAGAGCTCAGCTTCCCTTTAGGTATCTAAATGAAGTGGGCAGAGTTTCGAAAGTGCTCAAGATCTGGGAGCTAACACTGTTCCTATATGTGACCAACTGGGAGCTAAGCACTTATATATTCAAAAGCATGGAGCCCCCACAACTGGGGCAAGAGATTATGTACATCTTGCCCCAGTGGTGGGTGCTGCATGCTTTAGAACATCTGGCCCGATATCTCCTTTCTTTCTGTTAAAGCTGCACTGTAGTGGATTAAAACTGGCTCAATTGAGAATTATGTTTACCATGTTCAAGCTCAGGAGTCACAGTTGCTACTGTATCTCTGTTACCAATTTATGTCCCTGTGGATCAAATAGTTCTCCCTTTCATTCCACTGACAACTCCATGGTGAATACACATTCTGGTGCTAGAGGAGAGGCTTGCTTCATAGTAAAGCCATTCTTCAAGGGAGCTAAGTGGTGCGTTTTGAAGAAAACGCTGAGGTGCCTCTTTCCATGAGACAAAACTCCCCCAAGCAAACAGTTAAATGTATAAAGGGCAGAGGGTCCTGCATTTTGCTCTCTCGCACAGCTTAAACCACATGGTGTGTTTTAATTTAACTCCACATCAATTGAATGAGTATAGTAATAATAATTAATATTTTTACATATAAACCGCTACTGGTTATTAATTAGATAATTCTAGCCCATAAAAGCCACACAAGGATATGATTTGTGAGTCATGACTGAGTCTGAGCAATTGTGCTAATTTATTACGGTTTTGGAAACAAATGTAAATTTATAAGCCTTGTGCAACATTATTACCATTATTTTTTATTCCAAAGTCCCCTGACGCATATTATTGTGCTACTTCTGGCATGCTACTGGAGACCAGGATAATAATACAAAAAAATGGCCTGTCTTGTATCTATTTAACATGGCTGGCAAATTGAGACAGCATGGTAGCAAAGTCGTGCAGCAGGTTTCCCTCAGAAGTCCCCCTTGTGTGGTTTGTGGAACTTTTCAGGTTTTCTTCATCCCTTGATTGCAGAAACGTCTGTTTCAGTTTTTGAGAAATATTTGTAGCAGTTTTACATCAGGATTTAATTACTGCCACTGAAACATTCCCGGGTGTCATACTGTACTAATAGATTTTAATCTATGCTCCCTTATATCTATGAAGTGCAAATGACAAATAGGAGCACTGCTTCACCATGACTTTAATAACAGCAACTATTTACTGAATAACTATGTGCTGACTGAATTCAAGGGAAGGGCAAACCTCAAAAGAATTGAGATTTGGTGTCTAACTCACAAACAGATATCGCAATTGGATATTTTTTCCATTCCGCATGCAGAAAGCAGCCCACTAGATTCTAAAATGACCTTAACCACAAAAGAATCTTTAATATGAATCTTGAATGATCGTGAGCCATTAGAAATCCTTATAACACGGACTATTACGGTGTTTATGCATTTCTAAAGCACCAATCACTGTGATCTCTGGGTCTAGGACTTGAATTCATGTTTGAGCAATAAGGAATCTTTCCTTTTAAGAGATAATCTGCTGTGGACTGTTACATACACTTTCTAACCATCCAAATTAAAATGAGGAATCAATCTCGTTTTAGTATTGTCCAGAAAGTAAGCTTCACTTAGGCTGTGAAGTCTGACACCTCAGTGCCATATTTGGAAACTATAGAAACACACAATAGCAGAGGCAGCACTAGGCAAGGGTTAGAATGAAGTGTAAGTCCCCCACCTCCAAATACTTTAGTCACCACTTGTGGATCTGATTGTCTAGTGGTCCTTCTTGGCACTATAGTAGGAGAGTGAAGGGGAGTGTTTTCCCAAAGCAGGTGACTCTCTTCATTAGCTCTGTCATTGACTAGCCTGCACTCTAGCCTCATTAGCCCTGTAGAGGTAACACAGTTAAGAGACCAAAGGGAGCTAGATTCTATTCCACCTTGTGTATCAATGACTGAGTAGTTTTGTAACTGAAAAGCATTTAATAATCTGTGCAAACTCACAGAAGGCAAAGGGGATTGCACAAGTGTCACTAAGGGCATAATTTGAAATTAGTGGGGTCTTGCAGATGTATTTGGAGCCTAATTTGGCCCAGAGAGTCTTTATTATTGTGGCTTCTGCTCTGTTCAGTTTCTCATTGCACCCGACTCTGCAGTATGCAGATGAGATGGAAAAACCCAGCTTGTCTGTCAGATGCAGGGTTGAGTTTGCAGGGCTAGAACTTGGAAAAAATACTTAGTACACAATATGGAAATCATTGACATTATTGTTATAATTTATTATTTATATTATGGTAGCACCAGATGCTTTGATATACATTAATGTACCAAGATAAGTGACCTACAGCTTCTGTTCTCACTGAGTCACCTGAGTTCGAAAACTTTGGACTAAGTGTCTATTGGGAGTATGCAAAATATGCATGAGTGGGTGCAACCAGAAGGTGTTGGAGGCAAAATGTGCTGTTGTGCAAACTGAATTTAGAAACAATTTAAAATATACTATTTAGAAACTACCTTTTCAAAAATTTGGCCCATTAAGTTTACTTCATGCAATGGTCTAGCAATGACAAATATTAAGACTCTGATACCTGCAACTTGTTTGAAATGCCTTCAAACTAAGGCCTCGTCTAAACTAGAAAATGTTTGCTGGTATAGTTATATGAGCAAATTCTCCTGGTGCAGATGCAGTTATGTCAGCATAGAAGTGCTTTTTGCCAGTATAAATCATACCAATTAAGTGAGCAAAATAAGCTATCCCAGCAAAAGCAATTCTATACTTGCATAACTGCATCTCTACAAAGGTTTTTCCTGACAGAAAGGCTGCAAAAAATCCTGCCCCTAACAGACGGTGCTATAATGGCAAAAGTGTCTCATGAAGACTTGGCCAAAAGTGCATTTTCCTTTTTCTAAAAATTCTTAGAGTGGTTCATTTGTGAATTCTGCCCTGGGTTTTTAATGCTCTGCAGAAGGCTTAGTGATGGATTGGTTTGTTTAGGTGTTAGCTAGGCTCTGACATTCAATAGCACATGAGGACAATGAGTTCCAGAGAGGCCATAGAATCCTCTTCCAGCTTTCTCCTGAGCCCAGGAACTCATTTCACATCTCATTCATTAGAAAAACTAGCTGATCTGAAAACAGGCCTGCAAAATACTCCAGATTACTCTGATTCTGAGTTTAGTAACCCAGCTCCCCAAGGGAGCACAAATAACTCAACCTCTGAACCTCAAAGAAAATATTTGATTTTTGAGGGGGCAATTTATGATGGCTTCAGAATGAATGTAGGGTAGTGTTTGTTGAGATCTGTAGGTTGAACAAAACAGTATTTTGTTAGTGTAAAATGGCAAACCTGTCCTTTAGCCTGTAATCTCTGAGGATTACCGGCTCCTACTACACTCACAAACCCACAATGTGCTGTTCATAACCTATTTGCCTTGGGCAAATTTATAACAATTCAGAGTTTTGTTCAGAGGATGGAACTTCATCACTTTGACATTTTGTTTCTGGTAGAAATTGTAAATTTCACAATATCGCAAATGAATGACAACTCATCTATTATCTGTCTATACCTTTTTCAGTCGTCACCATCGCAGCACTTAAGTGTAAAATCAGTTTGCAGTTCTATTCACACACATCCATTTCAGCTTCAAGGGTAATTCCTCACAGTTCTTGTCACAGCACAGATGCGGGTTAGCAATGAATGGACCACAAGTGTTCAGCACTCAGATAAACACCCAAAAGTTCAGATATTTGTCCAAACCTGCCAGAACCTGTTGGGTTGAACATTGGGCTGAAAATCTCATGAGGACAAGCTTTCCTGCATGATTTCCGGTGCTTCTGCTCCCAGATCCAGCTAGTGCTTAGAAAGTCATAGATTTTTAAACCAGAAGGGAACATGCTGGTAACCTAATCTGAATGTTTGCATAGCACAGGACATAGAATTGTGCCCAATAATTTCTGCCTGAATTCCATAACTACTGTTTGAGGTATAGCACATCTTTTAGAAAGACCCAGGCTTGATTTAAAATCCTCAAATGGTGGAGGATCTACCACATCACTAGGTAAATTACCCGCACTATTTAAAATGTGTACCTTAATTCTAGGCTGAATTTGTATAGGTTTAGCTTCCAACCCTTAGATCTCATTATGCCTTTTTCTGCTATATTAAAGAGCCATCTACTACCAAAAATCTCTTCCTACAAGTGTAGGTACTTGTAGAGTATAATCAAATCACCTCTGAACTTTCTCTTGTGATAAACTAAATAAATTGAGCTTCTTAAGCCTCTCCCTATAAGGCATGAATGAATAAAGAACTATTAATTTTAAAAAAGGTCAGTTGACTTCTTTTCCTGTAATTATGTATTTGTTTTAAAATAATGTGTGGGACCCCAAGCTCAGTTGGAGGCCTCTGTTTTTCTAGGCACTATAAAAAACAAAGACACAGTTCCTTCTTTGAAGAGCTTACATTCTAAATAAGCTAGACCGACAAAGGGTGGAAGGGGCAGAGAAGTGAAATGACTTGATATGCTGTCACATAGCTGGTCAGTGGAACAGCCAGGAACAGAACCCAGTTTGCTGTGTCTGTATGCCTATCCACTAAACCACACTATATCTACTGTTTTGGTTTCAGTTTTGGGAGACGATAAAACTGTAACTTTGTCCCAACTATTGCTTAGCGAAGATTGCAGGCGTGGGTCATGATTTAGTTTTTCTAATCTCTAGTCTCATTAGAAGTGGATAGAAGACACTACCTATATATGAAATAAAATAAAAATATCCAAATAATAACTCCCAGTGACCTTTGTGTGGACAACAATTTTAGGAAAGAGGCTATAAGTGTGACCGGAGAAGATGGTTATGAGCTCTAAGGTAAAGATATAACTCTGAATTCCTTATGCTGCTTACATTTTTGCTACCACTTCAAACCTTTCCCCTCCCCTTCTCTTGGGTGACCATGGAAGCTGGTTTTGCCTACAGTTCTGGAAGGCTCAGATTATGATTTGGAGCTTGCTGAATAAGCATTTGCTACACAAATTCCTAAACCCACTAAACCAATTTCCTTTCCTAATTCAAAAACCCAACCAACAATTTAATGTCTTCTTAGTCTTACCAAAGGCCTTTTTTTCTGCCAGGCTCAAGCAGCAAGATGGGAATGTGGGGTAGCTACATTTTTATCCCCTTTTTCCCTTGCATTTGTTTAAAGCCCCATAATAAGATTCTTTTTTCCTTTGGTATCCATTCATACAGACCAGTGCTAAATTTAAAACTCTTGGCCAACAAGAAAGAGAGCCCTAAAATGAGCAGGGTTTAATGCATCCCTAATTTAACTGTGTCTGGTGAATTTCTAGAGAAATTCATTCTCTAGAAAAAGTACATTGGACTAAATATTTCCATTTCAAATACACACAGTCTTCTATCTTCACTGGACTATATGATTAGATTAAAAAAATAAGACCACATGCTGCATTCTATCCTCTTATTCTGGATTTATACTGGCATAACTCCACTGACTGCAGTGGAACTACTCCAGCTTTACTGCAGGGTAACTGACAGCATAATTTGGCCCACTACTACATGTGCTGCCAAGATTTTTATAGTTGATGTATATTTATTGCATAAAGCATTTTTGTGTGAAGAATGACGGCTCATTTTCTAACAGTTCCTACCAAATAAGTCAGATTCAAAGGTATACCAATCAAATTTCACGCTACTGTTCTGCCTGAGCCCAGGTTTAACATAGATATTTAGTTGCGTGGTCTGTGTGTGAACTTGGAAGAATGAGAGAGAGATGGCTAAGAAAGGAGATGCTACTGTAAATGGAGTAACCTTGTTTGATGATCACAAGAGGAAAAAAAAACTCTCCAGAGGCCATGAGTATTGCCATGTCTAGCAAGTTCCAATAAAGGGGAAGATTGGTCTGCCTATAATGTCACCATAGCTGTAATTCTCAGGAAATAATAAAACTCTAGTACGTTATTAATTCAGCTGTTCTGGTTACTGCAGAGATGCTATTTGAGTACTGCCATTAATTCATCATTTTACCTGCTAATATATTATTTTTTACAGGGATTCATTGTTTTAACCCTCAAAGTGAATTAGCCTGGGGCATATTTCAAAGATTTTTCTGCCCAAGTAAATCAATCCAAGGACATCCACATTGCATCAGAGCCACTTTTACATTAACAAAGATTTAAAAAAACAGTCAAGGGGGTAAGATATCTTTAATAGGACTTTATCACTGAGACTTTAAGTTAGTAAAGCTGGTTGATATATATGAAGAAGAAAATATGCTTGGCTAGTCCCACAGAAATCAGATACTCTTGAAATCGCCTAACATATGCATAATCACTAATGGCAGCATTTGTCTCACTCATTGCTCATACTCATCAGTTTGGGACAGAAAATTCTTTCTCAATAAACACTGATCCTCTACAGAGAACACACAAAGCAAAATACTAATTTACCAAAACGTATTGTTGGAATTTCAGTTATACAGTTGCAAGAAAACACATTTTACTAGGAAGAATATGGGTGTGAAAAACACCTCCACATACAGCCAGAGAAACAGGGAAGTATGGACTCATGATTAGTGTGGTATGAAAACATAAACCAAAAATCAGATAGATAGTATTTTGAGTGTGCAGTTGCATTTACACAGACAAATGGTGTAATCCCCTGGGCTAGTAGCTAACTAGGCACGTTTATCTCACTCTAATTGCAAGCACCAGTTAGGTGTGCATTTTGTATCCCTAATTTGTTTGAAAACCTAACCCACAATTCTTAGAAGGGTCTCACAAGTAGTAGGAGAAAGAGTACCTCAGTCACCCATAGTTCAAATAGCAACTGCTAATGGTGGCTCATGTAGAACAAAGCCTCCTTTTACAGGTACAGTTAGTCCCACAAATTAAGGAGGAACATTACTATTAAATTATTTTATTTGTGCTCCCCTTTTGTGACGACAGTGCACTCTCCCTACAAAGAGCAAATAGTACTCCTAAGGTCAAGAACTATCCCAGTTCCATATGTGTAACTTTCACATTCTCATTGGTATCAGTGTTGTCAACAGAAAAAGCACAACACGGATTTGTACTGGATATTATGCCACACCAAGGGGGACATTTAATACACAAATAATCAACTTGTAGCACACATGCTATTAAGTTTTTAATGGTATTATTCCATGTAAAGGAGGCTAGCAGTGTGAAAAGAGAGAGAAATAACACAGGACGTAAAGGGAAGAGAGATCTTTATAGGGAATTATCCTACATCAGAGAGGCTAGCATTGTAAACAGAGGAAGAAAAACAAGGCAAAATGTAAAGACGAGATTCTTACTGGGTGTTATGCTGCCGAGTATGATCTAACACACACACTGTTCAAACAAGGTAAAGAATTCACAATGGAAAAACTCATCCTAAGATTTTTATCCCATTTTCCTGTTTGCTAATTGCCATGATCAGACTGTGATTTTACTAATTTATTTGCTAGCAGTAGTTACTCCATGCATGTTATGTGCAAACAAATGTTAACATCTCTAGAATGGCTGTGGAGCTGCTTCACTTTTCACAGGGGACAATGGTCTGTAGATCCTTAGGGCCCTGAATACAGTGCCTACTTCACACTTCTCCCTGCCACTAAACCCTGTTAGTTTTAGGGATGTGAAGGGAACCCCTATAGAGCTGCACTCATCAGTTTCCAGAGCCTGTGGACCCCTTGTATATGCTCCAGAAATCCTGCCTCCCCTGCAAAGCAAGGCACCTCACCCAGCCATGCAAGGGTGGCAGAACTTGCCCCCAAATCTGGACATCAAGTGACTGGGGGGAAAAGGGCAGGGACTCCTTCCTAGAAGGAATCCATCCCACAGGTTAAAACAATTAACCCCTGTGTAAAAACAAACCAGGTTCAGAGGACACACTGGGAATCCATATGCCCCTACCCTCACAGCATGTGCCTATGCAGGAGAGAGGACTTCTGGTTGCACAGCCCTAGCAGGAGAGAGAGGGAGAACAAAGGGCATCCCAAGTTACACCACTGACAACTAAAGAGTGCGGATGAACTCCACTTCATCACCTTTCTGTCCGACAGCAGGTTGTAGAGTACTCTGTCTGTTTCAGGGCTTCAGTTTCAGGCCCTGTGTATGCTATGGTGTTGCCGCTATACCACAGTAGTGCCTTAGCACAGACGCTTCCTACAGTGAAGAATGGGTTTTCCCATCATTGTAGGTAGTCCACCTCTCCAAGCAGTGGCAATGGAAGAATTCTATGACCTAGCCACACTTTTGCTAAGGGTTATGTAAGGGGACAACACCCTTACTAAAACTCAGTGGGGGTGTTTTGGCTGGTTGGTTCCCAATACCAAAGAAAGGGGAAGGGTTGATGGGAAATCAGGATGCTGAGATTGACGGTCCCCAGAAACAATGGGGAGAGGCCAATGCTCCAGGTCAGCCTGATTGACAGGACAGGCAGGCTAATCAGGGAGTCAGGCGGCTGGGGGGGTCCCATCCTCTGTGGAATTGCCTGTGTCAGACAGAGTGGGGCCGAGCTAAGGAGAAAGCAGGGGCCCAAGCTGAGCTGGGGAGAAGAGCTGTGCCAGATCCAGATGGGCCAGGAAAGCAGCCCAGGTAGCAGGTCAGTGCTGGGAGCAGAGTCATGGAAGCAGCCTAGAGAGGAGACCTGTCCTGGCGGGCAGCTGTAGCAACCAGAGGCAGAGGGGCCAGAAAAGCAGCCCAGGGAGCTGGAGGCAGAGCAGCAGCAGCCACTGTGCTGAGGCAGAGTGTTGGAGCTGGAGCTGGAGCTGGGGCTGGGGCTGGGGCTGGGGCTGGAGCAGTTCGGAGCCAAGTGTAGTAAGCAGCTGGGGAGAGCGAGGGGGACCCTGGGCAGCGGGCCCAGCGCAGGGAGACACCCCCAGTCAAGACGCCTGGCAAGCCAGACTTGGAGGAGGAGGATCATAACCCTGATGGGGTGGGGACCACGTTGGGAAGTAGGATCCTGCCACCTAGAGCCTGAAAGTCTGTGGCCACCTCCAGAGCGAGTGTCTGACCTGCAGCATCCCAGCAGCACAGCCAGTGCCTGGGCAGAGGCCTGGGACGTGTGAGGAACAGATTGAACTTCCCTGACATTCCAGAGACGCTGGGTGTGACGTCCCCATGCCACAGAGCAGGGTGACGTGTTTTCCTTTAACCTTTCCCATTTTTTCCTTATTTTTTAAATTGATTGATTGCTGTTTAAGAAATTTTATTTGCTTTGAACTGTATGTTATGATCAGTGGGTCAGAGAAGCATCCAGTGCAGAGATAGTGGCGACACCCTAGCCCCTGCCCTAAGTGACCATGATAAGGTTGGGGGTTGAGCCCCCCACAGGAATCCTGGGCCCAAGCCTTGTTGGGGTTACGAGGACTCTGCCATACAGGAAAGTGGAAGGGGAGTTCTTGAGGTAAGACAGGCCTCTGGGTAAAGGAAGTGGGAGCAAGGACTTAGATCCTTTCACTAGCCCATTTCACCAGAGTAGTGTATAAACCAGGAAAGTTCCCCACAAGTGGGGGAATGGTCCTGCTATTACAGTTAGGTCAGCAAAACTTTTTTCACACCCCTGAATTCCATACTTCTGTCCATCAGGCCCCAACATAACATTCCTTCTGAGTACTGTATATCACCCTGTAGCTGAGACCGAATGTGACCTTCTGAGGGTGTGATAGCTCAGGAATCAATGAATATAGATCTAAAAATCAGGAGGTGGATGAAAAATCAACTTTTTGTCCTTTCCATTGTAATTTGAAGCTCAGCTCACAGGTGGGTTTTTGGGGGCTTGAGTGAATGTGATGCCTAATTTGCTGGATTTGGCTCCAAATAGGGAATGCTTCATTTTTATCCCGAAGAAGGCAATCGCGTTTTGTAAAGTAATAGAAAAAACAAAAGGGAAGCAAAAAGGAAATCTGAAGCACATTAACTCCGTGTTTGCTATTTGACAGAGTACAAGATAAATACTACTGAATGCACAAAGTTTCCACTCAAGGCAGCAGCAGTGTTCTATGTTCTAAGAAAACTATGTTCATGATACTATGATTTTTTTTTTAAACAGGAGGAAAAAAAAAGATTAGAGGTTAGCATTTTCTATTAAATTCTATTGCCTCCCAAATTCTGTAGAATCTTATTGTTCTTATTCTGTAGAATCTTAAATTCGGTGGGACCTTTCTCTAAGAGAGGACAGCAAAATTTGGCCTAGAAAATAAAGCGAATGAAAGGTAGGAAAGACAACATGACAATGCAAAAGATCAAAATAAAAGTGGGATCCTCTGTTTAAAGGAAAAACAAGATGAGGTTCTATGTGGTTAATTAGAGTAGACCTATCAGGGGTAAATATATTTAAGAGGGGATAGAAATAAGCATGAAACCCAGAAAATGGAAAAATCCAGTGGGTGGAAAAATAAATGGTCGCTGACGTGATTTATATGCCTCTACTCTCTTGTCTGGCACAAACTTCCTGAGTTACATACATTAGCTGGTTTCTAGTGCTACTTTTCTTCTGTAACATATTTGCATGTCTCGGGGATGAAAAAAGCTACTCCCTGCTCTCTTGTAGTGATCCTCTTGAATGGTCTAAAACTGAGTTAATAGTACATGTATGTATAAATACACTGGGATTTAGTTCCCATCAACATGGTATCTATCTACCTAGGTTCTTATATGCTGCTATTAAATTGTCTGAGTGCCTCAAGGCTAATTATAGCCTGTTGATTCAATGGGTGCGCTATACTAAACTGCCGAGGAGGTACCGACCACCCACAGTGGCACCATTTGCCCAAGCACTGCAACCCTAATCCCGGCCTGGTGAGGAAGGGAGTCCCCAGAGGAGTGGACAACGAGCTCTCCCTGCACTTACTCCACCCCACTGAGGGAGCTCCTGTCCTTCAGGTTGAGCCTGGCTCCCTGCAGTACCACTCACTCAAATTAGGCCTGGACACCCCTCCAGCATGACAGAGGGACGGCCAGGTGAAACAGGCGCTGCAACTTCAATGGCTCCCAAAATTAGAATATTTTCTTTTAGTCAGCAGGTCCTTGTTTGGTGTTTGCTTGTATTACTGTGGTGCTAATATGGTCACATTGTTGTCTGGGCTCCATTTATATAAGTGAGTTATGAAATGCAATGAGGAATCATAGCTTGTGTCTCTTCACACTAGCTAATACTGACAGGTTTCAGAGTAGCAGCCGTGTTAGTCTGTATTCGCAAAAAGAAAAGGAGTGCTTGTGGCACCTTAGAGACTAACAAATTTATTAGAGCATAAGCTTTCGTGAGCTACAGCATCCGATGAAGTGAGCTGTAGCTCACGAAAGCTTATGCTCTAATAAATTTGTTAGTCTCTAAGGTGCCACAAGAACTCCTTTTCTTTTTACTAGCTAATACTGTTTCTTAAAGACCAGTCCTGGGGGAATAACCACCCCAGAGATTATACTGGGGGAATTCAACTAACATAATTAGAGGAAGGTTTGAACAAAGAGATGTATCTTGCATCATACCTTGTAAGTGGTAAGATGTAGGCTCTGACAGATTTCTACTGGGGTCAAAGCCCAGTGCCCAAGGACTGATGCTGTCAATGAGAATTCTTCCCTACCCACATCCTATACTACTTAGGTCTTCAGAGTAGCAGCCGTGTTAGTCTGTATTCGCAAAAAGAAAAGGAGTACTGGTGGCACCTTAGAGACTAACAAATTTATTAGAGCATAAGCTTTCGTGAGCTACAGCATCCGATGAAGTGAGCTGTAGCTCACGAAAGCTTATGCTCTAATAAATTTGTTAGTCTCTAAGGTGCCACCAGTACTCCTTTTCTTTTTACTTAGGTCTTGGATACTAACAATTAAAGCATTGCCAACGACTGTAGAGTCCAGGCTGGTACATAAGGCTGAAGTGGTGTCTGAGATAAGTGAGTTTAGACTGTTGTTACTTTAGTTTGGATTTAGGAGCTGCAGTTTGATGGGGATGGGTAGGTGATGACAACTGTAAATATGCTTTGTTATGGATGACGCAAGTTTTGCCTCCGCAAGGCACACTTGCATACCACTAGTTAACCCTACTTTGAGTAGTGTAGTGACTCAGTGCAGGGACCCTCCCACTCTGGGTCCTTGGGGGGCCACCTGCCTCACTACAGTAGGAATACTCTGCACAGGGCTGGATAAGCAAAACCCACTGTCAGATCAAGGAGCATTTTTCTGTTTTTTCTTATCAAATAGATAAAATATTCAGCCTTTCCAGGTCTTTCAGCCTCACAAAACAGATGTCATTTTGATTTCGGCCAAGGAGATGCACTTATTTTACAAAAGGAATAGGAGTACTTTTGGCACCCTAGAGACTAACAAATTTATTAGAGTATAAGCTTTCGTAGGCTACAGCCCACTGCATCGGATGCATAGAATGGAACATATAGTAAGAAGATAGATGTTCCATTCTATGCATCCGATGCAGTGGGCTGTAGCCCACGAAAGCTTATGCTCTAATAAATTTGTTAGTCTCTAGGGTGCCACAAGTACTCCTGTTCTTTTTGCAGATACAGACTAACACGGCTGCTACTCTGAAACTTACTTTACAGTTTACCTGGTACTTACATTCCCTTATGAGCAATTGGAATGATCCAAAAATAATTTCTATAGCACAGCCAGACAAGTGCTCATTCTTGGGGATACATTTTACAAACCGGTTTGCCCACTTTTTGCTTACAATCAGGCCTGTGTTAAAGTATCACCAGACAATGAATGAGCAGTGAGAAATAATCCACTGGGGGGGGGGGGGAGGGGAAGAGGAGGCTGCAGGTACACATTCCAGAGCACAATGGAGAGACAGCCCATTTCTATGCAAATCCCAAATTCTCAATACATATGCTCAAATTAAAGGTCTATGAATTTAAACCAGACCATCTAACATTTCTTTTCACTTCCAGATTTGCTGTACTTCTAAATATCAATTACCAGGTTTGTGTAAATTATAGGGATGATGAACTTGGAATGGCTACAGTGTGTTTAAATTGTCTGTACAGGAATAATGAGTTTGAGATTTCCTAGCTCAGATTTTCACAGGCACATTTATAGATAATTAATGCAGAGTTGAAATCAGCACGGTGTCTATGTGTGTTTTTTAACTAGTAATTTAAAAGAGTATTATAGGAACACATTTACAGTTAGTTATTAGCTAAGGAAATGTTTCAATTTTTTTTAAAGATAAACCCCCCCAACAATTTAGCGTAGTTGTTCTATATAGCATGGGCCTAATATAGGAAATCTACTGACTGGAGAGTCTACAAATTGATTCCTTGCAATTTTTTGTCACATCAGGAATTACAGTTAGGTTAAACTATTGGATCTTTATGTGGCAGGACAAGAGAATGTACTCTTTGGATAGAGATGTGCAACCAGTATTTTAACAAGGAGCTCCCACAAAAATGTGCGCGGGGGGGGGGAGACCCATAGTGTGGGGGGGATGGGTGCAGGGGGAGACCCATGTTCCCCATTAGCTTGTGATAAGTCTATGTATGGCTGTGCATGTCCTCCTGGAAGGAAAGGGAAAATATCTATTTATTTGTTTATCATTTAAGCATAAGCTTGCTTCCTTCATTATTATTCTCACATGGTGGAAGTGTTTAGAGTTTCTTCCTGGGTCTGATTCTCCTTTCAGTTTAATGAGTTTAAATCAGGAGAGTTTCCACAGAAGTCAATAGAATCACACTGATGTAAAGATGCGATCAGTTTCATCCACAGAGTATAATGCATGTATAGCACAGATGTCAGTTTGTGGATTTTGAAGAGAATGGGGGGAGACTTTTTTTTAAAATATCCTGCCCCTCAACATGTAAATAAACAACAACTTGACTTCAACCTATTTTTATGTATCAATCGATCTGCTTGTTGATCTGTGTGCTAATTTTCCAAAGCATGTATTTCTCTTCCCCCCCCCCCCCGCCCCATTCCAAACAATTGCTGCCATTTCTGAAAGAGATTTTTCCCCAAGGGACTTTGTGAGGCTCTGAAAACCCCTTACAGCACTTCATTGGCACAAAAAGGAGGAGAGAGCTCTGAGTATGAACATATCCTCTCTTTCTGTTCCTACTCCACTCTTTCCCAGGAGTAGTGAAACTTACAAGCAATTTCTCTTCATTTTTTGGCTTATTATGTAGCATTAGAAGGCAGTATTTAGACACTCTCTAGGATTGACTTTCAATTGGACTCTGGTGTACATGTTAGAATGGCATGATACCGTTAGCAGCTTTTGCTGGAGTGAAGATCCTTCGTAACACACTATTAAGATATGGCTTTGAGTCACAATTTTACCCCAAATTTCTCTCTCCCTCTTAACCTGATCAGATCCAAAATTAGATATGGCAATTCAGTCAGATCCTATGGGTTTCACCTGAAATCATGAGAACATGAACTTTATATGGATTCAGAACTAAACCATAATTTGACCTATGTCTGTTCCAGAATCCTATATCTGTTCCAGAATCACTTGAAAATGTGTGAATCTCTTTTAAATCTTTCAACAAACCAGTTCTGAATTTCATATTTGCAACAAAACCTGAAACCAGGCCAAAGGCACTTGGTTTTTTGTTTCACTGCAAACACTTCAGAGAGCTGCAATACATATCTGCGTATAGGATGTCTACAGGACGCATTAACTTGGGCTCATTACAGCTTGCCATCTGTAGTGGTGACAAAAGAAGCTACATTAGAGCCTCAAAACTCTGTAATTCTTCTCATTTTGCCCTCCAACTTCCGCAAAGCACTTAGGCAATTAGCACTATAAGGACTTTTTGTTTCACTACATATATGATTCTGCTCCCCCTACCCCTCCTGCATTTCAAGACCCTCTGTTATTTAGTGTTTGCTGCCAGGTTAATTTAAGGAAGAGCATTTATTCCTGACTAATTGTGCTTTTTCCAGGGGTGCCAGATTCTACTGACAGTTGATATTCATTTCTAAGTGATGTTGATCAGGCTCCTACCTTGTAAGGTGTACAATATACCTTTGGTCAATATAACTCATAAAAACAAATAGAATGGAAGTCCCCCTTCTCAGATACAAAACATTACATTTTCCCAGTGAGGAAGAAGACATTTAAAAAAAGCTGAGACTCCAAAAACCAGAGTGAGCTACACAGAGACAGTTTCTGGGCATTAACAGGTAACCTGATTATCGAAGATTAGTGTTCTATCAGGCAGCAAAGTGACTCTTTTGGGACACTAATACCTATAGATTAGGCGGAGAGGTAACTGTCTCCAGGAATGTGTGGTCACAGTGATAAAGTTCTAGTTTGAGGAGAGTGATCTCATACAATGAGTCAACTGACATTTTTAAACTCTTCCAAGTTCACTGGGGTTACAAGACGGAGCAAGTTTAATTATAGAAGATAGTTTTAAAAAGCCACTCTGGTGTTAGGGTTCCTTTCTCTCTTACACTGGAAAGACAGGTTCTGGAAGTGACATTTGTATAGGCACCACTCAAAAGCAAAAGGGGAGAAAGGAAAAAAAAATAAGAACCAGCCCAAGTTGCTTCCAGTCCTGGCCTCAACTCCCACTTTCAAAAGTAAGGTTTCAGAGTAGCAGCCATGTTAGTCTCTATTCGCAAAAAGAAAAGGAGTACTTGTGGCACCTTAGAGACTAACAAATTTATTTGAGCATAAGCTTTCATGAGCTACAGCTCACTTCATCGGATGCATTCGGTGGAAAATACAGTGGGGAGATTTATACACACACACACACACACACACACAGAGAACATGAAACAATGGGTTTTATCATACACACTGTAAGGAGAGCGATCACTTAAGATGAGCTATTACCAGCAGGAAGCGGGGGGTTAGGGGGAAGGAGGAAAACTTTTTATGGTGATAATCAAGGTGGGCCATTTCCAGCAGTTAACAAGAACGTCTGAGGAACAGTGGGGGGTGAGGTGGGGGGGAGAAATAACATGGGGAAATAGTTTTACTTTGTGTAATGACCCATCCACTCCCAGTCTCTATTCAAGCCTAAGTTAATTGTATCCAGTTTGCAAATTAATTCCAATTCAGCAGTCTCTCGTTGGAGTCTGTTTCTAAAGTTTTTTGGTGAAGGATAGCCACTCTCAGGTCTGTAATCGAGTGACCGGAGAGATTGAAGTGTTCTCCAACTGGTTTTTGAATGTTATAATTCTTGACGTCTGATTTGTGTCCATTTATTCTTTTATGTAGAGACTGTCCAGTTTGACCGGTGTACATGGCAGAAGGGCATTGCCGGCACATGATGGCATATATCACATTGGTAGATGCGCAGGAGAACGAGCCTCTGATAGTGTGGCTGATGTGATTAGGCCCTATGATGGTGTCCCCTGAATAGATATGTGGACAGAGTTGGCAACGGGCTTTGTTGCAAGGATAGGTTCCTGGGTTAGTGGTTCTGTTGTGTGGTGTGTGGTTGCTGGTGAATATTTGCTTCAGGTTGGGGGGCTGTCTGTAAGCAATGACTGGCCTGTCTCCCAAGATCTGTGAGAGTGATGGGCTGTCCTTCAAGATAGGTTGTAGATCCTTGATGATGCGTTGGAGAGGTTTTAGTTGGGGACTGAAGGTGATGGCTAGTGGCATTCTGTTATTTTCTTTGTTGGGCCTGTCCTGTAGTAGGTGAATTCTGGGTATTCTTCCGGCTCTGTCAATCTGTTTCTTCACTTCAGCCAGTGGGTATTGTAGTTGTAAGAATGCATGATAAAAATCTTGTAGGTGTTTGTCTCTGTCTGAGGGGTTGGAGCAAATGCGGTTATACCATAGAGCTTGGCTGTAGACAATGGATTGTGTGGTGGGATCTGGATGAAAGCTAGAGGCATGTAGGTAGGAATAGCCTACCTACCCTTCTTGCACACTTCCCCTACTACTGCTGTTTCTTCCTTGCTAGCTTTCTAGAATGAGACCCATGAAATTCCTGGTAGCACCACTCCTGGGCCCTATTCATTGCAAATATATCTGTGCTATAATGCTTCTCCATTCCTTGCATGTCAGACTGGACAAACATACTTCTGATAGCAAGCTCTAAAGTAGGAAATACCACATGATCAACAGAATAAAAGGTCTGCTGCTCTTCCATTTGTTAGTTTTGGTTTTTTAACTCTTGAATTATTTCTCCAAATTCTTTCTCTGCATAAAAATGGATTATTTTGGCTATTGCCTGGAAGTTTTAAACTCAAATGTTACTAATATAAGCAGTGCAGCTATGGGACTATGGCTACAATTTTCAGCTGCAACTAAGAGCAGACTTTTGCCCCACATGCTTATGTCTTCACCGCAGAAAATGAACTACTAGTAACTGAATGAGCAGGAGGAAGAACACCAGTGTAAGGACCAAAGCTGCAATGCCTCCACACTACCCTCTCTGTTAAAGATACAGCATTGCACCAAGTCCACACCTGCACTGTGCTACACTGTTGTGTTTATGCTGCCCTCTGGGTACCTATTCCACAGTCCCCAGCACAGCTCTCTGAAACAGGCAGTACAACTGAAGTGTGGACGTGGCCTCTAGGCAGAAAGGCAGGATCGTGATTGTAACTTAATTGCAAGGTATAGTTGCGTTGACTTGGTCATTAGTGGTGCAGGGCTAAATGCAAGAGACAGTGGACATTTGAATTGGTTCATGTTTCCCTCTCACCAGAGATATGTTAGTCATGGACGGATGTGCAAGAGGAGGGCACAGTGCATGGAACACACTTCACCTCTTTGCCTAATTGCACAGGGGCAGCCAGAATCCTGTGTCTTGTCTTCTCTGAGCACAAGCTGTGAGAGGTTTTTAATCCACCAGAATCACTAGAGAGCCTGTAGGACCTATGATGACTGTATCTGAAGGCTGGACCTGGCTGGTGGTTATGGTAGTGGGATAGTAGACACTTGAGGGGGTGTAGTAGTTGCCACCCAAGTGTGTTTTCCTGATGGTTCTGATGGTACTCCCCCTGCCTCTGCTCGTCACGGGCAGAAAGCCTCTCGCAGGTGCTGCTGTGGTGGTAGAATCAGAGGGTAAAAAGGGATCGCAAGGCCCCTGCCCAGATGCAGAATTTATTGTGTATAAACTATCAAAGACAGATGGCTATCCATCCAGCCTCCTTTTAAAAGCCTCCAGTGAAGGAGCTTCCACGACCACTCTAGGTATGTATATTTTTGCAACTTACAAAAGAGCTAAGTTTTAAAAATACAACATAGACTTTAATGGGCATCCATTTGCGGTATGCCTCATTTGTTTAATGTGTTCAGTTCTTGTTTTCACATGGTCACAAGTGGTTGGTTTGGTGGTATGTGAGGTTTTGTTAAAATGCAGATTGATCCACTAGACCTGTTTGGATAGTTATGAATGATAGTATCAGGAACAACTTGAGTATTTCTTAGTACGCAAATTCTTAAAGAAATAGATCTTAAATCCAACTACAAATCAAAGAGATTGGTTTCCATTTTAATCCATTTTGGATTACTCATGTTGCCTTTATAATCAAAGCTGATTAATTTAGCTCACTTGCCGTGAGGTCAGATTTTATCCATGGGATATCCAGAGGGATTTGAAATTCGTTCACCATAGGTTCTAGACAATGGGCTAAGTTCTGCTCTAGGCCAGTGGCTCTCAGCCTTTTTCTTTGAAGCCCCCTAACATGCTATAAAAACTCCACGGCCCACCTGTGCCACAACAACTCTTTTTTCTGCATATAAAAGCCAGGGTTAGCAGTAGGGGGTATCAAGCAGGGCAATTGTCCGGATCCCCATGCCACAAGGGCCTTGTAAAGCTAAGTTGCTCAGGCTTCAACTTCAGCCCCAGGTGGCAGGGCTCAGCAAGTCTAATACTGGCCGTGCTTAGCAGACCCCCTGAAACCTGCCTGTGGCCCCTGGAGGGGCCCCGGACCTCTGGTTGAGAACCACTGCTCTAGGCTATATCCTGAGGAACATCCCATTAAAGGCACTTGAGGCCAAGTTTTACCTTTATTTGTGCCCTAGGCTACCCCATTGCTTCTGAATTAGCCTCTTGGTGAGCATGGGCTGTAACTACATGCATGTAAAAACAGAGCATTCTTAGACTGATGTATAGATTTTTGTTTCTCAAAACAACAAAAAACAAAGATCTACTGTTACTGTTGCTTAAAACTCAGTTGGACAAGAGTGATCAGAGACAAATCAGAAGGATTTAACTGGACCATACCCTACTTTTTATGAAATCTTCACATAGAAGAGGAGTTATGGTAAGGAGCCAGCTACATAGTTAAATGCTGCACTTGTTAAAACTATAGCTGTCAAGTAATCACAGTTAACTCATGTGATTAACTCAAAAATTAATTAATCGCACTGTTAAACAATAGAATACTAATGGAAATTTATTAAATATTTTGGGATGTTTTTCTATATTTTCAAATATATTGATTTCTATTACAACACAGATTACAAAGTGTACACTATTCACTGCAAATATTATTTGTAATAATAATATAAATTGTAAAAATACTAAGGAAATAGTATTTTTCAATTCACCTAATACGAGTACTGTAGTTTCAATCTCTTTATCATGAAAATATAACTTAAAAATGTAGATTTTTTTTGTTACATAACTGCACTCAAAATCAAAAAATTGCAAAACTTTAGAGCCTACAAGTTCACTCAGTCCTACTTCTTGTTCAGCCAATCACTAAGACAAACAAGTTTGTCTACATTTGCAGGAGATAGTGCTGCCCTCTTCTTATTTACAATGTCACCTGAAAGTGAGAACAGGTGTTCGCATGGTACTTTTGTGGCTGGTATGAGCGGCAGGTATCAAAGGCAGGGGAAGGCTAAATCTACCTAAACTGCCTGTGTGGTCCTACCCATACGCTACCTCCAGGCCCCCTCCTTCCCATCATGCTCAGCTGCGGCTCTTCCTTCCCATGTGTCCGGGGGCCCAGGCCAGTGGTGCTGGAACAGGGGGGGAGGAGGGACATAGCCCTCCCACTGTTTTTGCCAGGGCAGACCCCACCTCCAGCCCCATCTCTTCCCCCCCCCGAGGCCCAACCCCTGTCCAGGCCAGTGTAGAACCTGGCCAGGGAGTCCAGGCAGCTGTGGGGAGTCGC
The DNA here is from genome assembly GCF_009764565.3 of Dermochelys coriacea. Classification (NCBI taxonomy): domain Eukaryota; kingdom Metazoa; phylum Chordata; order Testudines; family Dermochelyidae; genus Dermochelys; species Dermochelys coriacea. Next base: position 38,887,304 of record NC_050076.1, read on the forward strand.
AGTGGACCCTCCAAGTGTGCAGGGAAGGGGCCTAAAAGAGCAGCTCCTGGCCTGTCCCCAGGCTTCCCGGCTGCCTGGGGCAGGAGGAGGATCCGCGACTCCACGCTGCTCCCCACAGCTGCCTGCGTAGCTCTCCCCAACCCAGCTCCGACTGGAGCCTCAGAGCCGCACTGCAGCCATGGTAAGAGCCATGTGGGCAGCTGTGAGGAGCTGTGGAGTTCTGGACCCTCCACCTGCCCCGGCGAGTGGGTAGGCCAGGGGGCAGGGACACGGGCCAGGGGCTGCTTGGGGGCCCTCCTCGCTGTGGGCACGTAGATGTCTGCTGAGGCTTCCCACAGCTGCCTGCCCAGCTCTTATGGTTGGGCTGTGGCTCCGAGGCACCACTGGGCAGAGTTTGGTTGAGGAGAGCCGTGGGCAGTTGTGGGGGGGAGCCTGGGTCCCTCCACCTGCCCTAGGCAGGGGTCCTGGGACATAGGCAGGGGGCTGCTTTTGCCTCCACCTCAGGTAGGGATCCCCGCCCTCCCACTTTTGGGAAGGCTCTGGTGCCCTTGCCCCAGGCCGGGGCTACTGGGGGCAGGCCTGCAGCCAGGGACTCCGGGTGGCTGGGGCCAATGCTTGTGACACCGCCCACCCAGCACTCTGGGACTGGGGGTCATGCTGCCCGCCTGCCTGCTGCGCTGGGGGCCACACTCAGCTGCTTGTCCACCCGCCCTCCAGAGCTTGGGCTGGGGCCACGCTGCCTGACTGCCCACCCACCGGGCACTCTGGGGCTGGCACGTGGGGGGACCCTCTGGTGGGGGAAGCGGAGCGGGAGGGATGAGGCCCCGGGCAGAAGCGGCATGCTGGCCTGGGGCTAGCCTCCCCAAGCTGGAGGTTCACCCGCCACCCATGGTTGCTGGCATTGCAAGGTATTTACATGCCAGATATGCTAAACATTCTTATTCCTCTTCATGCTTCGGCCACTGTTCCAGAGGACATGCTTCCATGCTAATGATGCTCGTTTTAAAAAAGAGAATGTGTTAATTAAATTTGTGACTGAACTCCCTGGGGGAGAATTGCATGTCTCCTATTCTGTTTTACCTGCATATTATGTTATAGCAGTCTTGGATGATGATCCAGCACATGTTGTTTGTTTTAAGAACACTTTTTCATAGCAGATTTGACAAAATGCAAAGACGGTACCAATGTGAGATTTTTAACCGAACCAAGGTTTAAGAATCTGAAAAGTCATCCAAATTGGAGAGGGACAAGGTGTAGCGCATGCTTTCAGAAGTCTTAAAAGAGCAACACTGATGTGGAAACTACAGAACCCAAACCACCAAAAGAGAAAATCAGCCTTCTCCTGGTGGCATCTGACTCAGATGATGAAAATGAACATGCGTTGGTCTGCACTGCTTTGGATCGTTATTGAGCAGAACCCGTCATCAGCATGGATGCATGTCCTCTGGGAATGGTGGTTGAAGCATGAAGGGATGTATGAATCTTTAACTCATCTGGCACGTAAATATCTTGTGATGCCGGCTACAACAGTGCTATGTGAATGTCTGTTCTCACTTTCAAGTGACATTATAAAACAAGATGTGGGCAGCATTATCTCCTGCAAATTGTAAACAAACTTGTTTGTCTGAGCAATTGGCTGAACAAAAAGTAGGACTGAGTGGAATTGTAGGCTCTAAAATTGTACATTGTTTGTTTTATTTTTGAATGCAGTTTTTTTTTGTACATAATTCTACATTTGTAAGTTCAACTTTCATGATAGAGATTGCACTACAGTACTTGTATTAGGTGAATTGAAAAATACTATTTCTTTTGTTTTTTACAGTGCAAATATTTGTAATAAAACTAAATATAAAGTGAGTACTGTACACTTTAGATTCTGTGTTTGTAATTGAAATCAATATATTTTAGAATTTATATTTAGAATTTAAATTTATATGTAGAAAACAACCAAAATATTTAAATAAATGGTATTCTATTATAGTTTAATAGCATGATTTAATTTTTTAAATTGTTTGACAGCCGTAGTTAAGACAAATTGGAGGTGAAACACTATTCCATTGGCCTTGGTTATATACCATTGGCTTTTATTTACTATTGTATAGTTGAGGGAGAAGAATGTTCTTGGTAGTTAATTCTAAAACACAACCAAAGAAATTATTCTACAGGGCTGTGAGAAACCACTTTAGTATCATAGATTTGGCAAGATGCAAGACTACCTTCTTAAACTTTAGGTCAGACTAAACATGATGGTGGGTTCTTTCAGACACTGAAAAAAGAAAAGGAGTACTTGTGGCACCTTAGAGACTAACAAATTTATTTGAGCATAAGCTTTCGTGAGCTACAGCTCACTTCATCGGTAGCTCACGAAAGCTTATGCTCTAATAAATTTATTAGTCTCTGAAGTGCCACAAATACTCCTTTTCTTTTTACGGATATAGACTAACACAGCTGCTACTCCGAAACTCTTCAGTTCACTGAGTGTTTGAGTACCTAGAAAAGGAGGAGGGAAATCATACTCACTTTCCTGTAATACAGATAATCTTTGTTGCTTGATCATATTCTTCTAAGATTTGGGACTTTTGATTCTACAAGAATGTGATAAAACTTGTCTAGAGTTTCAGGTCTAAATACAGAAAACTACTGAAATGTTTGGGATGATTAGATTTCCTTGTTTCTCAAGAATGAATAAACTTTTAAAGTAGACCTTCAAATGTACAAAATTCCAGTTGTTAAAAATATGTTAAGGATTCATCTTGGCTGAGTGATTTTACAACATCAAAAGGGCCAGTGTGGTTCTAAAAGGTAAATAGAAGAAATTAGTGCCCTCCAAATGTTTATACTCGTCAGCAACTTTGTCATTTCAAAGGGAGAGTTTGAGAAGAATACCACTGGCACCCATGCACCTGAGGAGGGTGGGAAACTGGCAGAAGTGGCAGTGAAGAGAGTAATGGGAGGACCATTCTTGAGCCTTCCAATGCCAGACTTAGCTTTCTGTGAAACCACATCCAAGGGAGATATAACCGGGAAAATACAGGATTATTCATCACTTATCTTATCTCAAGGACTCCTCTGTAATTGGCTAATCAATCTGCAGTTTGATATTCCTCATCTGATGCCTCAATAGCCATGGATAGACAGTGTGGCCCTGGTGCTATGTTAACAACACACAATATCTTGTCTGCATTCAGGATATTTCCCATGCACCCAAGAGATTTTAACTTGCTGTGTTTTCAGTTTGCGGGCCATTATTATTTTTATAAGGACATGCCCATGTGATGCTTGGTCTCTTGAGCAGCTTTTGAGACATTCAGCTCCATGCTGGAGTGGGTAATGGTGAGAGAGACAGAGCTGAATAATCAAGACAATGTACTTAATAACTTCCTGTTTGGGGGAAAATTTGGACTGGGGAATTGTGCCTACCTACTGAGGGCATTCCATGATTTGGCTGAGCACCTTGGAGTCCCCCTCGCCATTAAAATAAAAACAAAGGCCATGTAAAAAGGCTAACATACTTAGGAAGTTAACTGGACACAGTTCAGGGTATCTTTTGCTACCCACAGACAAGTTGTATGCTCTTATGGCTCTGACAAGGGCAATCAAAAGTACGAAAAAGGTTATTTTGAAAGAGCTCCAAGAGATCACGGGACACTTAAACTGTGTGGTGGGTGGCTGCTCATGGTATGGCATTTTGAGCCCATCTATTAGAAGCCACATCTGGAATGAAAGAACCTCACCATTTTGTCCGTGACTAAGGAAAAGAAAGAAAATTTAGAGACTTGGAAGAAATTTCTCAAGCAGTTTAGTGGTGTCTCAGTTTGGTGTTTGGAGTGAATTCTGCAGGCAGAGTTTCGGGTGCAATTTGATGCCACGGGGAATGGGGTCTCAGGTGTACTATGAAGGTGAAAGGTGTGCTTAGTGATGGCGAGAGGCTGGGGTAGCCCAGGGTATTATGATCGACATTGTCTCTATTGAATTTTATCCAATATTGGTGGCAGTTGCTATTCGGGGACAGACATTCAGGAATGCAAAGGTTTATTTCAGGTATGACAGCCAGTCTGTTTTTCATATAGCAAATAGGCAGTCAGCTCTACTCATCTTAAGAGATCACTCTCCTTACAGTGTGTATGATAAAACCCATTGTTTCATGTTCTCTGTGTGTGTATATAAATCTCCCCACTGTATTTTCCACCAAATGCATCTGATGAAGTGAGCTGTAGCTCATGAAAGCTTATGCTCAAATAAATTTGTTAATCTCTAAGGTGCCACAAGTACTCCTTTTCTTTTTTGCGAACACAGACTAACACGGCTGCTACTCTGAAACCTGAGCTCTGTCTGCATGGGTGATGAGGCTAATGAGGACTTTGGTATTGCACTACCTCTTGTTTAACATTGTTTTCTATGCAGTGCAGGTTCCAGGAGCAGACAATGGCATTGCTGATGTTCTGTCTCAATTTCAGGACAGCAGATTTCAGAAGTTTGCCCCATCTGCCAGGACAGATCCTCTGGTGACACCTCACCGACTGTGGAAGGTTGGCATCTGATAGCCATGGCATTAGTTAAGAATGCAGCTTCCCCAATAATGGGCCAACCTTACTGAGTTCATGCAATTTTGAGCTCAGAAAGGGCTGTGGACCAATTCCTAGACATCAGGCAATGAAATATGTGGTATCACTGGTGCACCACAGGTTAGCTTCCTCTGATGTATCATGTCAGCTATTTGGCCTGTTCTTCTGGTGCAGGCTAGAAGGTTTCCCAGACTCACATAGAGATTTTTATAGTGCAGAAGCAGTTAAGGGATGGTGCAGAGGTGACAGATACAGGATGCATCTCTTAGCCATTTCTACAGGGTTATTAAATGCTCTGCGCAGGATATGCAGTTCTGGGATGGAGGTCATTTTATTTAAGGCAGCATTTGTCTTGGCTTTCTTTGGCACTTTTAAGGTAAGTGAGCTGGTGCCTCAGGTAGCCACAAACCCGTTTTCACCTGGAGCAGTATTGCTACAGTTAAGGTAATCTGAAACAAATCAGAATGGGAAAGGGGCCTTTGTGGTGTTACGGCTATGTATGGATGAATGTAAACTTTCCTAGCCATGTGGCACAAGGTCCTGGGCCTGCTGGTTATTCATGGGGAGGCAGTTTTCTGACAAGACATGAGTTTTCTGCAATAATAAAAAATGCTTTGCAGTTTCAAACCAGCGAACTTTGCTATGCCTTCCTTCAGGATTGGGGCAGCAACATTGGCAGCATCAAAGGGTTAGGGCACTGTAAATCTAATTGCAACAGGACTTATGTCTGCTCTATTTCCAATAACCTTTCCCCTTTTGGGGATCTGTTTTGGTCTTTTTGAGCACCGAATATAGCAGGTAGTTCACAGAAGTCCTTTCCGGCTTTTGATTTTGACTAGACATAACCCTATCTGTTTTGGATTCCAGGGGATATCCAAAGCATAGCTGATGCTTGGATTTGCAGGTACTCTATAGAGCTTTGGATTTTCAAAGAAGGCGGCCAGGTTGGCTGGTGGATCATGGGTGGTCTTAAAGGCCAAAGCTATACACGTTCAGTGGTTTGGCCAGAGAGGCATACTGTGGGATCTGCTAATGCTTCTCCTGCACTCACTGAGTAATATACCTAAATTCCTGGTTATTCACCTTGGGGAGTGTAATCTTGGGCCTGCATGGAAATTAGTTGGCAGGATAGAATTCAGTGAGACATTGGATTGATTAAACTGTGGCTGGACATTCGGTTGGCCTGGTCAGAAATGCTTGCAAGGTGGGTTTGGTGGGGAACTGGAGACCAGCCCATGTGGATAAGACTTGGAAGAAGGTGAACCATGAGGTTTCCAGGATATTCTTGGAGAGGGGGGGTTCTGTGGTCCCACATATGGATATCCATTATAATTGACCTGATTTTTTTCAGGGACAATGGAATACCTTTGTTGGATGCAGGGGCTGACATTTGGGTCAGGAATGTGAAGGAACGGCTCGAGCAGGAATCCTGATATACGGCGTTGTGGTTAGGGGTGTTTGACCACGGTAATTGCGGGTGCCAACAAGTTTCCAGTGCGATTAAGTGGATAAAGGGAAGTTCCAAGAAGTAAAAAAAGGGATTTTGTGGATGGGCTTTGTGGTCATGGTATAGGGCAGTGTTTCCCAAACTTGGGACACTGCTTGTTCAGGGAAAGCCCCTGGAGGGCCGGGCCGGTTTGTTTACCTGCCGCGTCCGCAGGTTTGTCCGATCACGGCTCCCACTGGCCGCGGTTCACCATTCTAGGCCAAAGGGGGCTGCGGGAAGCGGCATTGGCCCGCCAGGGGCTTTCCCTGAACAAGTGGCATCCTAAGTTTGGGAAACACTGGTATAGGGGAAGACCCTGTGGCCTTCGTCAGCCAGGGTTCCCCCCCCACATTAGTACCCTCTTTTCCCCCTTATGGGGGGTAGGTAGTAGAACTCAGAAGATTGAGCCAAGTCTTTGGGGTAGGCTGAGGCATGTCAGCCTTGAGTCATGGGTTATATCCGGATCAGCAGCCTTTGGCATGCAGCCCGTCAGGGAAATCCGCTGGTGGGCTGGGATGGTTTGTTTACCTGCAGCGTCCACAGGTTTGGCCAATCACAACTCCTACTGGCCGCAGTTCACCGTTCCAGGCCAATGGGGGCTGCGGGAAGCGACGTGGGCTGAGGGATGTGCTGGCAGCTGCTTTCCGCAGCCTCCAGTGACCTCGAATGGTGAACTGCACCCCGTGGGAACTGGAGGTAAACAAACCATCCCATCAATGCATTTCCCTGACTGGCTGCGTGCCAAAGGTTGCCGATCCCTAGTCTAGGCTAAGAAGGGATAAAGTGACTAGACTGATTTACAGAGGTTTAATTGACCATCCATTTGATTGTGATAATCCTCATCATTAGAAATCATAAAATCAAAGATCTGACATGCAAAATAGAACTTTGGTAGACCTCTTTTTCTTCCAGTTGTCCAGATAAATGTTATGACAATTTGGAGAGAGACACTGAAATTATGTATTGAATGATACAATAGAAATTAGTTTAATGTGTAAGTAGGGAATAGCAGAAGGAACTAAACCATAAACTCCTCTACTAAATCTAGATATCTCTCTCTAACTTCAGAGAAGTATTTAAAGTAATACATTGCATCCTTCTCTACACCCAGCCTGACACACATGTGCTGGGGGTTGGGGGGAGAGAGAAAGTGATACCCCTCCCCATGACCTTTCCCACACTTGTGACTCCACAATCCCACTGAAAAGCATAGTCCCTTTTAGTGAACTTCATGGGAACTAGCTTCCCAAAAGGGGAAGGATCCATGATCTAGAAGAACTGGCCCAGTATGGAATGGAGGCACATTGCACTTTTGGTATGGGTGAGAGAGGTTCTGCTGTAGGGTGACCAGATAGCAAGCATGAAAAATTGGGATGGGGTGGGGGGCTAATAGGCAGTTATATCAGAAAAAGCCCCAAATATTGGGACTGTCCCTATAAAATTAGGACATCTGGTCACCCTATTCTATGGCAGCCTGTTCTGTCCACGATCCCTTAGGAAGAAGGGTGGCTGAGAACAGTGAGACCCCTCTGCACTCCACAGCATGGGCTGGAGTTTGTAAGCCAAACTTTGGTCTTTCCAGTGCAGCTTGCCTTTGTCTGTGATCACTCTCTTCCCTCCTTACCATTATTTTCTATTGCTGTTAATATGGAGCTAGTTGTTTGGTTTAAAAATACCAAAAACTTTAGGCAAACCAATAAGATACTATTATAGTATTAAAATATGTAACTGACCTCTCTTTATGATATACTCTATCTCCAAAAATATCATTTAGTAGTATGTATCAGTTCATATATAAATGGGTTTACAAATCAAAATAGCCTGGCTGGAGAGAGGACTTAATGAATAATAATTGTGACTTGATGTTTACTCTGATGTTAGGGGATATTCAAAACTTGAACTGGGATTGGTTTCTACATCTTGAAAATGTACCCTAGATTTTATAATAGGGTCTGGATCAGAACATCTTTGAAGTTAGAGTGCTTTGAAACACTGATTCAGATCTGGACCTCTTAATTTGGGGTTACCTCTACTGTTTACACAGTACCTTTCATTCGGTAGGTGGGCCAATTCTGCTCATTTATACGCATACAGATTGGTCCAGGACACGCAAGGATCATTCTGACTCCATCTGTAGAGTGGAATGTCTTATGTTCATGGCATACCCACAGAAAAGTTATATACAAACATAAATATTCTTGCTGGAAGGTTGCAATGTAACCCTACTTTATTTCTTAGAATTTTGATCCCTAACATAAGACCCCAAAACCAGAAAGAGACACATCTGGCTGTTCCTTAAAACAGAGGGGCACAACTCATCCCATCTGACTTGAGGTTAGCTTTCTGCAGACTGACTGATTTCACACATCTCTACAGAGGCCCCTAGCTTGCAAGCAGGACCAGGAAACCTTTTACATTTAATGTGAGAGTTTGTAATTTTAACAGTTTACAATACACCATAGAATGTAGATGTCACACCCTTTCAGAAACACTATGCCATGAATTTTAAGGGGGAGAGGATAAATAAGTTATTCCATTGAAATTGAAGGGGAGGCAGGAAAAAGGTGGCCTTTAAAGCAGAGAATGTAATATCCAAGTTGGATTATGCTCAGGAGACTTGTGTTACTGTTCCATTTTCTTTTTCAAAATGTGGCATGGGTTCTGTAATAAACGCAAGGGACCATATTTATTTAGCTAGTCTCTTTTTCAGTTTGCAGATGACATGAGTAAGGAATCCATTTTGCTATAAGCCTCCAGACTTAAACTTGACTTGGAACCTTTCAGATTGGTTCTCAAAAACAAATTCCTGGCTATTCCAAAGTTTTCCCAGCTCTGATGAAACTATTACCACTAACTGGTAAAAGTTAGTAATGAAGTAGATCATTAGTCAACACTAACTGTCTCTATTAAATGGGGAATGTTTTTCAAGTAAGAGGAAGGACCTAACAGTGTCTAATTATAGTGAGCAGTTGGTAACTATGACACTTTTATTTTAATGGCACAATCAATTTTATAGATGAAAGTTTGAATTAAAACTTAAGGAAACTGTAGTTCTAGGCAGACAGCCAAAGTTTGAATTACTGTACTTAGTAACTTGAGAAAAAATAATTTATAGAACCTTGTGCATGTCTGTATTTCTTAAAGGCACTCTTACTTTTGTTTTATGTCTTTTTTTTTCAAAGAGTACAAATCAAATGTGGAATTAAAAAAATGGCAACAAAATGCCCTAAGATTCCTGAGGTGTGTGTGTGTGTGTCTGTCTGTCTCTGCAATAGAGTTATCATGACATTTTCTTCATGACCTCAGAATGGGGTCATGGTATCTTGATTCCACAGCAAAACCAATTCAGAAATACCTATTTGCAGGAAACGTTCCGATTTTTGTTTCATCTATTCTGGAGACTATCATTTCCCCTTAATAAAATGTTAGATTAGCTGGAACAAGCTTTGAACATCTATCTGACCTCTCACGGAAGTGGTAACGCACAGAAAACCTTTAACTAACTCCATGGCGTCAAAAATTCAACCCTTGTAACTTATAATTCTACACTCGGTGTCTTTTTTGCTCTGGCTCTCTATGAGGATTAGTGTATAAACCATGTCTGAAGTTTTTACATCAACTAGTTTTTGAGTTATGAGGGGACAAAAAATGTTAGAACAAATTTCCAAAGGTGAAAAAACCACCACTTTTTCAAAGTCTCATAACTCAGAAATGGCTTGTCCCGTTAAATGTCTAACTTGAAAACCTCCTCTGAGCAGAAACTACATGTCAGGAAATTGTATGCTGCAAAGGATTTCCCCCCCCCCCCCAGAAAGTTAGAGGGAGTGACAAAATTAGACTTAATGGGGTAGGTCTTGACAGTTTCTATTATATGGTTGTTGAGAGGAGTAGAGAAGCAAGCTGCATTAGGATTACATGGATTTTGCACCCAAACTAGTGCAGCATTCAGAGGCTCTGTGACTGCTGCCTCCCACCACAAGCAAGTGGCAGAGAGCAGGTAGGGACTGAGTGGAGCCAAGTCACTGCACCCTCTTATGACTGGCTGGCAGAGCTTGCTGGGCATGGTGGTGGTGGTGTGTGTGTGTGGGGGGGAAATAAGCTCACTATACCCATACACCCATTTTCACTAAACTTCTTTCCTCCTAGTGCAAAGTAATTTCAGATTCCCAATTCTACCAGTGCTCCTGATGGGGCGGTACACCTAGACACTGCCACTTATTCTGGGCTGTGCTTAAATGCCACAATTTGGCTCACAAATAGTCTCCCAAAGGTGACCCCCTAATACACACGTCCTGTAATTGTTGTCCCTAAAGGGTTAATAAGCCTTTAAATCTGTTACTTCATCCAGTAATATTATTTTAGGATTACCAATAGCTCATTCTTAAACATGTTCCAATCTTGCAAGATGTGTGCGTTCCAGGCTTTCTGCTAACAGCTGGTAATCCCTAATTATAGTTCATAGGTTACACATTCATCTGGCAAAATCTGTAAACAAACCCTGGAAAGTAAATATTCACTTGTATAGTTAATTTCTGAACGCTACAAGTCCAATTACCAGGGGGATAGGAGAATGCCTCTCCTAGACTTCTTTTCAATATATCAGGGGATAAAAACATCCACCAGGTTAAGAAGGGATTATGATTTCAGTGTTTATGAAATACTCAGTGGCTTGATGTTTCCTTGTTACAGAGGCATTGATAATTGTTCTAAGATGAACAGTATCTAATTGTGTGCTGATTTTGTGATATGGGCAAATAATTGGGGAAACTAATTGGAATAATCATTATCTAACAGCAGATTTCACTTTAAACCAGTCCATCTTTATAAGTTAAGTATTTTTTTGTATTCATTTCCAGGGAGTGAAATCTCTTGCTCACCTAAAGAACAGCAGTACATGATTCTTCATAGCCAAAGTGTGTCAGCATTAATGGTTAAGGGACCACCTTTAAAAGTAAGACACAGTTATTCACTCTCCAGGTTGAGTCCTTGGGATCTGTTTCTGAGAAGCCCCCTCCTTAGCAGTGTACTCAGCAGGTGCAGCCTAGCTACACAGAGGATAATGGTGGCTGTGTGCCAATTTGTGCCTCCCAGGTTCTGGGCAGGTTCAAAGTCAGATGTGGCCCTGGCCTAAGTCAGAGCAGCTTCAAGGGCTGCTCTAACTTGCAGCTGCTGACCCATAGCTCCCTCTGGAGTGCATCCCACAGCCTAGAATAGACAGAGAACAGAGTGCTCGGGGCACACTCTTTCCCCACTGACCTTCCCTCACCAGCCTCAAGGTTGGGTGCTGTGTGAGAGGTGACATTGGGCTGCCTAGACTGCACCTAGACAGGGGGAATTTCTACAAGAGATCTATCTGAGTTCTGTTCACTACTCACCACTGGAGCAACAAAAAGGAACCAGGTCATGGTCCAAAATCAGGGCTTTATTTTCTCTGCTGAGATTCCAGTTAGTGCCAGTTCTGATGTGGACCCTGGTCTGCTATGTTGCAAAGCAGGCCTACAAGATTACTGACGAGTCATGAAATAGACAACTTTGCAATGATTAACCTTGGCTAGATTTAAACCAGTCGCCTATTGCCAATCTCTTGAGCTATCTGCTCTCCAAAACCACACTTAATTAAAACAATGATAACGATTATAACTTTAAGGATTAGTGATGATTTCCATAAGCAATTATGCTTATTCTCAGCATTTTCAATATACAATCGTACTCAGTTTAGTGGGGTTTGCTCAGACTTCTTAATATCTGAGCTACTGAGAAATGATGACTAACATGGAACTGGTCGAGTTACACTGCATAAAACTATAATTGTGTCAGTTATTATGGTCCATGTGAGGTTCTATGCAGTTACAGCTACCAGACACAGTCAAGAGAGTAAATAAAAGACCATTTTTTCTTCATTTACGAGTATTTTTACATTCATTTGGCTAGAATGTGTTGAAGCTATTTATTTATATACTTAACACAGTTTAAATAAAATAAACCAATCAGAAAAATATAATTGGCCCATATTTGTCACACATCAGACCTACTGGCACTCTGTATGTCTTAGGGCACCAGCAGATGTAATGACTAGTAAAAGTTGTTTCGCTGATTTCCCATTCCAGAACATGTAGATCTATTACTGTGTAACACATCATTTACTGGATGTAAAATTAATGTGCGGATGTTAACATTTGCAAAGGCATATTTTAAACTCCACCAGTTTCTTTCCTTTTCACTTGCATCTTTGGGAAAGATTTTTATTGTCTGCCCTTGAAATTCAGCCTCTTTGGCTGAGATGCCTGAAAAATCCTGTCGTTGGGCCAGGTTTCAATCTCAGTTATGCCAATGTCAATGCAGAGTAACTTCATTGATTGCAGAGTGCTCAGCACTTCTGAAAATAAAGCCACAAATAAGTATCTAGAATAGGATACCCAATAACGAAGACTCCAAAAATTAGGAGCTACTTTTGGGGCTATAGATCTAAATCCCTTTCAGCTGAAACTCATCCCTGTGCAGGATAATGCTACTGAAGTCCCATATAAGCCCTCGAACAAGGTGAATGGGGTGAATTAATATCCCAGTGGATTTTTTTCAATCAATTCTTACAACTTTTTGTCTCGTCTCCTTTAATGGGATCTGATTTTTCAAAGTGGACTCCACTTTATGCATGCACAAGTCTTGAACGTGTCCTTTCTTGTGCACTAAATCCTATGTGTGTAGATGACAGAATCTGTACCCATTTGGCTAAGGAGATGTGGTCAGCAACAAGGGAAAGTCCATCTCTTCTGGTTGCTTAAAGCATATGCTATATTCAGGAGCACATGGTAACTGGAGTCAGGGAACAGGGAGTCGAGAAGTTCCTGGTCAGAGGAGCAGTACTGTGTGTCCCACGTGGCATCCACCTATCCAACCCTCTGGAATTCATTCTGAATTGGCAGAATTCATAAAGAAAAGCATACACTGAGCAGTGTCACTACTCATCCTCACTGTGCTAGTCAGGGCAGGATTTGACCCTTATTTCTTGCTTGAAAATAATTAAATTGATTGGTTCTGATTACCTGGCTGAGAGATGCTCAGAGTGGGCCAGTGAAGGTAGCTTTATCTCACAGGTGTGACTACCCAATCCAGCAGTCACGGATCATAGTATAGCAGAGTTTTAACCGTATTCCCTTCCCTTTACCCCACCACAGCCTCTACTCTGGCTGTACACCATTTTAGGATTAGGAGAAACTCCCTGGAGCTGATTTGTCTGGCTTTTTGGATGGTTTCTGCTGCCTGAGCAGGGCAAAATAGCCAGAATATAGTGCAGAACTGGGGACTATTGTTTTAAAAACCAAAACACGTTTATTTTGTCACTCGCTTTTCATGAATTTGACACTTATTATATGGGAACACATGGCTGTTTTAGCCTTTATATAAATTAGCAAAGGCAAATATTTTTAATTGATATAGGTTTTGATCTGTTCATTTTCTTATGCCATGCCCTAGTTACAGATCATGTTTAATAACCATTGCAATGTATCTAAATCCTACATTCCCTCTTTGGTAGCCATTATTTCAAATCATTTTCTTGAAAAAAAATGTTTCCCAATATGTTAAATATTATGGTATAGTAGTTATGCATAGTCAGTCAGACATAGTTTTTTGCAGAAGGAATTTAGCTGTATGTACTACTTTTCTTAGCTATTTATAAATATATCGCTACATTAAGGAAGTTCTGCAAAATATATTTGCTGTATCAGATATTTTTCAGCATATTGAAATGCATCTTGCTATATACGACTCATTTTACTGTATATGTTTTTATTGCCACAAGGGATTATATAATGATCAAAAGAGGAATGAAAGAAACGTGATATTTAATTATTCTATCACTAAGGAATGCTTTATCACAGAACAAGTGTATGTTTCTCATAATGAGAACAGGTGTATGATGTGAAGTCTCACAGTGAAATTTTGAGAGTGAGGGGGAAAAAGGGTTTTTTTTAATGGAATTTATTAGCATCTGCACAAACCCCTTCAATTTATGGCTGTTAAACCAGTTTACAAGTTAAGGCTTTTGACTTATGGTTTAATGCGTACCACTGTATGTTTTTATGTATGAGCCAAACAGTTACTTACACACACACACACACACACACACACACACACACACACTGCAGACAGATCAAAGCAACCTGGTTTGTTAGCACATGCCATGGTAAGTACCTTTGCAGTGGAAGCGTTTGCTAGCTGGCAGTTGATAAGGGTGAGTTCTGTGAAACAGGCATAGTCTCTTAATTATTGATGGAGTTACAGAAAGGCATAATGGATTGGGAAATGGTATTTGTTACAGGAAAACAGCCCACCTGTCTCTCATAGGTAGTAACCCCCATGCTGCTTTTATGTTGCTTATGCATGTGCAAGTTTCGAAGCTATTAAAATGGAGAGACGCATAGAATACCAAACCTAAAAAAGAAAATTCTGCTTCAGTTAAAAACAGAAGGCTGCCTTCAAAGCTATTTGGTTTCCACTGTTTTTATCCTGTATGTCAGCATTGGCGACCTGTGATGATGATAATGGAACAAATCATAATGAGATCAGGACCCAAGGGCAGTCTCTGAGCAAATTCTTGTATATATGACTCCCCCTATTGGGAACACTGGGACAAATTTCACTCTCTTAAACTGGTGGGAAAATAAATTGACTTCAGAGGAATCACTCTGGATTTGCATTGGTGCATCTGAGAGCAGATTTTGGCCCAGCCTATTTTATTCTTCCTCAGCGCCCTGCCCCAAAAGTATGAAAAGTTGTAAAGCATCAAGATCTCTGGATATGGTGTTATATTTTCTGTAATTTCAGATAATCGGAATACCTGATCCTTACCAGGCACTGTTCAACTGAACTGCCAATGGAAAGAACTGCTCTGCTCTAGCTATCAATTTCTGCTCCATTCAGTAGTTCAAAACAGGTACGTGAAGCAGTGAGGGCACGGGGGACATAGATCCACCTAATTTTTGTTCCTATCCTGTTAAGAAATCCTGACTTCTCTTCAATGGCTTGATCTAAATGGAGTTTAAATTGCGGGTAGGGAGGAAAGGGCAATGAGACCTAAATATAGGCACTCACATGTTCATGGCTTTGCAATTTACTCTCAAGAACAGAGGTCTGCATGAATCCAGTCTTTATCCTTTTCCACTTTTGTCTGGAATATCTTTATTGATATTCAGCTAGCAAATCACCATCTTTTGAGAGATGCAAATGCACCTTGCCGGTTAATACCATTGCTACCGTGGGGGAGGGGGGAGAAGAAGGAAAATGGTTATATCACTGTCTATCTGCCGGTATAATAAAAAATAGGTTGCACATACACACAAACATGCACGCACACACATGTGTTGCAGCATTACAAATAGCACATTTCTGAAGTTGAAAGGGAACTCCTTTAAGTTCGTGGGGTATATAAACATTCACCTGAACAGAAAAGAGGAAGAAATGAGAATTCCACTGGTGTTTAACTCCCAAGTTAATTTTGTACATGGAAATGATTTATTGAGGTCTGCTTTAGTGCCCTAGAACTCCCAGTGTGTGCACTGGGAAAAGTGGGACCACTTTCCTTTGTTGTTAGGTTGCACTTTTAAACCTTAACGCTAAAACTTAGCAGTGGAGTACTTGTGGCACCTTAGAGACTAACAAATTTATTAGAGCATAAGCTTTCGTGAGCTACAGCTCACTTCATCGGATGCATCGGAATGCATCCGATGAAGTGAGCTGTAGCTCACGAAAGCTTATGCTCTAATAAATTTGTTAGTCTCTAATGTGCCACAAGTACTCCTTTTCTTTTTGCGAATACAGACTAACACGGCTGCTACTCTGAAACCTGTCAAAAACTTAGCAGTCTTTCTTACAGGGATTCCTGTGAAGAGAGTTTTCTTCACTTTTCATCTATGTAGGTTTGCCCCTTTGAGTTTTCTTTGAGTTTCAGGTTAAACAAAAACTTTAAAAAGCATAGCAACACTTAAACTGGATGCTGAGTTTTGCATGGGTTGAACCACAAACCCTGAGCAAGGTCAGCTTCTTTTGTGATTTGTCTGGTGGGGAGAGGTCAGGAACAACTACTCCCTTTCCCTCCTGATGCCTTCAGAGGCAAAGAGTTATCCCATTTCCCCCGTATCACATTCTTCTGGCAGTCCAGCAAGGTCTGTTTTCTGATGTATGTGGCACCCATCACCATAAGATCTGAGCACCTTGGTTGACTTAATGGATCACACAATTATTTTCAGAGTAATGGGCTCTTTCCAGTCCCTATTTCCCTTCTCCACTTCTTCAACCGCAAATGGACTGCAATTAAGGAGGCCAAGTGCCACTGTGAACAATGATTCAGTCTTTTCTTCTTGGACAATAACTTTTTTTAGTTGCTCCATGTTTCTAATAAGTCCTCCATTTTATCACCTGGACTGTGTCTGCCTACTTCTTAACCTAAATGTTATTGTATTGATTAGGTGAGACAATACCATCACCAGCCTCCTCAGACAGCAGCATATCTATCAGATGGTGGCACATGAACCAGCTTTCCTCACAAGCTGGGTCCTTGTTGAGATTTTAAGTTCAAATAATATGAATTCAGTAATGTGATGGTTCTTGGGGTAACCAGGACTTAATCACTTTGTTACGCTCTGCTTCCAGTAAGAGGGAGTCTTGCCTGAGGTAACTGGGTGTTAGCTTCCTAATGCCACGCTCCTCCAGGCTATGCCAGTCCTATCTTTGCCTTGCAGGTTAACAATAAGTGCACCCAAGTCCCCTTGAATTGTTCCCCTGTGAAATCCAGCCCCTGACACTGGGTACTCCTAGATCTCCCAGAGCCGCTGTTCCCAAAGGAACAGTGTACCCCCAATTTACCAGGTTTACCTTAAATCACCACTCCTGCATAATGCAAAGCGCTTGTGAGTTTGGATAATAAAACAAAAGAAGAAAGAATAGAGGTTGCACTAGAAACAAGGGAGTGATGGAAGCGAATGGTTTATAATATGAAACAATCATAAAATGTGAACTAGAGACTAAGCTTATTAATAACTACCTTTTCTGTCTAATAAAGTAGGTTTCCCACACACACAATCCACCCAAAGTTCAGTCTGTTGCAGAGCTGGCTGGCTTCCCAGGAACCAGGATCCAGTCTTTCATGAAATACCCATGCTTGACAAGTTGTCTCCTCAGTGAATGGATGCAAAATGTCTTGCTCCACTCCATTATACTGAATCATTCTTGTCTTCATTCATGAGCAAGGTGATCCCTTGTCTGTTATAATGTTCCTTTTTACCTCCAAGTGATTTTGATTGTATGCAGTAGTCTTAATGGTTTTCCATTGACTGTTGTGGGATGGGCAAGGGTAGACAAGTAAACCTTGTATTACATCACTGGCTACCAGGAGGTGGGTGACAACTCTCTGCCATTTGAATGGCCATTATGGAGACATCTGATTTTTCTGGTGACTAACTTTTAGTTCAAGACCGTAAGGCAGAGTTTTCAATATAGTTCCATTATTTCTTAAATATTACCCGTTTGCGCATCTGACAATGATTATGTTTATTGATAAGTTACAAGCTTTCAGTAGAAACCTTAAATGCTACTCTTCATGGATTAATGCCATGAAAGTGGTATATTAGATGTAGTGAGTTTGTCAGGTCTGAGACAGGAATTGCTTGTAAAACAAAAAACAAACACGCACAAAAAAGTGAACCCTGTGTCAGTTACACTAAGGGGCCTCTGTTTCACAAGCAGCCTTGCTGGGACACTCATAAAGATGTCATGCCCGTTTAGGTTGTGAGCTCTTTGAGACAGGCATTGTCTCTTACTCTGTGTCTGTACAGCACCTAGCACAATGGAGACTTGATCTCAGTTGGGGGACAAGTATAATACAAATAATTAACATACACTAGCATAACTATACTAAGAGCAGTATAGATTTACTCCTGATTTACAGCAGTTTAAGTGAATTCAGGATCAGACACATGGTACTGTTCTGAGACTAACAAAGATACCAATTATGGTAGAAGATTTTGTCATGTGAACACCTGCCTGCACAGGAAACCGATAGGAAACCCATTCATTTCATATTGGCCACTAAACAGCTTTCAAATGGCAATGACTTTTAGGCACTATGGTTCTGCTATGTGTCAGGAATGGTCTAGGTTTACTTGTTCCTGCCTCAGTGTAACCTCACACCTTCTGGGTGTGGTGTTCTGTCCCATCTAATGGCATCTGGATCATTTAAAGAGAGAGAATTAAATTATTCTGCTCTGCAGCCTTAGCTAATAGCCAGTTGGCTTTTAGCTCATGCAGTAGAGGCTCATGCACTAAGATCCAGAGGTCCCAGTTCGATCCCGCCCACCGACGACCGGGGTCTGTCGGCGTTACATCAGCACAGGGAGCTGGACTTGATGACTTCTCAAAGTCCCTTCCAGTCCTACATTGCTATGATTTGATATGGCTATCTGATATGTATTAGATTTAAACTGGAATTTGAAGACCTATATCCCATTTCTAAAACACCTGATCTATGCAAAAGCTGGTTTTATTGACATAAATCTTTTTCCAAAGCTTTGCAGTGAAGTGTCCACCCATCACAAATGATGCATTCTGACAGACATAAAGTGAAATACATGCACTTTTAAAAATAAAATCATCTATGTCATGAATGAGAAAAACAAAACAGCTGGAACTGTGTCCTTGGTCATGCATCAGAGGATTTTCGGACTCTTCTAATGCAATATAATTTAATAAAGTGGGGGAAACCCTACAATATTCAAAATGTAATAAAGTGAAAAATGTGATTTTCTAATCATGTTGGAATATGATATCAATAGCTGCAAAATACAGTACACATCATGAAATGACATTATAGCTCACATGGAATAGATACCTTGATTTATGAATGATTGAACTAGAATGCACTTCAATTGTAGTGTCACCACCTGTCTGACAAAGTAGCTTTATATTGGCACAGCCGGTACTGAAAGAAAGTATTATTGCTTTAGTGAGTAGACTTGTGGTTAAAAGAAAGGAAATCTTACAGTAAGACTTTGAATGGTCCACTAACCCCATCTGCAAAACTGCTCGGTGCTTTAGAAACCGTTGCAAGTGCACAATTCTTCACATGCTGTTTCTCCCAAATGCCATGAAAGATGAGCCAATTTGGTGTCGTAATTTTGTTAGTGCTACTTGGAGCCTCAAGAAAGTAAACAGTCTTTACACTTGGAATATGCAACATTTAGATCAACTGGAAAGCCCAATTGAGTCATGGAGTGGAAGAGCTGCACCACATGCAGTGGTGTTAGCTGCCACCTGGATGTGAAGAGGGAAGGCAAGGAGCAGAATGTATTGACTTAAGGGACAGATTAAACAAGATAAGATTATAGTC
Source organism: Dermochelys coriacea (assembly GCF_009764565.3). Taxonomy (NCBI): domain Eukaryota; kingdom Metazoa; phylum Chordata; order Testudines; family Dermochelyidae; genus Dermochelys; species Dermochelys coriacea. Next base: position 38,906,736 of record NC_050076.1, read on the forward strand.
TTGGCATGATTTGTTGCAGACCAGTGTAAAGTTTCAGGTAGTTTACACAGTGAGATGATTATATCTGAGGCAGGGCTTAGTCACATTGAATCAATGTTCGGCTCGAAATATCTATGTAGATGACCTTATTCCATTACTTGTCAGTCTAGTGAATGCATACAATATATGTGGGAAAAATATGGTGCTCCTCTAGGAGGGGAGTAACATAATTAATATGTATGGTGAATAAATTCTTTTGAACTCATGCTATAGCTTACAAAGTCACTGGGCTAAGTTTCATGATATCATTTATATACAGATGTTTTTGTGCTCTTTCCCTTTTTCAATAATAAATACAAATAATAATAAGCTCTCTACTAACAGGCAATTCAATTGTATGTGATTAAACACAGTAACAGAGTCAGGACCCAGGAAGAGATGGTCTCAGGTGCCAAATGTCCTTGGGGACCTTCATTTCTGGAAGTGGGAACTTTGCCAGAAATTGCAGCATAGCTTTATTTAAAAAAAAAAGAAAAGAAAAGAGAGAGAGACAAGATAAATGGATTTGTAGTGTAGCATTGTGCCAGACTTTTAATTTTCAGGAAATTGTTTATTTTTTTAAACCCAGCTAAGAATCAACTCAATTTGTGAATTAGTTGAAAGAGGAGGCAGAAACTAAAATGGGAAGAAAAAAAAAGCAGCTGACATTTTAAGCTAGAGAAGCACGTCACAAAAAACAGATTTCTCTTGGCAAGCAAGATAACTTAACAACCATAAACATTGGCAGAGGGAAAAATTACATTTTGCTGTAACACAGATCATATACAGATGACTGATTTTTCTCTTTCAAGTTCAAACACAAAAGGACTGTTTATATATTTCAGCATATGACTTAGGCTGGCAATAACAATCTTGAAGAGCTGAGCAAAGATGGCTAAAGGGCTCTCAAAACACTCCTTGACAAGGAATACAGGATAACAATCAGTCTACGTATAAATACTCAGAATGTTGATAACGAAAATGAAGTTGTTGCTTCAAATAATTTGCAATGCTTACCCACATACACAGATGCAATCAGAAAGTTTTTGTTACAGCAGTTATATAGCAGGAATGCAACTGCTTTGGATATACACTGTAGTTTCCCTTACTTGAAGTAATATACTTGTGCTGGAGGTGCATGTACATATATGGGACTAATCCTGCAGTCCAGACTCACGCAGTCCTTACTCAGGCCAGTCCTCCCATTGATTTAATTGGAAGTTTTGCTTGAATACAGGCTTCATGACTGGACCCAAAGCAAAAACTTTGAAGAAGGAGCTAAGAGGAAGGAAATCTGTACAGGGACTCCTTTCATGCTACCAGGAATTTCCCCCAGCTGTGGCTTTCTTGGGGACACACCATATAGTAAAGAAGTCCTCCACACAGCAAGTACTAGAGCCTTTTCTTGTATTTACTTTCCAAGTCCACTTCACAGGACTAGAAAGGGGACTGTGTGTGTCATTGGTCCCACTCAATAGAATGTTTCTGTCACCTCACCGTGCATGGTTCCTGATTCCATGGAGAGCCCTCCGCAGAGTCCTAGGAAGGAGGTAGGCTTTCTAATCTCCACTTCTGCACAGGAAATGCCGAGTGGGAAAACTCTCACTTGTGTATCTTGAGACAGCAGTCTGGCTGATGGATGGAAGTATGTTTGTTTGGTTTTTTTTTCTTTTCTTTTTTTAAGTCCTAGCAAGTGGGAGTAAATTTAAAATTAGCATGATATTTTTCTGACATTGAGCCATACCCTCATTGATCTTATAAGTCTTACTGACTGACTGTAATAAGTGTGACTTGTGAGCATCATTCACAATATATATAAATAAAATATCAAATTAGCATTTTAACTCTCTGCAATGTTTGCTTTTGCCTCCCTTGAACTTTACTCATTGAATATCATTTAAGTTCAGAAATCCCAACTCTATCTTTTATTGTTTCTAATTAAGCTTTTTAAATAAAATAAGTCAGTGCCCTAGTCTCACCCATTATATGCATGGATAACCCTGATAATAAAGCTAACACAGGAAGTGCAGTGGAATGAAGAGAAGAACTGAACTCTGATAACACAGCCACGGCACTAGGAATGCACTATGGCATGCAAGCTTGTCTGGCAGGCATACATGAAGCAAAGACCATACCAGCCAAAGGAATCGTAAATCTAAATTCTTCTTTTCCTTAATCCAAGGAGCTTCTTTTAAATGTACTAAAGGAACCTACAGTAACATTTTCAAAAATACCTAAAGGACTTAGGAGGCCAAATCCCATTTTCAGAAGTAACTTAGACCAAGCTTTTCAAAAGCTAATGATTTGTGTGTTCCCCAATTTTCAGGAGGCTGACTTGAGACATCTTGAAGAGACTTGATTTTCAGAGAGTTCTGAGCACACACTGTCTGAAAACTAGGCCTTTTCAAGGTGTCTCAAGATGGATGCTGAACAAATTTAGGCACCAAAATTCACCAGTCACTAAAGGAAAACTTGATATTAGGCATTTAGGAGTCTGAGTCTCATTGAAAGTCAAATGGGATGTAGGGTCCCAAGTAAAATTGATGAGAACATTTTTGAATCATTGTTTTTAAAAGCTATTTCATCGAAGCTGAGCAGTTTTGTGAAGACATGTCCTTTTCAATGAAGGGTTTTTGATAGGAGGTCCAGAGTGGATTGTGACATCACTTCAAGAGAGGGAGGGAGACCTGAATAGACAACCTGACTTTTTTGACCCTATTCCATTTTGCAAAATCATTCAGAAGGTTTTATGTCCTTCCAATGAAGAACAAAAACAAAACCTTGAAAGTTGTCACAAAATAGAATTGTCATTTTCCAGCTTTTGAAAAAATTTACCCCCTGTGTTTAGTCGAATGAACCAAAAGTAGCTTCAGATACTTAAATAGCTCTTTTTGAAGTGCTGGCTACTTAAAAAAAATAATTTTACTAGTCATTAAGGGTTGTATTTCAGGATGGGAGATCTTAATGATAATACACTGATTTGGTCTAACTGGGAAGGCTAGAGAATATACTAAACTAGAAAGGCTTGATTGGTGTCATGACCTAGAAGGACCAATAGGTCCTTTTCAATTTTTTAGTTTTTATGATTTATAAGCTTCCCCTTACTTCAAACTGTACAATTTCCAAAGTCTCAGTTAATACAATCTTTGGGCCATATTATACCACTACTTTTTAAGGTGTCTTTTTATTTCAGTGAGTTTATCTTAAAAACTGGTAGATAGCATGATATAACCCATAGAAATTTGAAAAGTGAAAGAACTGTTAGGTCACTGACAATGCAGAATTTATCCTTTGATATTGTCAATACAGTGTTAGATGAGTCAGCTGCGGAAATTGAAAGAGTTATGGATTTACAATAGAAAAACACTAAAGTAAGATGCTTTCACACAGGGGAAAAAAGGTGGTTTCTTTGAACATCTAGAAATGTAGTATTAGTAGAGCTGAACAAATTTTTTAAACAGAATTTTATGCAAAATGAATTTTTTGGGGCTTCAAAATAATTTGCAAGTTTGGGTTGAACTTGACAAATAGTTTCAGCTGAAAAAAATGATTTTTTTTGTTGAAAAAGGGTGAAATATTTCATTTCAACTTTTTGTTTTGAAATGGCATTTGTTCTCAGATTTGGCCAATTTAAGCATGTGCATACACACACTGAAAGACACCTCAAAATGGCTGAATCAAATAAAAACAAACTACAAGATTTTTTTTTGTCAACCCAAAATGTTTTGTTTGATTCCAAACACATTTGAGTTTTTTGATTTGTCAAACATTTTTGAAAAAAGGGTTTCAGTTTGAATCTAACAAATTTTTTTAATGGATTTTTTTTGGTTCATCCCGTTGAACCAAAAGATCCATTATTCACTCAACTCTAATTGAGTCATTTCATACCTGAGCCAGAAACAGACATAACAGCTACATTGTATCAGCATTCAAACCTGTCATTGCACTAATTAACCCATCTCTAGACTCTCACTCAGATTCCACTTGCATCCAGTAAGCCACATCATACAATATGCATTGAAAATACTGATTCCACTACGAAAATATTGTAGGGAGCGTTAAAAAACCAGCATATTACATGGCTGTGTCAAGGACAGTGATTTTTTTTTTAATTATTCCATTTATCAGATACAATTTTGCATAAAGAACTTGTGACTATATCACGCTGAGTCATGATAAATGAAAACACCCACATCCCAGCACAAACTACAGTATATGTTTTTTAAAAAAATACAAATATGCCTATCAAGTGGTTTTCACCAACATCCTCACGTGTTACATACCAATTTTTAATTACTTGCATGCTACCTGAAAAACATAAACAAGAAAAGTTAAGAAAATTTAAAGGTAGATGTAAATTAACTGAAGATGTAATACAATCTTTCAGGTAAGACATAAAATTGAGGTCCTGAATATCCCATGGTGCTTTTTGAAAGAGTAAGGGGTTAACCCCACTGTCCTGGCTTGATTCCAAATGCACATTCTTTCTCCTTCAAATGTCCCTGTAGTATCAATTGGATATGGTATTCTCTTCTCCGTTTCCTGTCCTAAACTAGTGTGCAGTGTTTTTTCTGTGATTCTTTGGGATGAAAGATGTCATATAAATATAAGACATTGTTGTTGCTGTTATAAAGCAATTAATATTCAGTCAGAAAGGGATGAGGCTAACTCAGCCCTTCCCGAGAGACATAGTTCTCATATCTGCATAATTACTTCAGAGCTCACACCAAATCTTCTCTGTAACATAGGAGAATTTGATCTGTTCTGAGTGGCATGCACATATTTAGTCCAACAGTTGTTTATCTGTTTCTGTTGATTTTTTTAAAGAGTTCTGATGATCCTTTTCAATCTAAAACCATAAGTAAGAAAAAATCATCTTTACCAGGGGCACAGAAAGGCTTTTTTAAAAGAAAGGTGGAAGGACAAGCAGTATATGTAGCTAACTGTGTGGAAAAAGTCATAAGTTCAAAGGGAAAAAAAAAGTTCCCTGTCTGAACTTGTGGATCAGATCTTTCCCCATTCCCCAGCAACTAGAGTTATGAACTTGTTATAATCATCTCCTGCTTCAACTTGAATTACTTGGTGTGTGTGGGAGGGGATATTCATCCCTCCCTCCATTTCTGGTATACAGGTCTCTGCTAGTGACTGAAAATTGACTACTATTGACTTGAGATCTGTTTTAAAACCCAAAGATGTCTGTTTTAAAACCCAAAGGATACACTGTAACCTGGTCTATGGCCTCTTGGTGAGTCTCTGAGAAGTGTGAGGAGGTCTGAGAGATCAAACATTGTTTTTTGTGGCAGTTTGGATTGGGCTGGTGCCTTAAGCAGGAAAGATGGGCCAATAGGTAAAGTATCTTAGGAACGTGAGTGGTAGATATTTGTCAAGAAACAGTTAAAGTTGTCTGGCTAAAGAAAGGGAATACGAAGATAAGAATAACACCAAACAGAGCTAGAGCCAGAGACATGGACATTATCCCTCTAAATACATATGAATACAGACGGTAATGTATAGCTTAAAAGTGTACTCAGTCATGTCACTGTTTATAGGCTGGCCTACCTAATAGATTCATCTGTAGATCAGGTGGTAGAGGTTTTTGAAGCTTGGTTTGACTCTTGTGGTTGACCATGATGTCGGCTGCCTGTAGCACATGGATTTGGGCAATGCACGCACAGACACACAATCAAATATATTGCTCTCTGTCTCTCTCTCTCATGTTCAATGAACCTGGAATGACCCCTTCATTTGGACAACAAATAAAAGGAAAACAGGTTGTAAAGCTAGTGCGATATGAAGATAATTTGGGAGAACAGGGTGCCTGGTTCTAACATCTTCCAGTTCACCTTCTAGTATCTAGAATGATCGTATTCATTTTTCAAATACTTGGACTGTGTTTTCCAAATAAGTGTTCAAGAAGTTTCTGTTTATACCAAGATTTAAATCCATTTTCCTGAACCATGTGACATGTAAGTAAACAAAAGATGTTCACACTTCATGATGCATTTAGTGCTTTTCCATTTAACATCATACAGTATTTTATGCCATTCCTACTGCAAAGAGTGGTATTTCTTATTTCTATTAAGAATTTAAATGCTGAAAGTGGGAAGCTAGAGTTGTCCTAGATCTCAGGAAAAATTCTGTTTTGAGGGTATCCAAACATATTTAAGCTTGTTTAGAATTTAAAATGGCTCCAACTTCCTGGTATTGCCACTCAGTCAAATGCCACAGTCCTGGATAAAAAACATTAATTGGATTCTACCAAACCATTCATAGAACATCAGGATTGGAAGGGACCTCATCTAGTCTAACCCCCTGCTCAAAGCAGGACCAATCCCCAATTTTTGCCCCAGATCTCTAAATGGGCCCCCATCAAGGATTGAGCTCACAACCCTGGTTTTAGCAAGCCAGTGCTCAAACCACTGAGCTATCCCTCCCCCCAGCCATTGCATTACTGCTTCCTAAACTGACTTTCCTGTTTGATAACAAGAGGTGGCTTTCCTCTGCTCATGCTTCCCAGAAAACTCAATACAGTCTTCATGTTCCAATACTAAAGGAAAAGTAGTCTGATTTCCAGAGGTACAGAGTACCTACACCTTCCATTAAAGTCAAAGGGACCCAGAAAAACTCTTTACCTCTGAACATAAGGCCTAGTATTACTGAACAACTACTGCTTTTTACAGTATCCAAACTGTATGAGACACTTGTCTAGGATTTCTTTTCATTTCCTTTTTTTAGAAGTGTATTTGATACTCATAAAGGTACAAAAATGACAGGAAAGGAAAATAAAGCCCTCTACTGCCATATCTTCATTGGGTTTTTCCTTCTAACATGACTTATTGCCTTTAGGAGTAAGAGACTTGTATAGTTTTCATGCTTATTCAGTCTTTGGTCTGTATTGAGACTGGCAACATGGATCAGTTGTAGGGCAATTTTCTTAAAATATTCAGTGGTGGTTCTCTATTAGGAACTTCCATTTATTTTGTTTTCTACCCCGTTAAGTGGTGAGTCCATTGGAGCAGGGAATCATTTACAACAATGTATTTGTAAAGCACCATGAACACCTGGAAGACTATCCTGTGCCCACTGAAGTCAATGGCTAAGCTGTTGACTTGAGTGGGGTCAGGGTTTCAATTGAGAACTGAGAATTCAAGAATATATATCCATTTAAAATCCACAGTTTGTTTTTCAGTGGCTAATGTGAAATATCTGTGATGATCTGGGAAATATCTGCATTATTTTTATTAATATTGTGCATGGCTCTGTCTGTGTGTTTATGATGGTCACTTAAGGGAGAAACTACCAGTAAACAAATAATAGTGAATTTAAGACACCTGGTGTCAACAGTTTCTAAAGGAGTTAAGATAAGAATGACTGGGCCATCCATTGGGAAGTAGCAACCTAGCCAGCTCCATCCAGGCTAGAATGGTTTACTTTTCCCATACCAAAGCCTAGGTTCAAAGGGGATCCTAAAAATAGGCATAGTTTGACTTCTATATTTGGGGCGGCGGGGGTGGGGGGGAGCTCCAATCAGGCCAATGGGGCCACTCATGGGGGGAAGAGGGGAAATTATGTGCCTACCGAACACTTGCAGTTTTGGGCAACACTCCTCCTGGCCCCCTCCCAAACTATACCCACGATCCTAAACCTTAAAGATGCTGGCCTCAGGAAGGAAGAAGGTGAATGGGTTGTCAGGAGACTGAGGCTGACAGCTAAACTCAAGTGAGCTGTAGCTCACGAAAGCTTATGCTCTAATAAATTTGTTAGTCTCTAAGGTGCCACAAGTACTCCTTTTCTTTTTGCGAATACAGACTAACACAGCTGCTACTCTGAAACCTGAGAGACTGATATGTGGGCTGCAGCAAGCAGGCTAGGTCTCCCAACTAAGAGATGGGAATAAGCTGGATTTACCTGGAGTGGTGGATAAGAGGTTAAACTAGGTAAGGAATATACATGTAGGATTCTTTGTTGGGGTAACCCATTTTCCTAACTGTGGTGTTTTTTCTTGGTTTTGAAGCATTTGTTATTAAGTCACTTTATTCAAGTTGCTGGTCACAGGTCCCTGGAGTGAAAGGGTTTACAGGAACTGAATACATTGGGACCATTGGATTAACACTGTCAGTGAAAGGGGGCTTTCACCCAGCAATCTAGACTAGGAATGCTGGATCATGTGGTTCCTTCCCCACTAAGGTGCAGAAAGCCAGACCTGTCACCTAAGTGGTACACTCAAAAGGCTCAAAGACACAGTTCATGCTATAACCACAATACTATCACACTGGAATAATTTCCAGTTCCTACTGCATAGAGTTAATTTCAACAGGTAAACTAGAAACTCCTGAAACTACCAGTATTTATTTTGCTTAATATAAAGTTAGATGATTGCCAGGGCTGGCCTTACCATGAGGCAAACTGAGGCGGCCACCTCAGGTACCAGACAGGGACCAGGGGGGCGCCACTAGGACCCAGAGCATAGAAAATTGTGCCTGCTGCTGGTGCATTTGTAGTCTCTCTTCTCTAGATGCACAGAGATGGTAGAGTGCTGTGCTGGAAGAAGGAGGGCACAAGAGACATAACAGGCAGGCAGGCGAAAAGGTGAGAGGGAATAACAGAAAGCAGCAGGAGCTGCAGGGAGAGAGAGGAGGAGGAGCCTCTTATGTACCTCTCTAGCACCCCCAGGAACCTGGAGTGATTAACACCAGCTTCTCAGGGAGCTTCCTCTTTCCTGCTGCTTCTCTGGACCTACTGGAGGAGAACAGGTAGTCAACTGAAGTAGTAGGAGCCAGTTAGGCCCTTAAGACGTTGATATCTTCCCTCACTCAGACCCTGCTACCAGCCTGCTTATTTGTCCCCTTCAACTGAATGTTGAGAGCCACTACAGCTGGCTCAGAACAGCAGTCATGAGTGAAAGAAGAAAACGCCCCTCTGGGGCAGCATTCAGAAAAAGAAAGAAAGCAAAGGAAGCTTTTCTGCCTAAGCAGGAAGGAGCGCTCCTGAGACACATAGACACAAATGTTCATGGGGAGCCTTCCGGCCCTAGTGAGGATGTGAGTGGTGAGGAGATGCCTGATTTTCCAGTTAATCAGAGTGCAGGTGACCTGTCAGCTACTGCAGCATCCATATCTCCATCTCAATTGGATGTGACCATGTACATTCCTGAAGAAAAGTGTAGATCAGAGACAAGTGTGGTGGAGGTGCAAGAAACAGCTGCTGCTGAGTTTAGTTCCTTAAGTCTAGATGATCCAGGACTGTGGACCCACTTGAGCAGTAGCCCGAGGGACTTCCTTGTACTGCATGGGCCACAGCAAGTGAAAATCTTCATGTTCCTCAAAGACAATGAAAATAGAAGTTTCCATCCAACACATTACTGGTGTGAAATCCCCAATGGTGACAAAGTAGAGAGGCCATGGCTTATGTACTCAAAAACCCAGAATGCTGCATACTGTTTTTGTTGCAAACTCTTCCAGTCTGATGTTCCAGATACAGGAACAAAAGACTGGACAAATCTGGCTAGAAATCTGGCATGCCATGAGAAGGCAGCAAATCACCAGAGAGCATTCCACAGGTGGAAAGAGCTTAAGTTGAGAGTAAGGTTAAAGGCCATCATAGATGATCAGCATCAAGAGAAGATTGCATCAGAGTCTCTTTACTGGCAAAATGTTCTGAAAAGGCTCATTGCCTTGTGAGACTGCTTGCTACCAAAAACCTAGCTCTGCGTGGTACTTCAGATTAGCTGTATGTGCCAAACAATGGAAAATTCCTTAAAATTGTGGAGCTGATGGCTGAGTTTGACGCTATACTCCAGGAGCATCTAAGAAGAGTCACCACCCAAGAAATGTACACACATCATTACCTTGGAAAAACAATTCAAAATGAGATCTGGCAACAAAAATCAAAATCAAACAGAAGATTGTGGCAGATCTGAAGTCAGCAAGATATTACTCTGTTATTCTGGATTGCACATCTGACATCAGTCATATGGAACAAATGACTTTAATGGTGTTTTGTAACAACAACAGAACCTAGTGAAAATGTCCCTGCATTGTTGACTCTCAGAGAGCATTTTCTAGAATTTATTGACATTGATGATACTACAGGAGCTGGTATGACAAATGTGCTTCTTAAAAAGCTGGGAGATACGGGAATTGCGATAGCTGAATGAGAGGTCAAGGCTACGATAATGGTGCCAACATAAGAGGAAAGAACAGAGGAGTGCAGACTCGGATCCGAGAGTTAAACCCTCGAGCTTTTTTTGTCCCATGCAGTTCTCATTCATTGAACTTGGTGGTCAGTGATGCAGCATCAGCTTCTAGTGAGACTGCTGAATATTTTAATGTAATGCTAAGCATCTATGTATTTTTCTCTGCATCAACTCATTGATGGCAAATTTTGAAGCAACATCTGGGAACATCCTCTCTGACACTGAAACCACTGAGTGCCACACGATGGGAAACTCGAGTGGAGGTGATAAAGCCTATCAAACACCAAACTGGGAAGATAGAGGATGCCATAATTGCCATTATGGAGGATAATGCTATGACAGGAACGGTTTGTGGGAGAACAATGGCAGAGGGAAATGGAATCACCAGAAACCTACATAACTTCAAATTTCTGTGTGGCTTAGTGTTGTGGCATGACATATTGTTTGAAGTAAATGTTGTAAGCAATGGAACAACTTGACAAAGCAAAGTCATGCCTACAGTCTTATCGTTCAGATGAAGGATTTCAAAACTTTCTGAAGAGTGTACAGAAGTTGACAGAGGAACTTCACACTGAAGCTATTTTCCTACCCATTCAGGAATACAAGAGTCACCGAAGAAGAAGACATTTTGATTATGAGGCACGGGATAATCCCATAAGAGACCCCAAACAACAATTCAAAGTTGAAATCTCTAACCAGGTGCTAGATTGTGCAATAAAGTCAGTTGAAGAGCATTTCATACAGCTCAAGGAACACAGCAGTATATTTGGGATGTTCTATGATATTCCCAAACTCCTCACTACCTGAAGAAGACCTACACCAGCAGTGCAGGGCACTAGAGACAATGTTGACACATGATGACATGCACAATGTTGATGCGAGTGATTCACGTGATGAACTGAAAGCCCTTTCAAGATGCATTTCAGCGGGCTCAACTCCAAAGTGTGTTCTGGAATATATGTGCACAAATAAGATGACCACCCTCTTTCCAAATGCTTTTGTTGCTCTGTACATACTTCTAACACTTCCTGTAACAGTTGCCAGGGAAGAACGCAGCTTCTCCAAGCTAAAATTAATAAAAACACATCTATGCTCCCCAATGACATAGGAGATGCTAGTTGGCCTTGCAATCATCTCAATAGAGCATGAACTGGCCCAGACTGTGGACCTTCAGGAAGCAGTTCAAATCTTTGCAACCAAGAAGGCACGGAAAGCACCACTTTGATTATTCAAACTGATAAAAATGCCAGTGTTTACTATGCAGACAAGAAAAGTTACATTTGCTGTTCAGGCATTTGAAAGATAAGTAAAAAGAAAAGGAGTACTTGTGGCACCTTAGAGACTAACAAATTTATTAGAGCATAAGCTATGCATCCGATGAAGTGAGCTGTAGCTCACGAAAGCTTATGCTCTAATAAATTTGTTAGTCTCTAAGGTGCCACAAGTACTCCTTTTCTTTTTGCGAATACAGACTAACACGGCTGCTACTCTGAAACCTGAAAGATAAGTGTTACTTAAAATTTTTGAACAAGTCATTTTAAGTTGTTGGGTCTCCTTTATTGGAGTAGGTAGCAGAGCAGTACCATGAGAGGTGTAGAACAGGAAGAAGGCAGAATTGAGACCTTTCAAAGTTTTGGCCCAAGCACGGCGGTATGGGAGCATCATTTGAGCTCCCCGCCTCAGGTGCCAAAATGTTGTGGGCCGGCTTTGATGATTGCTTTAAAAATAATTCCATAGTAGCAACATTGCTACAGCATTCCAATTGTAAGTTGCTTCTGATGGCTGGGAAACTGGCTCACTGAACTTGTTTGAATTGCTGTACATGGTGAGCAAAAAACAAAATTAAAACAAGGATACTGTATCATAACATGTAGTTCATTTATTCTGACAAGTACCAGTTTAAATAATTCATAGTGTACTTTTAGTAAATGTAATAGGAAAAGTAATACATTTGTGGTAGCATGGCATCTTACTACGAAACTCTATTAAATTATTAAAATTTTAAACTTAATCACTGGAACTATTAAATTTTTTGCTAGAGGCAAAAGTAAATCATCATTTTTTACCCCCAAGAAGTATGGGATCAGTGGTTAGGTTCCTCTGTATGTCCCAGTTTTCTGTGACACTGAATTAGTGTGACATTCGAAGACCTTCATTAGATGGTTTTCTTATATTTTTTAATTGCAGTGATTTCATAAATATACCCCTTAATTTTATCAGGTGGGATAAATGAGTGAAGTACTAAATGGTTTCACAGAAAGAACTCCCTATCCCCAAACCTGAATGAATAGTGTTCCAGGCCTGCTTTTTGTCCAGTGTTGATTTATTTTTAAAGGCGCAGACAAATATTAGTTGTGAAGAGGGAGGAAAACTTCCTGGCTGCATGAAAACAATAGAAAAAGTCTCCTGAGAATGATGATATAAAAAGACTATGACTTTAAGTGCAGGAAAAAAAGCAGCAAGAGAAGATGAACCCCTAAAAAACTAAAGATCCTATTTTCATGCAAATGTTCTAATTATAAAAATACTGTGGGACAATATACACTGAAACTACATTACATCTGCAGAATTGCTTCTATAAAGAATATGCTTATTAGTGTTTTCTATCAGGCATCAGCAATTCTTTAAAAGGGTTTCCTGAAAAAAAGTGATTCTTTCCCTTTATGGGAAGTTCCTTCCCGATTTTCAGAGTACAATGTTGAAGAGAATGAACAAAAATAACAATGTAAATATATTACCCTGCTAAGTCGATTTCGAACACTTTCTTATTCATTAGGCAATTGAGCTCTTATTTGGGAAGGGAAATCGCAACTCCCTTTGTGACTGTGACTTTGTACTTAACACCTAATAATCCTGGCTCTGCTTCTCCAGAGGTTAGAGTTCAGTTTCTTTTTAAGGCACCCATCAATGACTGCCCTAGCTAACCACCACAGAGACCTAATTCTTTCATTTAAAAAAGACTATACAAAATTAAGACAAGAAGAAATGAATTCACCTAGACTAATAATATGGATAGCATCCACCAATCAGATTACATCAAGACTGTAACATACTTCATGGGCAGGTAGTTGGTTAATAAAACAAGTATTCATTTGGAATGACAGTTTCAGCTAACTCATGTTTCTTCTAACCCCAAACATGCATGAATGTTAGGCAATCTTCTCAAAAAGAAAAGGAGTACTTGTGGCACCTTAGAGACTAACAAATTTATTTGAGCATAAGCTTTCGTAAGCTACAGCTCACTTCATCGGATGTATCATGAAAGCTTATGCTCAAATAAATTTGTTAGTCTCTAAGGTACCACAAGTACTCCTTTTCTTTTTGCAAATACAGACTAACACGGCTACTACTCTGAAACCAGGCAGTCTTCTGTGGGAGTAGCCATTTTCTTCAGTCCATGCCAACTCCCCACTTCCTTCTCCCCTTCAAAACTTGCATACTTACTCATTAGTCATTCTTTTTTGTAAACAACACCTGTAGAAATACACAATTTAAGATGCAAATGAGGGTGGCCTACAAGGTAGGCAGCCTGACTCAAAACTGGGAAAATGTGTGTCAAATCCTCAGCTAGTGTATTGGCATGCTTCCATGGACATCAATGGCAGTATGCCAATTTATACTACCGCGGGATCTGGCCACATATCTTTAAGATGCATAAGCACAGAACACCAGTTATGACATTCCTCAATGGCTATATCTGGGAGAACATTCACATCAGATTGCCCACAGTTTGTCACAGCATGTTTTGGATGCACAAGGGGGAGGATAAATGAGGTTGCGTTATATACCCAATGTGTAGCACTCAATGATTGAAATTTCAGTGTCTAACACCACACAGGAGAATAAAGTCACTAGCATGTTTATACCCTCCTTTCGTTCAGGTTCATGTACATGCTGAAGCCTAACCTCTTCTCTCCCCTGCTACCCCCTCTCCCCCAACAAAGCATTAACACTTCATGCCATTGTTCATTTGTGCAATCCATAGATCCAGACGCTGAAGTGGGATTATTTCTCTTCTGTCTGGTGGAGCCCGAGTGTCTCATGAAGGTGACAAATGTACACTATAGTCTGAAGTGGTTTCCAAGGAGATAAAAGAAAATATATACCTTCCTTTTTTCCTTCTGGTCCTACTGTGTCCTGCTTTGATTCTTCCCTCTATTTTTTTTTCTAGTCATTTCTCTCTCTGACCCTTTTCTGACCTTGGAAATGCTCTGATCATATTTACTGTATTCCTCCTCACCATGTTCTACCTCCCTCTTCTTTGCCCTCTTCCTAATCAGTTTAGAGATGTTGATTTTGGTCTTATCACAAAATTATTCCATAAACTGATACCTGTGGCAAGAATTCAAGAAAGGCGCAACAACACAATACAGTTCATTTGCAGAGAAGGATGGTGGTGAAGAGAAGTTTGCCCAAAGAACTATGGGCTCTAGCAGAACTATTAGGCTGTTCATTTTCATGAACACCAAATTCATAGAAATTTTATAATTAAAAAAAAAAAAGCAAGCAAACAAAGCACACATACAGGATACCAAATAACTCCAACTACTAGAGAATGCAACAGCCACTCAGTTTAGCAATGTGGGTATCTTCAACTGCATCACTCTCATGCTTCTGCTGTCTGCACTGGTTCCCCATTAAGTAGAGAGTCCAATTCAATTTTTTTATCCTAATATTTAAAGCTTTCTATTGAATTGGCCTTAGCTACCTAAGAAAGCATCTCTTCTTTTGTGACCTTAATTTCCCATGACAGCTAAGCTCCACTGGACCTATAAGGAGTCGAAGAAGAATGCTCTGAGCGCTGAAGACAAAACTTTCATGGGAGGGCCAGACTTAGACAGTGGCACTCTCATTCACAAAATAACATTAACACCAATCTTGTGGCATTCAGAACTAAATGCAAAATACACTTCTTTGACTTAATGTTCCTACAATACCTTGTTGCATGCATGTAAGTTAATGATACCCACTTAAACATATGTACAACATACAAAAATTTCCTTTGTATTCAAAGTGTTACTCCTACAAGGAGGGAAGGGAGTGATGCGGGTGGGTTTTTTGGTAAGCTTTCTGATTACTACTTTTTTATTACTTGAGAATAGCTCAGATATTATAGTGGGAAGATCTATAAAATATAGACCAACAGCCAGATCATGGAAGCCAGCAGATATGAGGTACTATTACTAAATGGAATGGCACAAAGTTAAAAAAACAAGAAAGATGGGAGAAGAATTGCTAGAATCTTAAAGACTTCTCAGAACCCTGGTTGGTCTTCCATTGATTTACTGTAAATTTTTAAAATCTCAGTTTCTCTAATTCAGACCTGACACCTTTATAATATTAATTGGTAGTGGAGGGCTTCAGAAGTAATGGGCTAATTATATTCTTGGTGTAACAACAATGACTTCAGTTGAGTTGCAGCAGAGATTAATTTAGCTCATTATTTTGATTATTCCGTCACAAAGCATTGCAAATAGTCCTCACCTTAGGCCTTTTCCTTTCAAGATAAGAAATTAACAATACTATTTTCTTCTATTTTCCATGTACCTTTCTCTAAGGTTTGTACAGAATAAGGTCATAATTAATTACAAGTCAGTGTTACAGCAACTTACTAATGTATTCTTGCTTGAAACTGTCCCTTATTTTTCTCCTTCCAGATTGTCTTCATTTTTTTTTAAGCCGTCATTTATTTTCTTTCCCTACATTGCTAGAAATGTTTAGATACCATCTTGAGTATGCCTTTAATGAGTTATATTTCCTCCTTGAGAGAGTTTTAGTGCTTTAAATCTCAAGAAGTCCAGGTGGCCTCAGAAATGTCCATATGGTTTGTAACATGTGGACTAGATAATGATTTTTCCCCTGGGACTGCAGAAACACAATCATTCTTGGAGATATCCAGTTCCTAAATTTGCCACCAGTATCTCAGTACTCTTTTTTCTTCTTTTTAGATATATACACAAATACATGTAAAAAGGGAAACAGATGAAAAAATCCTTGCATATACACCATACAGAAGGAGAAAGAATTTGTTTTAAAGATAATTTCATTATTCATCTTGGGCAGAATCACATTGTAGTTAAAGCTGTATCTGTATTACCATTTGGATTGCAAACTATCCAAATCCTGATTGTATCAGTTAATAAACTGCATTTGATCTAAAACATTTCACATGGGGGAAAAGACTGAATTAGTAACAATAGTTAAGCCATACGTAACTTTATTTTTAATTTTTATTTCTAGGGGAAAAGCCACAGTGGTCAAGATAAATAATTAGCACTAATTTGGCCATTGAGGGTCATAATCCCACACATGAAGGATTTTAATAAAATGTAGGGGTGGGAAAAGGTTACCTACAATTGGGTTATGTTTAATTTAAGTTATTAAAGTGTTAGCCTATTCTGATGTAGCTGTTTTTTCTAGATATGTTCTTACAAATCTAGATTTGTCTGTTATTTGTCTATCTTGTATGTGAAATATTGAACGTTTGGATCAGATTTTATTTAAATACTTTAGAAAAGTGGCAAGGATACAAGAATTCATTAATCTTTTACTTACATTTAATTTAAGAAATGAACTAAAATGTATTTCCAGTGGCCTTCAACAGGGATTCATTTTAAAATGGAAGCCATTATCACTTGCATGTGGAAATGACAACTTTTCCATATACTTTATAATTACAGAGAATCTGGGATACAGTTGCCTTATTCAGCAAAGCTCTTAAGCACATAATTTTTATGGGACTAACTACATGCTTACACTTAAGGATATGTTTAAGTGCTTTGCTGGATCAGGGCCACTATGGGCAGGGCAAGCAGATTCTCCAGCTGCAATGTGATTTGGACACCATTCAATGAATATAACAAGTAAGATAGCCCAAGCCACAAGGCCTCCATGTTTTTGTATCATGTTGTCAATGGGCCCAATCTAAAGCCTACTGGAGTCAATGGGAGTCTTTCCACTGACTTAACTGGCTTTGGATTAGGCCTTATATAAGTAGCTTCTTCCTATTGACTCCCTTCATGCTTCCCTGACTAGCTTCTTCCCCACTCAAGCTTTGATAACATCCTGCTAGCTAACCACTAAATATTACTGGAGATTCCTCTGGGAATTCTATTTGTGGTAGGGCTAACATTTTGTGAATTATACCGTGTCTTTCCTCTGACAAAGGCAGCACCAACTGATGTGTTGATTCTGTAACAAAACATGAAACCAGGTGTGTTTTCAGTATGGTTATGGATTATGCTGTGTTAATTGTACAGAGTTTTATTTATAAGAAAATACTGATATGTTTTTCAAAGTCGTGTTCACTTGGTTTAGTCATCAGAGACTTTTCTGTTTAGAGGGTGTTGCAAGAACTCACTGTTTAAATATAAATGTTTTAAAATGAAAAGTCCAATATAAAGAACAGTTTTTATACTTTCTTTCATGTTGAGTACATAACATCTAAGGTTTATTCATTGCAATGTAAAAAATCAAACTAAAAGCTATTTTGGAATTCCTTTGGAATTCCATGTAATATTATATTCACATGAATACTAAGACCTCTGGTAAAACTTTTCAAAAGGACCTAAGTCCCATTTCTGAAAGGGTCTACTCTGCAATTGGGGTGTGCATACCTGAGCTAGCGATATCAAAGCTAGCTTGAATAACAATAGCAGTTGAAGCAGAATGGACTGCAGCATGGGCTGTGCAAGCCTGCCTGGTGGGGTGGGGTGGGGGGGGGATGCTAGGTATGTAATTGAGCAGCTGGCTAGAGAAGTTTCACTACTAATACACTGAGTTATTTTTGAAGTCAGAGGAGTGGGATTTGGCCCTGTCTCTCCTGTGCTGAACGCTGATCTGCTGTTTCTGATGACTTGTGTGAGGCAGATCAGTTACGATGCAGAGTATGTGCAGCACATTTCTAGTCATGGACTGCTTGGCACAGAGAGTATATTTATTACTTTACTTCTAACAGATATATGTTGCAAGTCTGAACACACAGTTAAAACACAAACATTAGTTACAAATTGTCACTATCACAGTTAGTTGGTGTTCCCCCCCTCCCAAACAGTCTCCCAATATGGTAATGGTTCGATCAATGACATCAGTCAAAGATATCATTAAAGCCTTCAGGCTAAGGCTTAATTAAAATGATGTGTTTTGTGCCATGCCCAAAATGTCAACAAACATTTTGCACATCACAGAAACAAGCCTGCTGCAAATCCAAGGGTTCCTTAAGAACATGCTGCCCAGAATTCTGCTCTGTGGGTCTGCCTACATTGCAATAAAAAGGCCTGTGGCATGACTGTGGCTTGCCTGGGGCAGCTGAATCACTCTCATGGGGCGCAGGCTGTGGGGCCGTTACATTGCTGGGCAGACGCTTGGGCTGGAGCCTCGGCTGTGAGACCTCGCAAAGGGGGAGGGCATCCAAGCCTGAGCCCGAATGTTTACACTGCAATTTTATAGCCCTGCTGTCTGACCCGTGCAAGCTCGATTCAACTGACCTGGGACTCTGAGACTCAGTGCTGCAGGCTTTTTATTGCACTGTAGGCATAGCCGATGTGTTATGAGTTGGAAGTCTGCATCTGAACCAAATACTGGCTATAACACTCAGTTCTAGATAGTTTTACATAAGGTTCTATTGAGAATATAGTTAAGCAGGACCAGGTTTTCTTCACATGAATAGTCATGACTAGAACTGGTTGGAAAGTTTTTGTCAAAACATATTTTGGAATTTTTGGTTCATGAGAAATTTCAAAAATATTTGGTTTTATTCTGAATGAGAATGCAAAGACACTTCAAATGTCACATTTCATCTCAAACTGGCAAGTTTGAGTTTTGACCTGCACCATTTGTGGATGGCTTAACTAACGTAATGCTGAATTTGATTAATTAGTCAATGCAAATTAATAAAGACAAGGTATGTTGGAATCAACTTTATACCTAAACGAAACCAGCTAAGTGACTACACAGAACTAAGCTAGCTGAGGTTTCCATTATAGTTTGGATCGTGTTGTTTAATATTCTTTCAACACCAAGGATTAGGTGATAGAGATTTTACATTCATTTTAATCTATTGTGAGAGACTTGTATGTGATATCAAAAGTATGTATAAATGTTCCAACTCGTAATACGTGAGGTGCCTTAAGTGTACAATTGGAACACAGGAATCACCCACCACTTGTGCGTATAGTAAATAAGGATTATTGTAAAGCAGTTTGTTAAATATTTTCCCCCAAATTAGTATCTAGAGTACATACATCTAGAGTACAAAGTCCTTCATGATAAGATACAAAACATCACCCACAGTGATTTTCATGTACAAAATGCAGTACTTAAAAGCATTTTATAGTGATCAGTATTTTAGGCTTGTATTATGGTCCAACATACTTATTGGAAGCAAAATGGTGGCTTGGCATATTGAGCAGCTAGCAGTAAGATGTAATTTGAGCGTGGAGTATTTGCATTCTTAAAAAATGAGATGTACATTTCCTGACCTTGGAAATCAATTGGAGAGAGTTATTTCTCTCTCTGCAGAGAGGAAATACAAGCAATGGAGTCTAAGTAAAAATCTTCAGAAATACTGTGCTGGAAATAATGTCAGTGGATCATAGCTAGCACTGCAGCCTTGTCTTTTGGGAAGCATGTAGTAATATTTTGCACGCTGCCAGATGTTGTTGAGATATATACCATTGCCAAAGAGCTGGAGAATTTGTAAAAGGAAGTGACATGAGGTTCAAGAGGAGAAGATCAAAGGAGATAAATAATAGACTAAAAGGATTGTTGGTTCTCTACCAATTGGGTGGAAATAGATGTCCTTGTTGTTCTGGTGATGTGGGTTGCCCAACCCCATAGGTGTATGTCTGTTGAAACACTTCTTGTCATCAGGAGCTTTCTCAGAGAATATCTATACTATGTAGAGCTGGCATTTCATGACTAGAGAGGAAGGATGATCTTGTGTGAAAGGCATGGAGAGATTTAAGTTTAAGGTATGTAAAGTTTGTCATCTAAATCTATATTTAGGCGCCCCAGTAACAGGGAGAGAGGTGCTAAACACTCAGTTTGCCACTGACGTCAATTGGACATGCAATGCTAAGAAGTACTAGTACCTTTGAAAATTAATCTCCCTTTTACTGAGATACCCAAATCCCCTGGATTTAGGTGCCCAACTCTAGCCACCTAAATTGGAAAACTTTGGTCTTAAACAGTTTTAGAATACATGTATTTATTCACTAGTGCATTACTTCCTAAGTAGTACATTGACTAGTAATAAAGAAACACAGGATTTGGCTATGGGATCAGAGCACTGACCTAATATACCCTTCCCCTAGCAGTGACTAGTACCAGATGCTTCAGAAAAAAAGAAAAAAACAAGCATAATACACCTAGCATTATACATCACTGTATGTGAAATAAGAGCGGGAGACCCCTGAATAATAACTTTATGCCCTGAAACATTGGATTTGATTACCCTTATCATTAGCTTGTATAGCTAAAAATGTTACTAGTGGTCATAAAACTATGAAGACCTTAGTATTATCCTGCCCTTCTTGCCCTTACAAGAGTAAATCCTACAGGTTGACTTATTGCCTCCAAGTCTTTTAGCTGTATAATTGTGAGGGAGACAAAGGAACTAGGCAATAGTTTGCATAAGGAATGGGAAAGAAATGTGAATCAAAGAATATTTTGCTTGGAGTATTGATTACAAGTGGAATAACAAGTGTTCTTGGGGTGGATATGAGTAGACTGAAGAAGATAAAGTTTTGTGATGAGAGCCCTGGTACTTGGGAGATCTAGGTTCATTTCCTAGCTCCGCCACAATCTCTCTCTCTGCCTCAGTTCACCATCAGTAAAGTAGGAATAATCTGACTTTCCTGTCTCAGAAGTATTATGAGGCTGAATCCATTAATGTTTGTGAGATATATATATACACACACAGACCCATCACTACAGTATGTGAGCATGAATACCTAGATAGGTGCAGAACAATTGAACTGAAGGCACAATGGTTATGAGGAGGTTTGAAGAAGTTATATTTAATGGGCTGAATCCATTCCAAGTTTAAGTGCATTTGATTTCAGTGGAGATACACAAGGCATGAATTTGTCTTATTTTCCTTGAAAAAGATTTTGAGGTGACCAGGTTAAAATGTTGCATATTACGGTTAAATCTCCAGTGATTTAGAATTTGGTTCAGATAAAAATTTGAAAGTTTGCAATATTCCCCCTCCACCCCCAAAGTTTAACTGAGCTGCCCAGGCCTTGAGGGGATACAGTGCCCTTATACACTGCTTCCTAACTGGTTGCAACTCCTTCCCACTTGATATTGTTTTATTGTGGGGGAAGCCCAGTGGTCTGCTACCCTCTGCAATGTCTTCAGAATATAATCTAGGGTACTATTCCCCCTAATCCAGTTAACCAGGCAAGATGGCTCATCTGTCTTTCCAAATAGTTACCTAAATGCCCCTTCCCCATTACAGCTTTTTTTATGGAATAAAGGGAAGGTGCTCAGGCTGTTCTGGAGGTCCCAAGTTAAATTTCCAGTGATGGACCAAGAGGGCAGTTCTACTTTCTCCTTCTAATCCACTCTGGGGTAGCTGGGGACCTGCTAGCCCAAGAGTGATGCAGCTTCCACTGTGCCTTTCTCTTCTATGATCTTTTAAAATAAAAGCTTAACACTCCAGAATACAATTCACCATCCAGTCACGTTCAGAAAACCATACATTTTGATCAAATACAATACCAGTTTTACTAGACAAGTGACCAAAAAAAAAATTAAGCTTTCTGAGTGTCTCAGAATCTCAAAGGTACACTTCAAAAATGGGTGTATGTATGGGTGGGAAAGTCTTATTTATCCCAATCTGGTTCACCTTGTGCTATAACAGTGACTCATGAAGTTGACCCAGGAAAAATTCTTACTGTGATGAAGAGTTCCAAGCCTTGAGATATAATTTTAAAGAACATTTTTATAGAAGCACCATAGGAAACTGTATACAATCTCTATAGATGCTCTGTGGCTCTTTTACAGATAGTAAGGCTGCACATATATCCTTAAGAAAAAAAATTGGCACCTTACCTTTATAGCTATTTCTTCTATAGTTAGTGCAAGAAACCCATTTGGTTATGAGAAGTGCAGCAATCTCTTGCTAAATAGAGAAAAATTACTGAAATGGCTTTCCCAGTACCAATGTGCTCTGACATAACATTCCATATTGATAATAGCAGCAAGAATTAGCAGCAATTGTCTATTGTCCTTCTAACATCCTTCTATGAACATGCAGTTAACAAAGGTGAAATGTTCAGTCAGATTTCATGTTTGGCTGCATGTTTTCAGGGGCAGCACTGCCTGTGAAAAGGATCCCTAGAGCAGGGTGGATGTGGGGTGCAAATTGAAATGTTTAGAGGACTTTCCAACCTGTTATGAAAAGCTCCTTCAGAATTGAGTAGAATGATAAGCTTTCTATAGGGTTTCTAAACCATCATAGAGAATTATGGCCACAATCCTGATATCAATGGGAGCTTTGATAATGACATCAGTGGGAGCAGGCATTTTAGGAACTGATCCTGCAACAGAATTCTATATAGCGGGTCAATTAATCATATAAAAAGGGTCTAATTCTCTGTTCAATTCTATAAATTTTTAGTGTAATTTCTATAGAGCCCTGTTCAATTCCATTGCACTTTTCAATAATGGCAAGTTTACCCTGCCTTTAGATAACACTAGACATAAAGCATCGTACAGATCTTAGAGTAGCCCTTTTCACTGAGGTCAAATTAGAAAGGCAGGAAGATCCAGATCCTCAACAGTTGATTTCTGTGGGAGGATCTGGGCTGAAGATACTATAGTAAGGATGCCAATTCCCAACTATTGTTTTTTGATAAGGTTCCTATTGAATTTCCCTTTAACATCACCTGCCTATGTAATTATTGCTATAAGGCTTATTGAGAAAGGTGTAGGGAGGTGGGGATATCAAGAGCCTAGCATGTATGGAAAAGTGTCTATAAGAAGCCATCTCTAAATGTCTCTTACTATGTGGTCTAATTAAGGCCTGGACAAAGCACATGAATTACTTACAAATAAAAGAGTTTTGTTTCTGATTGCTGCACTTTATTTTTATAAGCTGGCTACAAACCAAAAGAGTTTGTTAGTTTAGTCTGGGTTTAGCTATCCAGCAGCAAGCAGGACATGTCACTGCTTTAGATCACCCTTCGTCCCAGCTCCTCTCTAGAAATAAACATAACCAAGGCAAGTTGTCTCCAATGACTGCTCTTTGAAATTGTTAATTTGCTTTTCCTCTTTGGCAGGAAGTCAGACAATAAACACATCAACAATACCATGTTTTTGCTTAAGGAAACATAACATACTCCCACATTTCTAAATGTGGGAAACCCTGGCTTTGTTGCTGAACTGCAGGGGTGAAGTGATCATAAGACCATCTTAGAATGCATCTACACTAGAGAGAATTGTGTGTTTTAGCACGGGCATGGCTGCATTAGTATAAAATGTAGCACAGACTGGCCACAAGTGCCATCTAATCTTGTTCAGTTAGACCTGTGGAAAATTTAAAGTAACTACATTGAAGTCACTTTAAGTGACTAGCTCACCTTTTTTTCGTAGGGTTTTGTCATCACTAGGAAGACTCATAAGCATTTTTCGGGACCAGTGCAACCAAAGTCATAAGACCAAGCACAGAGACTTCTGTGGTTAATATG
Source organism: Dermochelys coriacea (assembly GCF_009764565.3). Lineage (NCBI taxonomy): Eukaryota > Metazoa > Chordata > Testudines > Dermochelyidae > Dermochelys > Dermochelys coriacea. Next base: position 38,930,643 of record NC_050076.1, read on the forward strand.
AAGATATAATTTAAAGCAGTATTGATTCATTCTATCCACAGATGGCTGATGCAGCAGATCCAGAATGTGCAAGGTGTATTCTGGAGCTGTCTCAGCATTAAAATCCTTTCTCAGTAATCTTTATGGGGCCATAAGATGCTAACAACCACTCCATCCCAACTCAACCTCACAAATGAGGAGCCAGCTGCTTGCATTGATGGCAAATTGTCTGGTATATGTCTAGCATATTGAGTGTACATAGCATCTTAAAAGCCATAAAATGCCAATATTAATGCTTGATGGCATTGCAGAAAACCATTTTTAAGTCAGACTAGGTTAAATCCAACTCAACTGATTTGTTTATATTTTCCAGCACTGAGATATGGGTTAAATCTTAGGCTTTCTTTAGACTTGTTTAAGAGAGGTCTTTGCCATATCTCTATATGAGCTCCCTTTGGTGCACTGTGCTTATCTGCTTGAAAGCAAAGTCTAAAATAAACATCTCTCAGTTAGATACCAGCTGTCCCAATAGCTTCTCAGACAGACGCAGCCGTGCTTTACGCAGCAATGGGAAAACAGCTCATAATCCATGGCACAGAGTACTAGCTTCATATAAAAAAATTAGTAACCAAATCTATCTATCTACAATCTTAGAAAACAACACAGGATCAGAGGGTGATTGGGTTACTGGGTACAAACAAATTTATGGCACAGGAAAAGATAATCCTAGGGGGTTTAGTAGGATTTTTGAGAATGACAAGATACAAGGTTCTGCTGTGTATTTTTCTACTACAGTAAATGTTGGCACTTGTTAAAAAAATCTTTTAACCTGGCTCTGAGTCAAAAGACCAAGTCTCTCTTAGCCAACTTGCATAACTGAAAAATTCAAAGATCCTATCATGCAAGAGGGAGAGAGAATATCAGGACAAATGATCTCAGTTTATTTCTCTCCCTCCTCTCAGACAAACAGAATTGCTTGGAAATATAGTTCAAATCTCCAGAGCACTGGGGCTATGTTGCACCAATTTGACAATACTCAGCAGGCCCAAATTCCAGCCAGTTGAGATTTTCCCCCTGTATTTTAGCAATTTGCTAGTTCCTGTGCCACACCACTTTGTGGTATGGGGTGTGGCTGGTAAAATAAGGCAAAACTGGGCTATCCCCATGTATAGTTGATTCCTGGCTGCCAGAGTGGGCCATGGACATCCAATGTAAGAGGACATTCTAAGGTATGCTAGTGCCTGGTCTGGCACTGAGCTTTGTTATTGCTCAAATTCACTTTAATAGTGCTACACCAATTTATAACAGCTGAGGATATGACCGTACCGTTTTAATAAGCAATAAAATAACAACAATAGCTATATAGATCAAAGGCCTGATTCTCCTCTCTGTTACACTGGTTTAAAGCCAATGCAATTCTGCTGGTTTCCAGGGAATAACCCCGACCTAAATGGTGTAAATGAGTAGAGGATTGGGCCCCCCTTTATCTCCCTTTCTCCTGTTATTTTTTTCAGTGCTCTTCTCAAATGTGCTTGCCAAATGTGCTCTTTGGTGACAAGCAAACTAATTGGTGAGTGGAGATGTCATCAAAAATTCATCTTGAATAATTATCATTATTCTTGAGGTACAGATCATTTTTTGATGTCATTATCTTCACAGTTCACTGTGGTAGATATTTCTCAAAAGCAAACTCATAATTTCCTGACCCTTAGGGGGTCCTGAATACTGGCAGTCTCTCAAAACTGCTTCTCTTATATGCCCTTTCTTAGTCTTAGTTAGAGATGGGTTGTGGAGGGTGGTGGGAAAGAGAGATATTAATCACACTGCATTTTCATGTATTTTATCTTATTAAGTAGTGTATCTTGTATAAGGAATACCAGAGTCATTGCTACAATCAGACGGGCATAGCAAGCAATTTCAATGCCACTCAATTCATGAGAGAAAATTTCCATTTTTCAGATGTTTCCAGATAAATGCATTTCAAGTTACTATTTATCTGTTGGGTTTGAGAAATGGATTCTAGTGGTGATTAATTTCTGATAATCATAGACATACCAGTAAATATTATTAGAATTAGGTGCTTGAGATATTGTTATTTTCATGGTAAACAGAACTCATACATACAAATCCTCATCTGTACAAAAACAAGGTGGCCTCATTTTTTGTCAGCCCTGCCCTGAAGGTTTTCATTATAGAAGAGTCTTTCATAAAAACCATTCTTAGTAAACGGGAACTTGAGAAATAATGGCAGTTTCACAACAAGTAATAATCTCAGTCTTCATAATATAAAAGGTGGTGCCAATTTTACTTTTCCAAGTTTTCCGTTTAGTAGTTTAACAGTAGCTTTATGTTTTTCTATAAACTTCTAAAACTAAACTTGTAGGTATTAGTGCTGGTCAAAACTTGGAATTTCCATTCTGGGGGAATTCTGACATTTTGGGACTTGTTTTCATTCTGAATCAAAACAAAACCAAACAAAATCAATATTTTCCACAAAATGAAATGTTTGAAGAAAAAAATGTTCTGAGTCAGTTGGAACATTCCGTTTTGATAAAATAAAAAAACGTATTCTGCTATTGACTTTTATATTTCACATTATAATTTATAACAATATAAAATGAACTTTGAAATGAAAAGTTGTTTTGAAATGAAAATTCAAAATGCTCTGTTCCAGTAAAGTTAAAACAAAATTGATACATTCCTGCATAAAATATTGATTTTGACAAAACACAGTGTTTTCTGACAGGAAAAGTGTTACTCTGGAAAATTTTCAACCAGCTATATAGATATATCTTGTTGTTAAAATGCATGGATGTGTTTAGATGTATTCTTAAACTGCATATATTTAAAATATATTAATATTTGTTAGATGCCAACAGCACGATCAGCTGTTTACAAGACAGCACTCACCTTTAGAAGGTTGCAATCAGAATAGAACAAAAATTAGAAGTTAGCATTAAAACTATGATTAAAATTCCAAATGGTGACTATCTTTGCAACTCTTCAGTTCCTTTCTCTGATTGTCTATTGCACTCCATTAAGAGTGCAGCTATGACACCAATGTAGGTTCTAGAGCTGATGAAATCATTCACAGAGAATAGCTGATTCAGTGAACTGAGTCCATTGTTATTTTGCAAATTGTCCAGTCATTAGTTCAAGAATCTGTTCATTATTCAGAGCTGCATAAGGAATAAGTTATATGATCAGATTTCAGCGTACAGTTTGTTCATCGTCTGTCTGTAGTGAATATTAGATATTTGGAATTCCCTATCCAAGGTGTGTGATAGGGCTAAACAAAGATTGAAGAGAAACAAACAATATCAGGTGACCAAACTCTTATAAACAAAGTAAGAAGAAGTGGGACTGCTAAACACTGAGGATGGAGTGGAGGTTAAGGATAATCTGGACATGGCCTAATATCTAAACAAATACTTTGCCTCAGACTTTAATGAGGCTAATGAAAATCTTAGGGATAATGGTAGCATGACAAATGGGAATGACGATATGGAGGTAGATATTATCATATCCAAGGTAGAAACGAAACTCAAACAGCTTAATGGGACTAAATCGGGGGGCCCAGATAATCTTCATCCAAGAATATTTAACATTATATCTACACTTGCTGCAGTCTCACTTGCCAACTGCAGGGTAGACATATTCTTAGAGATCTTAGTTTGGCAGTGATTCCTGTTTTGAAAAAAAAGGTAAAATAGATTAGAATGATGAGAGTAATAACAAATACAATTACTGGCATTGTTTGAATTTCACCAAATAAATGGCATTTCTCTATCTATTGGCATGGTATCTCAGTCCCATCTCAGTACTTTGTGAATGACTAATGCAATCCTTCAAGTGAAACACTACTGAAGAATTCATGGGTATGATCAGAGTTAAATAATAATGATAGAAGGACATTGAGATCTTCCTTTTTCTTTGGAAAGTAAAATATTTCTGAAGCTATCACTTTTATCAGATCAGAAAAGCTAATAGTATTGGCAAATCAATACAACTTAGTCATGTCAGTCTGACATTTGATCATAAATACAGCACTCTTGGTAGGAGAGAAAGTCAAACTGAAGGACACAATTTTCATACACGTATTCCACTCTCAGAAAGATGAAATTTATTTACTACTTGATATTCCTGTCTCAGACCCTGATCTTGATATTTGATCCTCACTGGAGGACTCTTGCACTGATGTGAATATGCTTCTAGGATCAGCAGGACCTTAGATTGTAAATCCTTTGGGTAAGGAATGGTGCCTAGCACAGTTGGGTTTCAATCCTGTTCAAGATATCATCATATAGAAAAAGATTGTTTGGATTTTCTGCACTCACTACCTTGATGTGCTGTAATTTAATTCCTTCAAAGGACTATTCATCTATAAAGATTTGAACATCATCAGAGAACTACCGTTTTTGGTTCAGGTGCATGATGCATGGTTATACCGCCTTCCAGAGGTTTGTGTCCCAAACATGGACATAAGGGATTCAACACTGGTCCATTACATTGGTACCAATATATATATACACACACACTAAAATATCTACCCTATCTACCCTAGGCTAAGGCATGATGCTTGTAGATTACTGCCATATCTTGAGTTTTGATCTGAGTGTATTTGCTTGCTTCCTAGTAATTTCTAGGGGAACACTTGATTCGTCAGAAAGCATGAATACCAATTCCCTGCTCTTTAAATACAAGTTACTAGAGTTTATTGGTAGTGCATGCAAACATACTGAACAAGTATTTATTGGTAGAGCATACATGCATACATACATAATATGTATGTGTTTCTACAGATTATTGGAGCTGGTTGGAAAATACTGTTCATGAACAATTTTTGTGAAGAATGTTCTGGTTTTTGTTTCGTTTTGATGGCAACTTTCTGGCTAGCTGTTGCAACTGTTAGTGCAGGCCAAACCTTGAGAGATTTAGCAACTTGCTTTGGAGAAGCACCCGAATGTCCCAGTGTTAAACAGTAGGACTGGAGAAATAGGTTCCCTTGTGAGGTTGATGGTGTTTCCAATTTCTGATTGGGCAGAAGAGGCTCTCTTCTGATACATGGAGCAGAAGAATCAATGCTGGAACCCCAAAGGGTGAAAAAATGAACATGGGTGTGGGAGGAAGAAGAATCATTGTCTTGTGTCAAAGGGGGTTTGTTTAAATTTTAGGTAATTAAGGTGCAATATTTTATACAGACCAGTTTACCCATCCTGTAAAATTACATTTAATAATTACAATGGAATTGAATACCTTATATCATGCATAGGGCTTAGAAGACAAAAGTAATCAAAATGAATACTAAATATTAGACCTCGTATGGTCTGGTGATTCAGTGGTATTGCAAATTTCCTTTGAAAACAAGGCAGTTCTCATAGGAAGAAAATTGCTATTTGGAGCATGAAAAAGTCATCTTAAACACCCCCACATCTCTAGCTACAAGATCACGTAGCAAATCTGTTAAGTATCTTGCTTTTCATGACCATTTCTCCTGTTAGGCTCTGTGGGTACCATGCACTATTACCACACAGGATCAAACCCAGTTTTCAGCTGATATCCGGTCAGACTAGATGCAAGAGATAGGCATGGCTGAGAAAGCAAATACAGCATGCAGAATCTTGAAACTGATTTTCAGTACAACACTGGATACTACAAGAAAATATTTTAGAAGACTTAAAATAAACAAACAAACAAAAACCCCAACAGTGATTCCTACTCTTTCCCATACATCAATAAAAATATTTGATGACAATCTGCCTTCAAGTTATCTTTAGTGACCTGCCTTTTCTCCTGGAAGTTCAGTAACAGAGGGGGCATTGTCTATTTTCTCAACAAAAAATCTGATTTATATTTTTGTGTTGCTTTAAAAACACACATACACTCACTCTCTCTCTCTCTCTCCTCAGATTTAAGATAGGAGCTCAGCAATTTGTTCTTCTGTGACCTTGTTTACCTCTATGTGAAGGGCAGAAATGAAAATATGGAAGCTGTTAGGTTTTCTAAACACAAGGAGCTAATGCCTAGTCTCAGCTAGAATGACTTTTGTTTTGTAGTAAGAGAAAAGAAAGGCAGATATGACATCGTGTATGTCTCATGTGTTAAGACGCTATATCCATTCTGCCTTGCAAAAGGTCAGTTGCTGATGTGATGCTTTAGACTATCGAGAATAATTTCCATTCATTTTTCAGTCAAGCCGTGATCTCAGAGGCTCATATGACCTCTTTTTGGATTACATGTACTAAAACATCTTTTATTCCTATCTGAATTTCAGGTTATGAACCAAAAACCCTAGGCAAAACTCAGTCAAGGCCCTGATTCTACAAAAAATGTGTGTAATTATCTTTACACATGGGAGTAGTACTATTAACTTCAGTGGGCCTTCTCACAAGAATAAATTTAATCACTTGTATAAGTCTTTGTAAGATCCGGTCCAAATTTTGATTTGTGCTGTATTATGGGCCAAGGTAAATAGGGCCACCCAACTAGGTAAAATTAAACTTTTCTTTATCATATATGCTTTACCTAGAGTGGGTTGAAATTTTTTGACCATAATTTTTCTTGCCAAATAGTGGCGTTATATTCAAAACACTTTATTGGGGCCACTGAATAGAGTAGAATAAATAATGTCTAGAGTTTTTTCACATTTTCCTTTTTTAATTTAATTTCTCCTTTTGCCATGATGCTGTAACTTTTCAAACTTCCTTAACTTTGGAAAAATTACAGAGTGGCAAAAGACAAAAGGGGGGAAAAAAAAGGAAAGCGTATGTGATAGGAAGGATATTCTTAATTGTATTGCACTCTGTAGAAAAAGGAGAATTGACAGCTCTTGATAAAGTATTTTGCAAAAAATAAAATTGCAACCTTCCCTCCCATAAAATGGAAAATATTCAATATTTTTAAATTTTACAGACAATTGTTTATCCAATTTTTTAGCTTTTTTCCTTTTTAAACAAAATAGTCTTAAACTTTTAAAACACTCCTTTTAATGTGGTGGCCTGCACCTTTAAGGGTCAGAGGTCTGGATCCATCTGGCCCCATGTAATTAACCCTGCCTGCCACACGTGGAATGAGATGTGGGATTTAATTAGTAGAACCAACTGGGTATAGAGGAGCCAGTTCCCCCTATATAGAGCATCAGGAAGCTGCAGAGAGGAGGGATACTCAGGGAGAGAGACAGTCACAGAGACTTCTAGAGGATGAGTAAGCTCCAGCAGGGAACCCTGAGTCTTCAAGGAAAAGGCTCTGGGCAGGGAAGGCCTGGGAGACGTTGGTGGGAAAGACAATGGGAGTATGGACTTGATGAAGATTTTTGGGATTGATGTTTTTTTGTTATTTTAATCCAGCTCCATGGCAGGGTGTGGCTGAACCAGAGAAGAGGTATTTAATAGTTTGATTTAAGGGTCCTGAGCTGAAGAAGAGGAAAATTGAGGCAGAAACTTGTAGCGAGATCTCAGGCTATGAGGTGGACACCTGAGGTTGCTTGGCCAATTTATGCTTCTCTTATGACTTGTAAATCCATCTTCACATACGTCTAACAACTTCCATTGTTTTCTCTTGGACCTTTTCTTCTGCTATTTTACAAGAAATTGTGGCCTGTTCTGTATGTGGAGACAATGAAGGGTGAAGCCTCATCTCTCATTTCATCTGTCTAGACTTTTATAAGTTATGTTTGATTAGATTTTTCATGGAGAGGGTTGTGGTCTGTGATCTCTGTAGGCTGTTCTGTAATCTTAGAAATAGCAATTCCTCCATTCTATATCTTGGTTTAACATTGGATTGCTTGGACAAGTTGCTTCAGCTCTTTCCCCTGCCTTAGTTGCCCTATTTGTCATTGGGGGATACAAATACTTATCATCCTTATTGACTGAGGTAAAGTGAAGGTTAAATAACATTCTCATAAAAGTTGAGATTGGAAAGTGCTAAGTGTGCTCTCAACTGCAAGGTATTGAGCACTTTGGCCTGGTCCATCAAAGCAGGTACTTTAATGGGACAACTTATGTGCTTAAAGTTACACACATGCCTGAGTACTTTACTGGTTTGGGCTAGCATTCTCAATAACTTGCAAGATCAAACCCTAAAAGCCCTTAGTATTTTTTACAGAGTGACCAGGGAGAAGATAAAAGAAAGAGGCATGCTGTGGGGGAAGAGGAAGTCTTTGTGTCTCCACACTGATGAGCTCAAGTTGAATTGGAAAGAATATAACTGGCTGTGAAGTGCTTCACGATATTTTTGTATAGCATGTCTCATAAGAAAAATAAATTATTGTACTGAACAAGAAAAAATGTCTCTTAGCAACTTGGTGAGTCACAGGCATGGTGGAATCAGAAAACTGAAGAAGCATGTTAGCAGTAAGATTAACTGTAATGTCCAAATGTTCTAATGCAGTGGTTCTCAAACTAGGGCCACCACTGTTCAGGGAAAGCTCCTGGAGGGCCAGGCCCATTTGTTTACCTGTCGCGTCCGGTAGTGGGAGCTGCGATTGGCCGAACCTGCGGACATGGCAGGTAAACAAACTGGCCCAGCCGGCCAGGGGCTTTCCCTGAACAAGCGGCGGCCCTAGTTTGAGAACCACTGTTCTAATGTACTTTGTTTCAAAAGACGGTCAGTTACTTGTGACAAGTAGTGATGGTGGGGCTCCAGGATGGTGCAAGCTTTAAATGTTCTCATCAGGGCACTTTATGAAGGTTGGTGAGAATTCTTCAGCTCCAGATCTAGAGCTGCCTGTGAATTTTAATAGAGAGTCCAAGCCAAGTTCTTTCACACAGACCTCAATAACAGGAAAACTGAAATTGGAATAAGAGAGAAGCCACAGAGACTCTTTTTTTTCCCCCTTAGGAAAGATTAATAACTTGACATTTGCATTAGAGATAAAAATGTGTCCTTGGTCATTGTTTGACCATATGTAATGGTGTAACATAACACAGGTCAGCATTTAGAAATGCTGATGTTGAAACCAAAGGGAGATTTTCAGGGATTAGGCCATTTTCATCAAATTTTACCATGTCAGAGAGAGAATAGAGGAATGACTAGTGTAGGCACCAATACTATTGAAATCTGATAATCCTGCAACAGTAATTTAAGGTGTATTATGTCATTCTTGCTGGAAGAGATTTTATTACAACCTAAGTTCTTATAATGATATATACTACCTACTTTAGGAATTGCAGTCTTTTAGAGAGAGAGCAAATGTGTACTATCCCCGGGTCCTTGATAATGTTTGTAATTTTTAGCAATACACACTTTGTTTTCTTGGCTGATATTTGGGTTTTCTGCTGATCAGTTCTCCTCGCTTCCTTCCAGGCACAGCTTGCTCTTCTCTGTCTCTAGCAGTTACTTCCACCTACTCCCAGTCATATGACATGAGGAAGGAGGGAAATGCTGCCCACTCCAATGAGCTCAATGGAGAGGAGGAAGAAAATAATCACATCTCCCCATTGGTCTTAGTATGGAGGGGAGTAAAGAGCTTTAGATGGCAGCAGTGGGGAGGGGAAGAGCTGAACCTAGCCAGTGCCCTCCTCTTCTCCCAGGACTTACAGTGCAGTTGAACCCTTTAAAAATCCACTGGACCCAGTCAGCATTAAGTTACTGACTTTCGCCTTCATGGAACCCTGTGGGAGGTGTGCTGCCTAAGAGGACTGCATTGTGGGATGGGGAAGGAGGATGAGGGCTGGGAAAAGCTGAGCAATGATGAGGAGGCCCAGGGATAGGCCTCAAAAGATCTTGGGGGTTCCAGGAGTTTAGGGGTAGAACAGCCAGCTAGTTCTGTGGGATCACACAGAGAGGAGTAATATTCTTATAAAATGAATGATCTTTCTTATATATCAGAAGGTAATTTAACAGCATTGGCTTTGGTCCTGCACCTTGAAATTCAATGGGAGCTTTGTCAATTACTTCAGTGTGTTTAGGATCAAGCCTATTACCAAGAAATTCAAGAAACATTATTTCAGTGTTTAGAACACTGAGAAATGGTATTTTCTCTGGTAACCTAACAAAATGTCTGTGTTGTTTAAATCAGAGCCTTAAAAAACAGGGACTGCAAATGCACTGAAAATAACTTTCCTTTTAGTATATTGTTTTATCCAAACTTCATCATGGTCAAAAGCAGGAAGTACAATGGTGCTGGATGTTTTTATATGCAATATTTACTGGGAAGCACCATTATCCTAGTGCCAGATTAGAATCTGATAAAAAATCCTTTTGCAAATGCAGGTTATAGTCCCCTATAGGAGGATGTATCTGGTATTCTCTGTACCTTCTTCAGTTCTGAGAGCTTGGTCCCCAGTCAAGTATGTGTAGTACAATGTTCTGTAAGGGTTTAATCCTGCTCTTATTGATGTCAACTGGAGTCTTGTCATTGGATCAGGTTCTTATAGACACAATACTGCCCAAAAGTATTGCAGTGTGTATATTTAACAAATATTAGATGTACATTTCTTCTTTACAGAATCTAGTGTTTAGTGCAAGGTCAAACAAGGTTGGCAAAAAAAGACAAAATTCTTCTTTTGCCTGTTTATACTGTACATGTAACTTTTTTTAAAGGTTCACTAAGAAGAAGATGGAATGGTTTGATAAATAACATAGAAGATTGAGGCAGGAGCTTATTTCTAAAACCAAGAGAGATAATTCTTTTTATAATGCAGTCTGATTGGGATATGAAGTGAAGCAGAGTTTTGTAATGAACAAAAAGTAAACTTGAAAATAAAGGTCACATACAGTTGCTGAAAGAAATGATTGGAGGATGCTATTTTTATTTATCATTTCATCTCTCAAATTACCATGGGTTACAATCTTTGTATATCTATGCTCACAAACAGGAGAATGAATCCTGTGTAGCCATTGAACACATTTTTAAAAACAGCTCAAGATATATTATGTGTACAGAAAGGGGTAGTTATTTTTTCCTCCAATCTGAGAGTTAATACAAATACTAAATGAAGACTGAAGACATTCCTGTTCAGACTAGCAATACCTTCAATTTTGTGCCTTATCACAGCCTACAATTGCTATTTACAAGGTGTATTTAAGAACAACGATTTTTTTTTTATTCTTCCTCCATTAAACCTGCCTATTACAAAGGACTCCTAATAGTATAAAGAGAATTCAGAGACTAATTTTTTTAGGACATGTGGAACCCAATAAATCAGCCTGTACCTCTCATATAGCCCAGTTCTGCAAAGTGCTGAGACTGTCCTGTCAGGTGCTGACTGTCCTCATCACCCATAGATTTCAATAGGAATTGAAGTTGCTCAGCATCCTCCGGAGGTGCTAAACTCCCTGTAGTTTCAGGTCGTGGACCATAGTACGTGCATCTCTAAACAGGCACGAAGGGCTTCTAAGGCCTCATGTCCATTGTTGAGGTTCAGGAGCAGATAGTTCCTTGGGACAGCAGGGCGTTTGTATTCAGTTTAGTCCTGGCCATCTTCCTCTTTGTGTATCATTTCTCTGGCCATAGACTTGTTCTTTGTGTAGAATCAGAACCACAAAGCAAGACTGTAAGGTGATATCTTAATGCACATCCAAAAGCTTGCAGAAGATGCTGTCATTTATTTGAGTGAAGTTATAAAGGTATAGTATATTTGTGGTGTTGAGTCATGTATCACACTGAAGTAAGCATCACATCATGGAAAATAATGAATAGAAAATTAGCTGCCAAACAAAGCAAATGACACTCGCTAACATATGTTTACAATACAAAAATAGAATAATTTCTTAATAGCTAGTTCAAATTAGATTTAGGATTAGGTGATGTCAACCTGAAAAATCAGCTAGATTTGAAATGGATATCAAGGATGCTGTCTAAAAATCTATTGCAGTGCATAAGATAGAACCAGGTGGATGCATTAATATTTTAACTGTCAGATTTACTTTACAATTTACATGTGAACTCAGCCTGATGGACTGTCTTGATAAATGCTGGTAAAGTACATTTACTGCAGAAACTTTCTTGTCTGACAGTTCAGATTTAAAACTACTAGCTAGCTGTTTTTCCTTCCAAGCTCAATATGTGGTAACATTTTAGGACATGCAAAGACAACCTTTAGGCTAACAGATTGATTCTGGCAGTCAATAGCTCAAGTTTACCTGAATTGTTATATCCCCTAGTACTATATCAATAACTAAGCTGGGCCAATGACAAGGTGGGAAACACTATGGCACACAATATACTCTGCTGCTCATCAAGGAGACTACTCTGGGCTGGATTTCAGTGTCCATTGATATTCATATGAAATTTTCCATTTATTTCAATAAGCATGAACATGTCTTTGAGTGGAAGGAATGCACTTTCAAAAGCATTTTAAAAGATTTATTGTTAATTAAAAAAAGAAGACCCTTACTTCCTCAAGATATCTTACTCAATAATTACTATACACGGTGTCTGTGAATAGTGATGCTATATCCATTACATTTTGTGCACCATCTCCCATTAGTTAGATATCTGTATGGGCCTAGATCTGTTCATAGCATAGTGAATAACATGCCTTGTGCTTATTATGTCAATCTAGAGTGGCCTTTTTACATCACCCACCTCTATGTACAACTTCCAGATTAGTCCAGACAATGACTATGAAGATTAGCAACAGTGTTGCTTAATATTAACAGTCATAATCAGAGAAAGCAAAGCTGATAAGCTTTGAATGGAAGAGAGGAGGGATTTCCCGCTAATTAGAGAAGTAGTCTGCGGCACAGGTAACCAAAGTTAAATTCTTTGCTGTGCCACAGACTACTTGTGTGACCTTGGGTAAGTCGCTTAGTTTCTTTGTTCCTCAGATCCCCATCTGGGCCTCACTGGGGTGTGGTGAGGATAAATATATTGAAAATTCTGAGGCACCCAGTTACTATGGCGATGGGAGCCATAGAAGTACCTAAGGTGTATGGAGAAGACCTCCACCCTTCCAAATATTCTTGAAATTCTTTACAATCCTCAGTAGCACTCTCTCTCTCTCTCTTTTGTTTTCTGTATATTTAGAGAGACAGAATCTTTGTGAACAATTGCTTCATTGTCACAGTTCTAGTCAATGATAAGCAGCCAAAATAATTTCTGAGGGGGAAGAACCAGGGTCTGCATAGTGTATCTCACCTTCCCTCCCGCCCTCTTAATTTCTAGAGATGCTGGCGGGACATGCAGCACTTTGCAGCATCTGCCGTTGCAACAGCAGATGCACCCTTGGCATGGCTCAGTCATTCTCCAAGACAGCAGAAAAATTTAACAAGCAGATATGGCTTTAGTACCTTTGAGCAGGCCTACAAAATGATATTTACTGTGCTCCTTCCCCAAATGTAACTGTTTCATCTCTACCATGATTGCAGCATAACGCAGAGAGATGGCCTGGGGATTTTTTGTGTGTGCATGGCTGGAGGGTGGAGGGGATTCTGGCACCATTTGAAGATGAATGGTTAGAAATGTGCTCAAGCTCTTTATAAGGCACAGAGACCAGCTTAGTTAACCAAGGGCTTGTGCGAGCCTATGCCATCTTCACCAGTGATCCTTAAAACTGCTGTATTTGTGTTTCTAAAATGTGGGTGAATATGTTAGCTATACATCACCAATAGTCCAGTCCCAATAATCCATGTGTACTCTTCAGATTCTCTACCAAGCAATTCACCTCAAATCATATATGCAAAACTGTTGTTCTGTTAGGCTGGGCTACAGCTTCATTCTGTCTCTAAATCCCATTTATCTGCAGTCCTACCTTCCCCCACCAGAGCTAAATTGTGACTGTCTGTGTTGTGATTATTTTAAAGGGTAGATTAGATGGGGAGTTACATCTTTTGTGTTACCTGACAATGGGATCTGTATACATAGCCCTGGCCTGGGAAATTCTTTGTATTTATCTTAATACTTCATTTTTTAAAAGGTTAGTAAAATATCTATGCAAAATAATTAGGGCCTGATTTTCAGATGTGAACTGTGAATCTGACCCACACTTCAGAGTTTTGTAGTTTAGATACAAGACCGGGACTTGAGATCTGGGTTTAATCCTTAGCTCTGCCACATTCTTTCCCAGTGGCCTTGGGAAAGTCACTTAATCTCTCAGGGCCTTGGTTCCCCATCTGTAAAAATGAAGATAATATACTTCCTTGTCAATTTAGAATGAAAGCTATTCAGGGCAGGGGACTGTCTCTCACTATGTGTATGTATGTCACCAAGCACAATGGGACTTGGTCTCAGTTGTGACCTTTTAATGCTACTAGAAAAGGAGTACTTGTGGCACCTTAGAGACTAACAAATTTATTAGAGCATAAGCTTTCGTGAGCTACAGCTCACTTCATCGGATGCATTTGGTGGAAAAAGCAGAGGAGAGATTTATATACACACACACAGAGAACATGAAACAATGGGTTTATCATACACACTGTAAGGAGAGTGATCACTTAAGATGAGCCATCACCAGCAGCAGGGGGGGGAAGGAGGAAAACCTTTCATGGTGACAAGCAGGTAGGCTAATTCCAGCAGTTAACAAGAATATCAGAGGAACAGTGGGGGGTGGGGTGGGAGGGAGAAATACCATGGGGAAATAGTTTTACTTTGTGTAATGACTCATCCATTCCCAGTCTCTATTCAAGCCTAAGTTAATTGTATCCAGTTTCCACCCCACCCCCCACTGTTCCTCTGATATTCTTGTTAACTGCTGGAATTAGCCTACCTGCTTGTCACCATGAAAGGTTTTCCTCCTTCCCCCCCCTGCTGCTGGTGATGGCTCATCTTAAGTGATCACTCTCCTTACAGTGTGTATGATAAACCCATTGTTTCATGTTCTCTGTGTGTGTGTATATAAATCTCTCCTCTGCTTTTTCCACCAAATGCATCCGATGAAGTGAGCTGTAGCTCACGAAAGCTTATGCTCTAATAAATTTGTTAGTCTCTAAGGTGCCACAAGTACTCCTTTTCTTTTTGCGAATACAGACTAACACGGCTGCTACTCTGAAACCTTTAATGCTACTGTGTCAGGTAGATGGGTAATAATAGTACAATATCTAGCTCTTGTATTGCACTTCTCATCCATAGATTTTTAAAGCACTTTGCAAAGGAAGTCAATATTATTAGCTCCCTCTTAAAGGTTATCATTATCCCTATTTTACAGTTGACTAAGTGCTATGAATTGTGCCTTCAATTAACTGAAGGCACAAAGTTACATTCACAAACTTGGAGGCCAGCTTGAGGCCTTCTTACGAATCAAGAACTAAAAGACACAAACCATTGATTTGAACAGGATAGATACTAACAGCAATGACTTGTCATATAGTTAAATTAAACCAAAAGCTGCTATTTTACAAAAAAGCTAAAATGATGTAGGAAAGGAAACTGCTTCACGCATGGATGGTGGAGACTTTGTGTTCAGAGCAGGGAGGATGCTTTTAGCAGAAAACTGTAGAACCAGCTTAATGTTACTTGCTGTATCAGAATGCTGATGCACTACTTCTCCATTCCTCCAAAGGTGAAAGGGCAGAGCATCAGTTCATTACATCACCCCATTGCCTGTGTGTGCCAGCTGGTTTTGGAAACTATAAGAGATGATGGCAAATTCTTAATATTCTTTTACAGTACAATATTTTTACTTAAACTCTGACTATTCAGAGTGATGCTTCTTTGATAGAATGGCCAATCAATCTCACAGTATGATTGAAAACAGATGTAAGATTAGGATGTAAAGTAGTTTTCCAGATACTTGGTCCCAGCATGCTGTACAACGCAGGTCCAGAGTTAACCAGCCAAGTGCTGACACATGTCTTACAGCAAAATATCACTCACAGCCACAGTTCAAAGGCCTTGCTACCCTCCAGGGCAATTAATACAGCATCACGTCCAATGGTGCTTGAACCAAATCCATTGAACTCTCATGGGAGGAATAATGAAGCAATCTCAGAGCTCAGACATGAGCAGCATGCTGCCACAACTAAAGTTTCAGTCTCTGAGAACACAATCTTTCCTTAAAAATGCTTGTGTAACAATGTATTATAGGGGCTTCGTCCTGCTGCCATTAACTTCAGTGGATGAAGGTTCAGACCCTAGATGTGCATCTTCAGCAATCAAGCTACGTCCACTAAAGACAGGCCCAAATTACAGAGTTCAGATACAGATCTTAACTTCCCCTGAGCATTTGGATTTGGGGTATTGGTTCACATTCATCTGTAGCTTACCCTGTGCAAAACAGCTGTTAAAATGCGAGTTTAAAGAAATACTTGAAGTGTAAAGCTTTATACTTAACTGTTAATATTTCTAAGGACTAAACGTTTATCTACAGGTTCCTGAAAAAAATCATGTTTACAATGGTTAGCATTAAAGTAAATGCCCAAAGAGATCTGTATCAGAGTAACAACTTATGGGTCAGATTTGCCCCACTTAGTGGTTCCATAAAAAAAAATAAGGCATCACATGGTATAATTTACCACTTAGTTAATTTTAATCTTCCAAACTACAAGATAGATATACTCACACTAAGACTGCTGTATAACTGCATCGTGCGATAGAGTTTAAGGTATAGCAAACAAGTGGTTATTAATTTCTGAATTAGTTTCAACAGTTCCCTGGATTTCTATTTATTAGCATACAAACAACATTGTTCCCCCAGTTTTTAAACCATGGCACACTTGTCAGAGTTCAGAATGAAGTAAAAGTTATATATAGCTGTATTTTACATTATGCCGAACATAAACCACAAGTGAATATTATTCACTCAAGCAAGCAGTACCTGGGAATTCCCAGTTTATTTCAGCTTGACCCATGTCAAGTCAAACAGGAGACAGCACATAGTTCAGGTACTGTTGCAGTTAAATGCAGTACAACAAGTAAAAACAGTAAAATGATTTTAAAAGATAGGTTTGAGAGGTCCATAGTCTGTACACTATTTCTCTACATCCTTGGCTGAATCATTAATTCCTATAAGGAGGGCAGCATGCCATGAGCTCTAAGGAAATCATGAGTACTAACTAATTTTGGCACTCTAATTTTCCACACCTGCTCCCTACCCTTCAAATTCCCCATAGCTATTAAAGTTTCACCAAAATGTGTTTTTAAAAATATGTTTCCTTCACACACTGAGAGATACTATTCCGATCAGATTACATTCAAACTGACACCAAACCTTCATCTATCTACCACACCCAATAACTTAAAATGTAGGTGCAATGGAGTGATGATCCAAAGTCAGTAATAAATATCTAACTTTACTTATCAATGATAGAAATGGAACGATGTTAAAATAAACCTCAGTTTGGTTTTTAGAAGTCACTTAATGCATCGTGTGACAGGGATCATGTATCTTTCAGTAGGTACATCTACAGACTGTTATTTCATAAAGGTAGTATCATGGAATTGAAATGTGAAACTATCATCTCTCATAATGTTTTTGGGTATCTTATTCCTATCTGTGGATGAAAAAGCTGCCTTTATATGCAGCCTTAACTTATGGTTTTTTTAGCTTTTTACTAGAGCTAGTTGGAAATGTTCCATCAGAATTTGTTTTTTATTGGAAAATGGTGATGAGTCGAAAGCTAAATGTTTCATGGAAATGTGTTGTTTGTAGTGTTGGTTCCCGGGATATGAAAGAAACAAGGTGGGTGTGGTAATTTCTTTTATTAGTATACTTTCTGTTGGTGAAAGAGAGCTTTTGAGCTCCAACGAACTCATCTTCAGGTCTCCCTGACACACACACATGTCATTTTCAACAAAATTTCATTTTGAAAGAAAAATGGAAAGAAGTGGTAAGATACACTTGAAATGGAATCTTTTTGGAATGGAACATTACATACAATTTTTAAATTGTTTCTTATATATTATAAAATAAAGAAAAATTCAAACTGGGAATGAAATATTTAAATTTAATCTAAAGGAAATATTTTAATTGATCAGAAACACTTTTTTTCCCAGCATTTTGTTTCACAGGAATCTGATTTGTTGTAGTTGTTCTGCTTCAGAATGGAAAAGAATTTGAAATAGAATTTTCTGTGAAACAGAATATCCAGTTCCTGCACAGCTCTACTTGTTACCTGTAGGATGCCAATTCAAATCCAATCTAGGGTGGCAGTGCCTGAATTTTATTATCATCTGATGGATGGATGTTGCCTGGTGTGAAAGAAATTGATGGTCTCAACCCATTCATCAACCTGTTCTCTAGTTGACAAGTGTCACATTAGAAAACCTCTGCTGTATTTAAGACTCTCTTGTTGACAGGTACAGCAAAGACCACACAGACTGAGTGAGTACAGAGACTGAACTACTGTCTTTCATCCAGTGGTAGTTTCTTCTCCAGGTCAGGCTGGTAGCACACTGGCAGAGCAGTTTGGGGGAAGCTTGAACAGCTGCCGCTGCCTGTGATGTACGTGTTCTGTAAAATAAATATTTCAGTTCCAGGGCCAAGGTGGGTGAGGCAATATCTTTTATTGGTCCAAATTCTCTTGGTGAAAGAGACAAGCTTTCAAGCTACACAGCACTCTTCTTCAGGTCTGGGAAATGTACTTGGAGTGTCACATCTAAATACAAGGCTGTCAAACAAGCATTGCAATTCATAAAATCTCAACCTCAATCCTGTTTGTTCAATCCAAAGCAATATTTCCAGGCTCTACTTTCAAATATTTATTTAAGAATCTAAAATAATTATATTGAGATCCTCTCCAGGTGTGACAGAGGTAAAACATGAAGTAGTACAAAATGAATGGCTGGTGGCCTAGAAATTACTGGGAAGGATCCTGGTGCAGTATAAAGCAATGTGAAGGACTTTAAATTTTACTTGGCCCTAGAATGTATTGGCCTATATATAGACAAGTCAAAAATAAGTTTTTAAAGAAAATATGTGTTGTTAAACTATAGGTCCTGAAATTCTGAAAAAGCCATGTTCCAAAAGCATGGGTTGCGCCTTTCCTACTGTAGGCCCATGCATGTCGTCCTACATATGTTTAAACTGATTGTGTTTAATATTTTTTTTTTTGGTAATATTGTAGCCCGTAGGAGCTCCACTCATGGACCACCTTGTTGTGCTAGGCATTGTACTTACAGAACAAAAGGACAGTGCATGCCCCTAAGAATTTACAGTAGAAGTATGAGACAAGTGAGAACAGGTGGATACAGACAGGAGAATATAAGGGAACAATGAGACAGTATTGATCAGCATGAAAGGCTGTGATTTTAGCACACCAGCAGCTTAGTCTTTGCCAAGATCTTTTTTTTTTTTTTGTACGCTTCATGTCGAAGGAAAGTTTAAAGAAGGGTTTTGAAAGAGGAGGATGAGTTAGTTTGTGAATGTTTCTCCAATGCCTGTCTTTATAGAATTGTCCATCCATAGCTCATATTTCTGTTGTTACCTTTCTCTGTATCAAAGAGTGGAAAGGAAAAAAAAGAGAGGATGGGATAAGCTTATTTCACTTTGACTGCAGTCTCCCACATTTTCACAACATTATGCATCCCTCTTTGAGGAATTTATTCCTAAATGTTCCTGTCTTAATTTAATCCAATTACACCCAATTATACCTCGATATATTACATTAGATAATTCCTCCTTGGTGTCAGAACCCTTCTTATATGTATAGATGTTATATATATTTCATATATTTATAGATCTTTATAGATCTGGATAGTCCTAGTAATCAAAATACAGGGCCTAAATATTACAAGACTTTAAAGAAATACATGTGGGATTCATTTATTATTTCCCATCTGGCTTTTAAAAGCTATTAGAGTTTATTTTCAAGCTGCTCTCTGTAACTGTGAGGACTAGGACCATATTTTTCTACGAGTTTTTTAAAAGGAAACTGAGATTATCACATGACTCCAGGAGCTGGGACTTTAAGACAAAATACCATATATTATGGGACTCATAATAAAATGGTGAGAGCCGGCAACACTGTGTCCCTGTAATAGGGTGTCTAGGAAAATGCATCTGGTAATCAGTATCTCTTCACCTTGGGTGAAATACAAACCTATGCAACAGGACAGCACCACTAAAGTGAAACTTATGCCCTTGTGCTGGCCATCTGCACAGGGGTAAATTTCACTCCTTATTCTTGGGCAATCCTACAGGTGTTAGGCCTAGATACAGAAAGAGACTTAAGGACATGCTTAATGTTAAAATGCATTTAACCCCCATTGTATAATGACAGGTTTCAGAGTAGCAACCGTGTTAGTCTGTATTCGCAAAAAGAAAAGGAGTACTTGTGGCACCTTAGAGACTAACAAATTTATTGGAGCATAAGCTTTCGTGAGCTACAGCTCACTTCATCGGATGCATTCAGTGGAAAATACAGTGAGGAGGTTTATATACACACAGAGAGAACATGAAACAATGGGTTTTATCATACACCCTGTAAGGAGAGTGATCACTTAAGATGAGCCATCACCAGCAGGAAGCGGGGGGTGGGGGGGAAGAAGAAAACCTTTTGTGGTGATAATCAAGGTGGGCCAGCCCACCCCCCACTGTTTCTCAGATGTTCTTGTTAACTGCTGGAAATGGCCCACCTTGATTATCACCACAAAAGGTTTTCCTCCTCCCTTCCCCCCCCCCCCCCCCCCCGCTGGTAATAGCTCATCTTAAGTGATCACTCTCCTTACAGTGTGTATGATAAAACCCATTGTTTCATGTTCTCTGTGTGTGTATATAAATCTCCTCACTGTATTTTCCACTGAATGCATCCGATGAAGTGAGCTGTAGCTCACGAAAGCTAATGCTCAAATAAATTTGTTAGTCTCTAAGGTGCCACAAGAACTCCTTTTCTTTTAACCCCCATTGTCTTCAATGGGATTTATTCATGTGCTTAAGCATCCATCCTGACCAGGGATGCGTTCCCAAATCAGGACCTTAATCAGTAGAGCTGGTCACCGGAGAAAAATATGTGAATTTTTCTGGGAAAACTTTTCCTTGCTTTTTTTCCCTCCCCCCAAAAATTCAGAATTCTGAAGTTTAAAACATTTTGACCAGCCATATAGTTGATTGCAAAATGGGGACATGGAGGGGAATTGAAACACTTTCATCTGATGTCCCTGGTTTTCAAATGTTGAGATGTCACCGGATCTTTGAATTTTGAGTTTTCAACCAGCTCTATCAATGAGACTGTATGTTCTGCTGCCTAAAGCTCCTCCTGAGGTAGTACAGCTCTTTTCTCCCCAGCCCAAATAACAATTTCAGGATTTGACCTACAATAAGTATGTAGGTCAAGTCTATACTTCGAGCTGGAGGTGTAATTTCTAGCTCAAATAGACATGCTTGATCAGGCGAGTGCATCAGAGTGATCAAACTAGCTTGGTCAGCCGAGTGCATTAAAAATAGTAATATAACCCCCATGGCATGACAGGTTAGCTACCTGAGTACTATCCTATCGGACACTGTAGCTATGTATATGGGTGGCTGACCCTTCCTGCTGATTGCATCACCAAGGCTATGCTACTATTTTATTTTTTGTGCTAGCTTGATCAGAGCCAGCATTGGTATATGTCCTTGAGCTGGAAATGATGCCGATGTATGGTAACTATAAGGGGAACAGAGAGAGCTTTCCATTCTCTCTGTATTTTTTTGTGTGAATTTCTACATGCTGGTAGTAGCTATGGGCTGCAGTTCTGATGCTGGATTGTTTTATCTTGCATTAATGTGAACCCCACTCCATGGCGCTGTGATGTTTCTGTCTTCCCCATCTCCCTAGACCTGGTCTCCTCATTGCACACAATTTGAGGCTCATTATGACAGTGATAACTTTATTAATGTATCAAAAGCAAGACTTTTGAGGGTATTTGTTTTTTGTTATTGACAGCCTTGGTTAATATAATATATTAATCTTCCAGTAATTAACCCCTTGGAGATTAGATGTAATAATGAAAAAGGGTTTTAAGAGTGGTATGGATTTGGGGAATAAAATATTAAAGTTCAATTATACATAACCCAATTTTTGTTTGAGGGTCTGAGTTGGGAAGACACAAAAAAAATTTGGTAAGGAATTTAGATTAGGTTTTAGAAAACCTTTAAAATTGATTACTATGTTCTTTCCTAATTTGCAGCAAGTATGAGGTTACAAACGTTCTTAGCGGAATAAACAGATATATGCTTATGTAATTCAGAAATATTTGTTTCTATGAGAAATATTTTTTTTAAAAGGTGATCAGTTAGTCCAGGAATAAACACCTGTGCTGAAGTAGGTGTTCACCTGTCAGGTCCTCAAAAGCCCTGTGGATTTTGATGTTGAGTAACACAAGTCCTAACTAAATTCAGCTACATTTCTCAGACTTGACCCTGTTTTGGCACATGCATATATGCACTGAGGTGTGTCTAGTAAAACCAGTGACTGCAAATGCACATGGCTTTGCATATCATGCACCTTGTATGTTACAAACAGGACCGAGTCTTGCATTTAGAATTAAACAACCACTTAATAAAGAACACATTTCAATATTTAACAGTAGATCATTAAAAGGGAGAACTAGTGTCTATAATGCTTGGCCAATTTATTTACTGATTTTGTTATTTCATAAGTTAAAATTCTTCTCCTTCCTGTGGATACAGAGGCTCCTGATCCAGAAAAAAGTTATGCAGTCTTCTTGCAGAAAGAGGGGCAAGGTCTGGGGACTGCATGGAGTGGCAGGGATGGGGGGTTAGGAAACAGGACATAGGCAGCGGGTGAGGGAGCAGTGTGAGTGAGACTATTGGATGCATAGTCATGCAGTTACACTGGCTGTTCTCACCTGAGCAGGGGGACTGCACCAGCTGAGGGGGTTGCTTTATCCCTAAGACTGAAGCAATATCTGCAGATTCTCTCTACTGCTCCTCAGTGCCAAGTGGGGCTCCTTCTTGCAGTGTTAAGCTCATGGAGGCTCAAAGGTTTTACCCTGGGCCCTATGCTGCAGGCATGCCCACAATCATTGAGTGAGAAGGACAAGTCCACACCAACTTGTCTCCGTCTCATTTGCATATTGGCCAACACTGCTTCTGAAAATAAGCCCAAGCTTCAGACTCAAAATTGGTGCCTGGTGCTCCCATTGGCAGTTTCTCTATTGGAGATGCTAGTGCAGTTGTTGAGCAACTCCTTTGAACTGTCAAATCAGCAGATGGGGCCAAATTTTACAGTCCATAGTTAAAATTTAAATGGGAAAAACTGCCTTGGACTTCATAGGAGTTTTCAGTGAGTATGTCCTAGAGAAGGCTGCAGGATTTGTCCTTCAGTGTACGTGGCAAACGGAAACTGAGCCTCTCTTAAACCAGTGGACAGTAGGACTGGATGTGAGCCCCTGGCCTCTTGTTCCTGCTGCCTCTACCTTGCCTAGGTGGGTGAAGACAGGTAGGTAGTAAAGCTCACTTATGGCCCCCCTCCCCTGGGTCTGTCAGGAGCAGGCATGAAGATCTCAGTGTTTGTGCTACCCCTGCCACTTCCTAAGCCCGTGAGGATGGAGACTGGATTTTTCCTTCCCACAGAGGAAGGTATTGGAGATCTTGACATCTCTTCCCCTTCTCTGAATAGGGAATGAACAGAAGATTCCTCTGTCAATGGGCCTTCGTGAGGCAAAAATGCTGTTGCTGCCCATCCTTAGCACCATCCTTTCCATTGGTTTTGTAAGGAAATAGGATGAAAATGTGCCCTTCTTTTCCCAGTAATTCCCTTTCCTTGAGGGTTATAATCTGGCTTTGCCCTAGCATTGTGTATGGCATTTGTACATAGCTGTACAAATCCAGGAGCACCAGAGAGAACCCACTATGCCCCAGAGTGGCACATTTCCCTCTGTGGTTCCCCCTTCATAGAATTGTAGAATAGAATATCAGAGTTGGACGGGACCTCAGGAGGTCATCCAGTCCAACCCCCTGCTTAAAGCAGGACCAACCCCCCACTAAATCATCTCAGCCAGAAGATGTAGCAGGGGTTAATAATTTTGTTACTAGCCTACATCAACAGCAAATTATGACCTTAGCTGAGCTGCTGGTAGTGGGGTAGCCCTATCCGTTCCTAGTCTCTCCATGACAGTCAACCCTGGAAGCGTTGAATAGCAGGCACATTGCTCCTGTTTATGCCTGTGTGCTGAACACAAAGCCTGGGGAGTCCGTGCAGAGGACTGAGGCAGGATGCCGATGATTCTTTATGCCCCTTTATGGCTAATCAGTTCAGGGAACAATCTCGCCCCATAGAAATCTGCATATATTTTTGAATAATGAATGCATCTAAGATAAATGCAATCTGATTGTGAGTGATTCACAAAAGGACCAAGAGGCAGCATTTGTAGAAAGTATTATTTGTTACTGATGTTTTTCAGGTAGCGCTGCTAAGCACACACAGTTTGCACCATAGCCGTTCAGAGTTTTGGCATGCACAGGTGGTACGATTGCTGGTTGAAGCCTCACTAAATATCTTTTATAATCATCACTTGGCATTTACATCATATACAATTTTCTAATTAAATCTAAATGAAACACTTATTCAGAACAATTTAAAGTGTGAGTGCAGCTTCCTGTCATCAACCCATAACACATCATTGATATGGAATTTTAAAATTCCTCAACGGGGAGTTAGAATCATGGTTTTGCACAGTAGCAAAACTTTTATCATTGAACTCATGGACATTCATTATAGTCAACGACATTGCGTTTATCTTTGGTATATTCTAGGTTTTCTTGGTTTCTGTTTTCTGGTGTTACAGTCCTGGCATTATACATTTTATCTCCACCCCCCCTTACACTCAAAAGCAAAACTCCCTTTTATTGCTTTAAATGGAATAGCCTTTAACATTATTTCTTTATGTCTAATGTCTTCCATCTGAGAATCTCAAAGCACTCTGATATTAACAACATAAGCTTTGCATTAACCTTGTGATATAGGAATCATAATACCTCCCTACCTTAAAAATAGGGAAATAAAGACACAGAGAGGTGAAGATCACATGCAAGTTTGTGACTCGACCAGGAATAGAATACAGATCTGCTAATTCCTAAGCTTTAGCAATTACACGGTATTTCTTCTCTCTAAGTCAATGTCAGATTGTCCTAATACCTTAGTCAATTAACTAGCTTCAATGGTATATGCTTTTTTAAAATAAAACCTAACACTGAAATGTTTTGTATTAGACCCCCTCATTTATTAAAATCAGTGAGTCTGATTTATCACCTTATTATGTCTTACAAAGTTGTAACTCAAAGAAGTTACACTGGTATAAGACTAAAATGATGCAGTGATGAATCAAGTCCAATGGCTTTGCCCTTCTTCTATGTCTTTGCTGATCCAATTTCACTTTCTGTTCAAAATCTTGGGGTACCTCTTTGAATTGAACTCATCCTTTGAGGATAATACAACAATATTACCATGACATTATTTTACATCCTAGAAACAGCTTTCATCTTGGATTAATGTCATTAAATGGAATTAAAGAGCTCATGCTTGCCTCTGTCCTGTAGAGCTGTGGTAAGTCACAGAGGTTATTTTACAGCTTGAAATAGGTTCAAAATTCTGCTGAACAATTCTTCCTAGTGTTATATTTGATCATTATAGTCTTTAAATAATACCGCTGTTTGTACTGGGCCTTTAGCGAGATCTCAGCTTGATTTTAAAACCCTGCAGATTAGTAGAAGGTTGCCGAGGTAACTATATGAATTATTGTGATAGTCTAATTACTTTACACTATGGAATGATACAATGTGAAGCTACAGTGAATCCCAGTTAGAGGTGGAGGAACAATTCACAACAAATAATTCAACAAGTGTAACCCCTTTCTCTGTTTTAAATACTTTGCAGACAGGTCATTTTTAATGAATATTTCCACTGTTTAGAATTGTTTAATTAATCATGTGTGAACAAATTTAGGCCAATTGACTGTTAGCAAACTGCAACATGCACTTCTTCACTATTGGTGCTGTGTGGTTGGTTACTTAAGTCACACATCTGATCACTGGTCTTCCCTTGTATCTCAATTAATTCTAGTCATATGTTGACAGTTCTTGATAGTTCATTCATACCAGCCCAGGCATGCCTACATGACCAACATGTCTTAGGAAATGTCTACTGGAGAATCCTTCTTTCTAACTGGGTTATTTCAGCATTGTTACCAGGAGGAATGCTTTTAAATTGAAGTTGGATTCTGTGAGGGTGATGGAAAAATCTAGGAGGGAAGAGAGAGAGAAAACCAGGAGATATGCAGATCTGGAGAATTTTGACAATTTTTCCTTTGTCTCATGCCTGAGGAAAAGCACTATATTTGACCATATATGTGGTGTCCAGAACCCCATATTTAAAACTGAATTTTTATTTTCTGACTGAGAGAGAAAGATATATAAGCCAGATTTACTGGCTGTCAAGAAAACTTGACATTTAGTTTCCTGTTGTCATATTCACACCACATGATTGCATGTGCCTGTATGCACATGATCCTACTTCCTTGTCTGGCATATTTGAATTACCTAAGTGCCAAGACTCTGGACAAAGGGTTTGGAGAGCTGCTGTTACTTCCCCATCCCCTGTACATGCTTTTTCACAATGTTGCCCTGCATGGGAGCAACACCAACAGTCTCCTTTTCGTCATGTTCTGGGGAACTGCCATGTAGCTAAGTGTCTCCTCCCTGTTCCATGCCATATACAGTGCTGTTTTCATAGTTCTTCTCCAACTGCATGAAGTGAATCCACTGGCCTCTCTGTGTTTAGGCTTTACTGTGGTTCTCATAGTGAGTGTAGTATCTCCCTCCACAGCACAGTTATTTACTCATATGAGGTGTTTCATTCCCTCTTTCACTGAGTAAGGGTGGGCCCTAAGGATGTCAAGAGGAGACGGAAGCAGGAAGCAGGGATGTCAGAGGGTCAAGTTGGTAGGATCATGCTCATCAAGACATTTAGAAACAATGTTTGATATTCTATGAACCACTTGTACTGAATGAGTTTTGAAATGACTTTGAAAACTGTGTGTCTGTTTTTAAGCAATTAGCCCCCATCCTCCTGGGACCTATCATTGTGTGGAGTGAAATCTCAGACCTCAAAACGAGAAAGAGTCCATGGTAGAAGAAGGGGAAGTCAGGCAAGCAGTTTAGCAGATAGCATGGGAAGAGGAAGGAAGGAGCTAAGTTCTGGATGCTCTTGAAGGCAGGAACGAGGAGTTTGAGTTTGATATGGAATGGAGTAGGGGAGGCAGCAAAGGAGCATTTGGAGAGCTGGCTATGGCCATAACATCAAACTATTTCAACAGAATTTTGAAGGAGATGATCTTTTTTAGTGAATCATTCAGGTTCCTGCTAATTGTATACAATACCACCTAGAGACCCCAATCATGCTAGGCACTGTATATGCAGAGAGGGACTGATTGCCCTTACTGCCCAAACAGCTTATAATTTAAATAGACAAGGCAGAAAAGTAGTATTCACATCTTGTCAATCAGGAACTGAAGGAAAAGAAATAAGTGACTTGACTAAAGTCACATAGGAAAGCTGTGGCAGAGCTAGGAACTGAACATGGAACTCCGGAGGCCTAGTCCAGTGTCTTAACCAGAAGACCATCTCTCATATAGCCTTAAACCTTCAAGATCCAAACAAATGTTTTTCTATAGCTTATGTAAATTGTCATGTCCTCAGTTGATGTAAATAGGCAACGCTCCATTAAAAATAATGGTGCTATGCCTATTTATCCCACCTGAGAATGTAGCCTTTTATAAAAAGATACCTGAGCTTCAGAGTTGAGCTTCTCCCTATAAATATGTTTTGATTTCCTAACTCCAGGGCAGTTGTGCATAAATATATTCCAGAGTGAGCATGTCTATTACTGATCAGAATTCATCTTGCATCTTTTCGTATTTATTCCATCTTGTAATAAGATTATAGGCAGAGAAGATACTTTTTTTATAATCATATAACAGTCTGTTAGGCACTCAGATTTCATGACTGTGCTGCATATTACTGACATCTGTCAACCCTGTTAAGCTTTTGTTCTTTCTTACAGAAAGACACACTGTATATGATTAAGGGACAAGAAAAAAACATGAGCAAAATCACTGCAAAATTAATTGTAAAACTATGCTCACTGAATAGAATGGATAATGAAAAACATGATGTGGAATGCAAAATTAATGAACAGAATGATGATAGCACAATGACATCTAAGAAGAAATGGGATTTGGCTTTGATCTCTAGGTTAAGAACCAGTTATTGCCTTTTATGATTCTGTGATACTGGGGTTTAACTATCTGGGAGTTCCCCAAATTGTCCCAATCCTTGAAAATCCTTTGGAAAGCTGACCTGAAAGGAGGATTACCATATATATGTATTTGTAATATAGATGTAATTTCTCATCTTTGAGTAATATCTAGAGAAGCGTGTGACGGGGGATGCTCATGTTTGTTTGGACGATTATGGTATTATGCATGGATTGTGGCCAGACCTATTCCATGTACAGTAAGCCATGGTGCACCTCAGTAGTTAACCTTCTAGGGGCAATATGTTTTGTGGTGCTCCAGCCAATATGTTTAATTGGTTCCTCATCGGGAATTTTATTCTCACTGGCCCTGATGCTTCTCTTATAATGGTATCAATCAAGAGAACCTCCATTGGAAGTACGTTGTAGTAAGTAAGATCAGACTTGGTTTCCACTGACTAATTCCTGTAACCCCACACACTTAGTTATCATAAAGGGCTAACTTATGCCTTCTAGGCTGAGTAAAACAGGGGAAAGGGACAAGGTGTCTTGGGCCATTATATTTTTTCATGACACGTGCTTCCTGGTTGCCAGGGGAGCATGTTATACCTGTTAATACAAGGTGGCAAATGCTTTCCCTAGTACAGTCAACCCAGAAATGTCCCTTGCAGACATTACTGACACTGGGCCTGGCATCCTCTCCACTCTTGTGCACCACGGTGCTTGCATCCTAATCATAGCTTCCCACTGCAAAGGCTGCCTTTGTCTGCCCCATCTAGCACACTGCGGATGGATGTAATTTTGTCCATATTGCATAAGGGCTTGTCTATGTTGGAAGATCACAAGATTACTGTCATGTGTGAGAGCACTACATCTATCAGTATTATGATCTGGACAAACTGGAGAAATGATCTGAAATAAATAGGATGAAATTCAATAAGGACAAATGCAAAGTACTCCACTGAGGGAAGGAACAATCAGTTGCACACATACAAAAGGGAAATGACTGCCTAGGGAGGAATACTGTTGTCAAGACTGATTCCCCACTCTAGCAGTTTGAGTGCAGAAGGTGGGGGCCCACAAGGATTCTAAAAATTAATACTGGCCACTCCAGGCTTGTATTAAACTCCCAAGGTTACAGATTCTCTCTGACCTTGGATAGGTAGATGCTGTCACCACCCAAGTGCAAAAAAACCAAACAAACTCTTTAAATCCAGGAAGGCACATTTTGGAATTCCTCCCTGCGAGGTACCCTCACGCCCTTTCACCCACTTTTCCCTCCAAGGAAGAGCTGAGAAAGAAAACAAAGGAAATCAGCTGTTGCCACCAGCTAATTAAAAAACATATACACAAACCTCTTAGGACACAAAAATCCTAATCCTGTTCTTAAAAAAGGTAAATTTTATTAAAAACAAAAAGAAAGAAAATACATCTGGAATTTAGGCTATTGCTAGATTTAAAAAGAGAAAATATAATAATTAAGCATCAAGAATGGATTTCTTGAGGTCCGGCTTAATGATTACAAGCAAAACAAAAGTATTTGGGGGTTAGCACAGAGAAGTCCACAAGCCATAAGGAAATAAAAGAGATCGCGTCTTCCTAGACATTTCCTGATCTACTTACATATCTGGGATTTCAAATGACTAGTTTATAGGTATGATTTAATGATTTTTCATACCTGGCGCAAGCTTTTACAGCACAGTCCATCCCTGTCTCTGCTCTCCGGGAAAACAACCACAGACAGACAAAAGGGGAGTCTTGTTTCAATTTTAAAATGTTCTAGCCTTCCCATTGACTCCTTTGGCCAGGTGCCCACTCACTTCCTTTTACTTATGCATGCAGTCAGACTTTTTAACCCTTTACAAGTAAAGCAAGTAGAGAACAGCTACTAAAAAGGATTTTGTAGCTAACTGGCTGGCTGGGTGTCCATAAAAGGTAGCTCTCTCTGCTCCACACTTCATTTATCACAACTGTGGAAAGGGATCTGGGGGTCATAGTGGATCACAAGCTAAATATGAGTCAACAGTGTGACACTTGCAAAAAAAAGCAAACAATGTTCTGGGATGTATAAGTGGGAGAGTTCTACGCAAGACACGAGAAGTAATTCTTCCGCTTTACTCTGAGCTGATAAGGCCTGAATTGGAGTATTGTGTCCATTTCTGGGTGCCACATTTCAGGAAACATGTGGACAAAAATCCAGAGAAGAACAACAAAACTGATTAAAGGTCTAGAAAACACAACCTATGAGGGAAGACTGAAAAAAAAATGGCTTTCTTTAATTGGAGAAGAGAAGACTGAGAGGGGACATGATAACAGTTTTTAAGTACATAAAAGATTATTACAAGAGGGAGAGAGAAAAATTATTCTCCTTAACCTCTGAGGATAGAACAAGAAGCAATGGGCTTGAATTGCATCAAGGGTGGTTTAGTTTGGACAGTAGAAAAAACTTTCTAACTGTCAGGGTGATTAAGCACTGGAAAAAATTGCCCAGGGAGGTTGTGGAATCTCTGTCATTCGAGATTTTTATGAGTAGGTTAGACAAACACTTGTCAAGGATGGTCTAGATAATACTTAGTCCTGCCATGAGTGCAGGGGATTGGACTAGATGACCTCTCGAGGTCCCTTCCAGTCCTATGATTCTATGATTCTATTAGCTAGTCTTTTGAAATTTGTACTATAATTTAGCTGTTATATTTTTATATTTTATCACTAAAACAAAAAAAAACACCAGTATTCAAAGAAGTGGGTATTTGTGACCTGACTCCCCATTGCTTCACTCCAGTTTGAGGCCAGTGTAACTGTTTTGCAATTGATGGGGTTTATAATGGGAATAACCTAGGGTTAATCAAGCCAATGATTTCTTTTGTTGTAAACTCTTTCTCACTGTATGCTGCTAACCAGTTACCAAGGTCAACTGAATCTATCTGGAACCTGAACTACAAGTAATTTTCTATTGTCCACTCAATCTCTATTCCAAGTGATCCGAGTCCTATGCCTGATTCATACTAGTACTAGACATTTTTAATATAATGCTTTAATCTTTGATAGTTAGAGAGACAGTAATTCTCTCAATTTTTTTAACCCATGTGTAAAGAATTCTGGCTTTGCCCTTGATTCTGGCATTGTCTTAACACGAAGATTATAAGATTAGAAAGGACACTGAACAGTTTGGCAGCACCACAAGACTGGAAGCACTCAAAACTGAACATTATCAAGATTTCTGGCTCCATTCAGAAGAAGGCAAAATTTTCCTCACTGCAAATTGCTTCACACTTAGACACGATGCCAAGAGACAAAATTGTTTTTTTTTTACAGCAGCCAAAGTATTGTATTTGCATTGTCTGAGTGTGTAATTAAGCCATAAAACTGAACATTTCCAGAATCGAGTGTGCAACAAGGAGAACATTAGAAAGACGTTAAAACAACTATATATTGCTGACATCACAAACTGCCTGATGTATGCAATCAGAAGGGGCTGAGCACAGCTATCCAAGGGCTTGCACAGTGCCTTATACTCATAAATCCAAGTAAGGTTGTTTGGGGGAGACGGGAGGATTTATGAGTATAGGGCACTGTGGTTCTTCTTCGAGTGATTGCTCATATGTATTCCACAATAGGTGTGCGTAGTCACCACGTGCACTTGCTGCGCGCTCCCCACACCCTCAGTTTCTTCTTGCCGCCAGTCAAGGTGCATCTGAACTGCTCTGCTCCAGCTTTGCTGTAGCTCATCCCCAGAACTTTTTGTTTATTCAGTGTTAATACCTGTAGTTAGTTAGCTGTTCAGTTAGTTCAGTTAGTTAGAGTGTCTGGGCCGGGGCATGCCCCGCACCCTGGCTTTTAGGTCTTGTGATGCTTGTAGGTGATCTATGCCAAGAAGTGACCCGCATGTAAACTCTTTATGCTGTTTGGTGTGAAACCCATATCAGTGATCGTTGCAAGATTTGCAAGTCGTGTAAACCTCGAACTGAGAGATTAGGCTCTGGGCTATTTTGATGGAGTCAGCGCTGACCCCAACTCTAGTGTGCCGCTCCGAGTCGGCACCAGGCACCACGGTGTTGGTGCACGGCGACCTTCCAGCATCTTCGACCAGTCGGCACCGCTCCCCATACATGGGGCACAAGAAAGCAAAGGAAACATCTTCTTTGCAGCAGCACTGAGGGAAACCAGGGGCAGAGACTAGACGCATGTCAGGCAATCCTTGATCCCCTCTGGCCTCTAAGCCTCCGACTCACGTAGAGCAGAGTAGCCTGGCCGCTTCAGAAACTCCGGAGGCCCTGCAGGTGGCCCAGGACATCATGTCCATGCCGGTATTAGCAGGGCCGCCAATGTCAGCACCACCTTCCAGGGGCAAACCACCACTAGGTTCTCTGCAGTCGCCCCCAGCTCGGCACCGGTCTCAGTCTAGGGAACATTCCCGATGCCATTCGCCACCCAGCGACAGTTCAGGGCATAGTCCACGTGGATCACCCTCAATGCCCACCAGACCATCTGGTTGTATGCCGTCTGACTGAAACTCTCGGCACCGCTCCACGTCACAGAGTGAGTACCGATGGGACAGAGGCAGGCGTCGCCAGAGGTCCTTGTCTGATAGGGATTATTGCAGCTGGTCACGGCACGGATGTTGATGCTGTTCCTGCTCAGAATCCTGTTCCAAGACTCCGCCAAGGCATTGCCTCCGCAGCTCAGGGCGTCAATCACCAGCACCTCACAGTCCCGGATCCGCCCATCGGAGCCAATCGCGGAGCAGCAGCTACAGACAGTACTGGTCCTCTGCATCAAGGTCATCGTCCCGTGGGTGACATCACTCCCGGCACCACCGTTCCTCCCAGTCCTGAGACAGTAGCAGGTTGTTCATCAGCCCAGCCTCCACTTGTAGTCGCCCTTCCATGGGACAGGCCAGTCAGGCCGAACAACCAGGGCCCGTCGGTGCCACAGCCAGTGCAGTAGCCCCTGGCCCCGTGGCTGGTCCAATGGTACCAGTGGGCACCATGGCCCTGACACAGCCCCCAGTGGGGGCCCGTTCAGTAGCCAGAGCCTCAGAGACACTATCAGCCTCCCTCTCCAGACCTCTGAGGAGGGGGTCGGTAGGACATATGTCCTCAGCACTGTGCCTGGAGTTTGACCGAGTGGTGCATCCTCCGGTGCTGGTGGACACCCAGAGCACCGTGCCGGCCTCCTACCCTCCCCGGATGAGGTGATAACGGCCCTGCCCCACTGCATCCCATAGGAGGACTTTAGGGCCCATTAAAAAATTTTTAAAAGGGAGGCATCAAACCTTCACCTCCAGGTAGAGGAGTTGGAAGAGCCCTCGGACTCCCTGTTCAACCTGCTGTCCTCTTTGGCACTGGGCAGGGTAGCTTTGCCCCTCCACGAAAGGGTGCAAAAATTTCAAATGCCTTTAGCAAACACCGGCTTGCTGGCCCCCATCTCTAAGAAGGCAGAAAGCAAATACTTTGTACCCGTCAAGGGGCACAAGTACCTCTACACCCACCCGGCACCCAACTCTCCGGTGGTCGAGTCATCAACCACAGGGAGTGGCAGAGCCAACCAGCCCCTACCCCGAAAAATAAATATTCGCGGCGGCTGGACTCTTTCGGGAGAAGGCTTTATTTTTCCTTGAGTTTTCAGTTGCGGGTGGCAAACCACCAGGTGCTCCTGGGCAGGTACGAATTCAATTTGTGGGTTTCCTTGCCCAAGTTTGAGGATCCCCCTCCAGGAGCATGATAAGAAAGAGTTCAAGGCTCTGGTGGAGGAGGGTACAGTGGCTGCCATAGCATCCCTGCAATTGGCTTCGGATGTGGCAGACATGGCAGTATGCTCCATGGCTTCAACGGTGTCCATGAGAAGAGCGTTGTGGCTCCTGCTGTCCGGGCTGTCCAGTGGAGCGCAGGCTGCCAGGCAGGATCTCCCATTTGACAGCAAAGCTCTGTTTGCGGAGCAAACGGTTACAAAGCTGCATGGCATGAAGAACCCCCTCACGACCCTCCAGACTCTGGGTGTCTATGTCCCAGCTCCAGCCAAATCTAAGTTTAGGCTGCAGCAGGTTCCCACTCGGGCCACCCAGCCGAAGTACGAGGGTCGATAAAAGGTGCCCTCAGAGGCAGTCGCAGCCTGCCCCGCAACTTCAGTCCTCCAAGGGCAAACAGGCAGGAAAAAGGTGGTTTTTGAGGGGACGCTTGGGGGCGCCCTGCCAGCTCTCCTCAGGGATTTCCCCCCTCATCCCCATGAAGCTTCCCTTCTACAATTGGTTGTGTGCTTTCCTCCCGGAGTGGTAACGGCTGAAAGGCCAAAGGAGGACTTAGGCCCATCCTGGACCCGCTGGATCTAAACCAGTTCATGATAAGGCTCAAGTTCCGCATGGTCTCACTGACCTCCATCATCCCCTTCCTGGACCTCGGGAACTGGTACATTGCCCTCCATCTGCAGGATACGTACTTCCACATTCGCATTTTCAAGGGGCACAGATGCTTCCTCCATTTCCTAGTGGGCAGAATCACTACTAGTTTACAGTCCTCCCATTTGGACTATCCACTGCCCCCAGGGTATTTACAAAATGTATGTCAGTGGTAGCTGCCTACCTCAGGTGCTGGGGGGGTCCAGATCTTTCCGTATCTGAACGATTGGCTGGTCAAGGGCAGCTCCCGGTCGCAGGTGAGGGATCACGTGACACTTCTACTGTCCACGTGCGCTGTCCTGTTGGTAAACGACGCCAAGCCCACATTAATCCCGGTCCAACACAAAGAGTTTATCGGGGCGCTTCTGAATAACTAGTCGGGCACAGCCTCCCTCCCACCGGACAGGTTCGAGACCCTAAAAGGGCTTATCAACACGGTCTCAAGGTTCCTGGTGACTATGGCCAGAGCGTGCCTCCAGCTCTTGGGTCACATGTCGGCATGCACATACGTGGTCCACCATGCCAGACTCCGAATGAGGCCCCTCCAGCTCTGGCTGGCCTCAGAGTTCTCCCAGGCCAGGGACAGGATGGACAAGGTCCTCACTGTGCCTGACTCAGTGATCGCCTCACTGCGGCGGTGGTCCACCCCAAGCAACGTTCTCCACGGGGTCCCGTTCCAGGACACGACCCCATCGCTGGAGCTGGTGTCCAATGCATCGGACCTGGGTAGGGGGGCCCAAGTGGGGAACGTTCAGACCCAAGGCCTGTGGTCGGTGTGGGATCCGTCCCTACACATAAACGTCAAGGAACTCAGGGCAGTATGCCTGGCGTGCATGGCCTTCTGCTCGCACCTGCAGAGCAAGGTGGTCAGGGTCCTCATGGACAACACAGCCTTGATGTTCTATATCAACAGGCAAGGCGGGACCCAGTCCTTCCCCTCTGCCGTGAAGCCCTCAGGCTGTGGGATTTCTGTATAGCCCATGACATCTGCCTGAGGGCCTTCCATCTGCTGGGCACCTGGAACACGCGGGCGGATTGCTTAAGCAGGAACATCTCCTCCCAGCATGAGTGGTCTGTCCACCTGAAAGTGGCTCACCAGCTCTTCCACATGTGGGGAACTCCCCAGGTGAACCTGTTCACTATGCGGCAGAACCGGCACCTGGCGGCCATATCGGCCTTCCATCCACCGGTGCAGGGGCATACTGTATTCCCCCATGCTACGACTGGCCAGTTCCCCAAGGGGTTGAACTGTATTTCACATATGCTAGGCCCTGGTCCCGCAGTGGGACCTGAATCTGGTGTTGTCCTGTCTCAAGGGGCCCCTAGCCATGTTTTCCTAGTCCTCACCTCTCATGGAAGGTGGCCTTCCTGGTCGCTATCACATCGGCCAGGCGGGTCTCGGAGCTTAGGGTCCTGACCGCCGAGCCCCCGTGCACGGTTTATTATAAGGACAAGGTTCAGTTTCACCCACACCCTGCATTCCTCCCTAAGGTGTTCTCTGCCTATCACATGGGTCAGGACATTTTCCTGCCCGTCCTCTGCCCCAAGTCTCACACGTCCAGTGAGAAACACCGCCTCCACACACTCCATGTGTGAAGGGCTCTGGCTTTCTTCCTCGAGCGGACTAAGCCGTTCAGGAAGTCCTCGCCACTGTTCATCACCTTGGCTGAGTGCATGAGGGGTCGGTTGATCTCCACTCAGGGTCTCTCCAACTGGATCACTTCGTGCATCCGCACCTGTTATGGTCTGGCGGGTGTTCCCCCGCCACCAATTGTGAAGGTACACTCGACTCGAGCACAGGCCTTGTTGGCTGCCTTCCTGGCCCACGTCCCCATCCAGGACATTGTAGGGCTGCTGTGGGGTCTTCGGTTCACACGTTCACCTCGCACTATGTGATCGTCTCCCAAACCAGGGATGATGCTGGATTCAGCAGGGCCATACTCTGTCCCGGGAATTTGTGAACTCCTACTCACCTCCAACAGATATAGCTTGGAATCAACTATTGTGGAATACACATGAGCAATCACTTGAAGAAGAAAAGACGTTACCTTTTCCATAATTGGTGTTCTTTGAGATGTGATGCTCATGTCTATTCCACATCCCACCCTCCTTCCCCTCTGTCGGAGTTGTCTGGCAAGAAGGAACAGAGGGTGGGGGGAGTGTGCAGCTCCCCTTATACTGTGCCATGGAGGCGCCCCCGCTCCCCCACGAGTACTGCTAGGGGAAAAACTTCTGGCACCAGTGCACATGGTGAGCACGCACACCTATTGTGGAATACACATGAGCAACACATCTCAAAGAACACCAGTTATGGAAAAGATCACTGTCTTTTTCTCACACTGTTCTGTGTTGAGAGACATGACTTAGTCCTTTATGATCACTAACACAGTAGGTTATGTTTCAGAGTAGCAGCCGTGTTAGTCTGTATTCACAAAAAGAAAAGGAGTACCCGTGGCACCTTAGAGACTAACAAATTTATTAGAGCATAAGCTTTCATGAGCTACAGCTCACTTCATCGGATGCATACAGTAGGTTATGGCACCTTGCACTTTGCATGCCACCATTAAACTGATACTGATCCACGTGAATAGTAAGGACTAGATTGTGACATTTGGCACAGCCCTGAGCATTGAGCAAGGGGTGATGCAAAGGCTGCATCACCCCAGGAGTAGCACCTTTGAATTACAATTCTTTTTCTGCTACCTCCCTGCTCCTGGGAGTACTAATTTACTGCTGGCCTATACCAGCAACAAATTACAGCATTCCCCTATGCCAGCTCAGCTGTGCTGGCTGAAGCTTGGCTTGTTCCCCTTTCCCCACTCTCCACCCATGTGCGCCAGGAAGAAAGTAAGTGTGCTCATGGTCCTGTTTATTCCAACACACATCATGAACTGAATAGTCTCTGTGTGCATGTGATCTTTACATGGGCTTGTTGTCTTAAAATAGATGTTTTAATATTTTTACACTCTCTTGCCCTCACTTTAGTATCTCAGCACCTAATGATCATTATGAATGTTGTCCTCACCCCACCCCTGTGAGGTCAGAAAGCATTATTGTCCCTATTTCAAAGAAGAGGTACTGAGGCACAAGACAAATAAGTGACTTGGCTCAATTCACACAGGGATTCTGTGGCAGAAGCAGAAAGTAAACTGAGGTCTCCTAAGTCCCAGCCTAGTGCCTTCACAACAAAAATATCCATCCACCCCTCGGGACTGGGATTTTCAAAAGAGCCCTTTTCGCCTTCC
This sequence comes from Dermochelys coriacea, assembly GCF_009764565.3. Taxonomy (NCBI): domain Eukaryota; kingdom Metazoa; phylum Chordata; order Testudines; family Dermochelyidae; genus Dermochelys; species Dermochelys coriacea. The sequence continues at coordinate 38,968,329 of NC_050076.1, forward strand.
TCTGTAGCATGGGGCACGGGTCACTTGAGGGAGGATTCTCTGCTCCTTGAAGTCTTTAAACCACAATTTGAGGACTTCAATAGCTCAGACATAGGTGAGGTTTTTCGTAGGAGTGGATGGGTGAGATTCTGTGGCCTGCGTTGTGCAGGAGGTCGGACTAGATGATCAGAATGGTCCCTTCTGACCTTAGTATCTATGAATCTATGAAAACCCAGGGTGTTAGACTCCCAGATCCCATGGACTCCCTTGAAAACACCATCTAAATGAATGAATGGCTTACAAAACAAAAGGTTTTGTTTGACCCTATTTCTTTTGGGTGTATAAGGAGGAATTTGATTGAGGACAGGGTAGTGGCTAGGTGAAACGGTTCCTGGAGGACATTCCATGCCTGGGAGCAGCATGGAAAAATGCATTAAGGTGGCAGTAAGAGAAGCAGACAAAGGGGGAAGAGAGGCTGGCATTATTGATTGAATGGAGTGGGCAGGGAGCAATGCACTAAGGCAAGGGACATCATTGTTAATTCTTTATCATTGAGAGAATGACCATGCTTAAATCAATAGCATTTCTTTCTTTGTTTCTTGTTCTCCAAGGGCCAGATTCTGATTACTTCCTCTGGATTACACCTATGTAAGTGAGAGCAGAATCTGGCCCAACCCTATCTTCTCTGCCAACCAATGATCAAGATGTTATAAACTAGCTCGTCTCTAGAGGACACACTTGCCAATAAGTGGCTTGACCCAATTCTTATT